>NC_056746.1:1128009968-1128350661 GCF_019279795.1 Protopterus annectens
TCCTCTCTTAACCTCTTTGTTAGCCAACCAGTACTCCTTCCTAGCCTAGTCCAACTTTTATGTCTCCCAATTTTTTCTGCACTCCTTCTTTCTTTTGATGACTTCCTGAACTTCTGCATTCCTCCACCAGCAATCCTGATGTACCTTATTTCCATACCTGGCTCAGCCACATATCTGTTCTGTATTCATCACACATTCTGTTTTGAGGTGCTGCCATTTTTCTTCAACTCCACCTATTTCCTCTTCTTGAGGTGCTAGAGCACTGAGTAATTCCTTGAACCATTGTGTTTTCTCTCCAGCCAATTTCCAGGTCTCTGTTGACCTTAGAGCCTTCTCTGACTACTGCTTGCAGCTGATTGTGACAACCAGTGCTTTCTGCTGTGGGCTGACTGTTTTACTGGGGATGACTTGGCAATCATTGATTCTACCCCTGCTCTTTCCTTACCAGGAAGAAGTCTACCTGAGATGCATGTTGGCAACTCTTGTATGCGATCTTGTGACTGCCTCTCTTTCTGAGTCTTGGGTTGTCTAATATCAAGCCATTTGCCAGACAGAAGTCTAGAATGGCCTCTCCTTATTTATTCCTGTTGCCCCACCCATTAGAACCAATACAGTCCTCATACCCTGTTTCATCTGTCCTGATACATTCCGATATGTGCATTCAGGTCACCCACCATCAACACCAATTCAGGTCCTGCAACTACTGTCTGAATGCACTCTTTTCCTCACTATCACAACCCTGCTGTGGAACATAATCTGAGATTATGAATACTGCCCTATCATTATGATGGAGCCTGGTTGCCATGAGTCTTTCTGATGACATCCTTCACTGAGTTCTGAAGCCTGTCCCTCATCATGATTCCCTTTCACTGCCTTCTGAAGCCTGTCCCTCATCATGATTCCTTTTCACTGCCTTCTGAAACCTGTCTCTCATCATGATTCCCTTTCACTGCCTTATGAAGCCTGTCCCTCATCATGATTCCCTTTCACTGCCTTCTGAAACCTGTCTCTCATCATGATTCCCTTTCACTGCCTTATGAAGCCTGTCCCTCATCATGATTCCCTTTCACTGCCTTCTGAAGCCTGTCTCTCATCATGATTCCCTTTCACTGCCTTATGAAGCCTGTTCCTCATCATGATTCCCTTTCACTGCCTTCTGAAGTCTGTCCCTCATCATGAGTCCCTTACCATTTTTATCTTGTCCTCCTCTTGAGTAGTAGACTCGGGATCCCAAGCCAAGTGGCTTTGCTGCATTGCCCTTCTATCAAGTCTCCTGGCTACATAGAACATCCAACCTCCTCTTTACTATCATGTCATCCATTTCCAAGTTCCATCCTGTCAGTGAACCTGCACTGAGTGCAGTAATTTTTAGTTTACGTTTGGCAGGTTAATTGGTTTTATGTCCAGATTTCACTTAACAGAGCTATCTTAGGTAACTCAAGTTGGGCCAATGGACACTGGTCAGTCAGTAACTTATTGGGGCTGCTGGCCTTTATAGCCAGCACACACTGGCACCAGCACACACTGGCCAATGGGGCATATAAATTCCTCCTACCCTAGAATGGGTCCCTGGCACAGGTCGGAGTAGGCTGGTTCCTCAACCCACTTATCACCAGGAAATACCCATGTTCATTTGGTGTGACATTAGTCAACACAATCAAATCACCTAGAGACATATTTTACAGAGTCAAGTGGCTAGGCCTACCTCGGTGAACAGTCCATGATCCATGTTCTCATATTTTGACAATACTGCACACCACAGTATATGCCCAAAGTGGTTGGTCTATACAACTCTTGCCCCTATAGGGCACCATGTAGAGTCTGTGTTGCTGCCCACAAATCCGTTCTTGGGTTATTTTGAGATGGAAACACTCAGCATGTTTTTGGAGGTGGGGGGAACCCACAGAGACACAGGGAGAACATGCACACTCCCAAGCAGCCATTGGCCAGAGGTCAGGATTGAACCTTGCAACTTGTGCGTGACAGGCAAAGACTTTAACCATCATGCCAACTGGTCTCAGTGCCACTTTATTCAGCCCTTATCAGACCCATCATTGAGTATAATGCCCCCTTTGTCATGTACCTCACCAGACATATACATCAGTTGAAACTCCCACACAGATTCTTTACCAGGAGAATCCAGGGTATAAACACATTGTCCTCTATACAATATACTCTATACACTGTCTCCTACTGATTACTGAGAGGAGATCTATGCCTTGCATATAAGGCACCCTCAGATCCAGCTCTGATGGACCTTTTGCACATCTGCAAAATGAATAGCATCAGAACCAATAGATCCAAGGTATTTAAATTTTGCTTGTGACATAAATGAGGCATATTGCCAAGACAGATATGTGTCTTGGGAATCCCCATGCCATGGAACAGGTTCCTCATCCATGTGAAGTAGAGCCCATCCCTAACCATATTTAAGCATAACCTTGACCAATGGATTGAAAATCAAAAATTTACCCTGGGTCTGGCTCCCATATCTCTGATAAATACAGACAATAATGCCAAAACTAACATACCCCACACACACAAATAACCTCTCAAAACTTCCTTACAAGCATATCTCCTCCTAATTAATACCCATGATACAGTATCCTCACGATATGAGTCACAATTGGGTTGGATTGCATGGTTAGGCTAATAAAGGCCTGTTGGTTATTAGTCTAGAGGATTACAAGCCATAAATAATGCCAGATATTAGTGTTTCATACTTCTTATTGTTCAGAAAATTTGTGTGTTGAAACCCTTTTGTTCTATTAACATTTTGAGTGATTTAGAGTAATATTTAAAAAAAAAACTGCCCCTGATTTTGGGCCTTTGTGCCTCATGATTTTTAGCTTTGTCCAGATTTTTTAATTAAAGAACTTTAGAAGTAAGCCCTTGACCAAAGTTTCATGATGAGGCTTAACTAAACAAAAGGCTGCATTGGATGTTAAATTTTTACAAGAAATAGTTTGACAAGGCAAACGTTGCCTAATACTGAGCTACAGTTAATAGAGAGGAGCACACATCTACCAGTGCTATGCCACTGGTGTTACTTCTGAAGAGAAATTTGTGCTCTAGACTAGATTTAATGAAGCCAAATGTACACAAATAATGTTCACAAAACACAATGTCAGTAAATAAGTGAGAAGTCATTGAGAAGTTGTTCCACAAGTCTGCAGGTGTTGACTGAACACTAGAGAAGTGGCAGATGGCATTTGGACCAAACTGCTTCAAATACTGAGCATATGACTGGTACAGAACATGATCCATGCAGAAAACATGCCAAGCGCTTAAGAAGTCTTCAGCAAAAAGTTGATCCCAGGTACACGTAAGACAACCAACTCTGGACAGATTACTTGATAACAAGATCATACCTCAGATCTGATTACCTCCTCCTCCTCCTCCTAATCATTGGCGGCAAAACTAAGCAACCAATGCTATGTTCCAAAGCAGATTGGGCAGACAATAACCAAAGAAATATAAATGACCATGAACCTTTCTAAAGAAAAAGAGTTGTTTGGCTTTGTACACCAAGAGGAATGATAGGTTGTAACTGAGTAGCGAGAGATGGCTGATCAGATTTACTCTATGTCAGTAATGAGCACCTGAGAAATTATTATAAAAATGATTACTGGTATCACTGTGAAAAACTATTTAGCAATGTACCTATGATGTACATAACAAGTAATTCCATCAACCTTGCAATACCAATAATTCCATCAACCTTGCAATACCAATACCTCTATTCAGGGACATTGATTCAGTGGTAATAATGCCAATCCCATTTAGTCGGAGGGTAGACATGCTCTTAATATTCCTAGCTAGTATATTTATGGGAAACTATACACAATATTTTTCCTGGTCCAGTCCCCTCCCCTGTGCCTACCAACCATTGGCTTCATCTTATTGTTCTGCTATCCATTCTTTCTGTGCACACTAGCTGCTGCACCCTGCATCACCTCACAGGGAGCACCCAGTCTCCATTGGAGATTAGCTTACTGGCACCTACATGCTATGACAACTAGCTTCTGAAGCAAGAACTGACCATAGGAGGAATTGTCATACAGTGAAGTTGGTTGATTTTATTTCTTCCCTGGCCTTGTCATGTACACAGCACAGAAGACCCACAATGCCATCCCTGTGATCCTTGCAAGCATTCATGCCTAAGTGATACTGCATTTACTGAGCACATGCAGTCTGGTGGATGTGCAGGTTTCAGCCCATTCTGCTGTGTGATGCGACACCTGCAGATGGTGAGCACACAGAGTACCTGGGTGTGAGTTATGCAGTATCCAGGCAGGTCTCCCTCCCTCCTTCTCTCCTTCCAAGATGGGTAAGCTGCCATAGGTTACTAAGTATCCCCTTCCCCACCCAGCTCATCCAGTGCTTGGACAACTAAGTGATCCCAGGTCAATTGGGTCAGATCAAGGCTTTCATCCCTCTGAACCATACATACATCCATAGATACATATGTGCATAAGTGCATACAAATATTTCAAGCATGAGCACTAATGCCCTTCTAGCCTGCCAATATTCCAAAATTTCCATAATTAATAAGTGTCCTGGCTGTTCTTAATAATATCTATAGTACTTGCTTTAATATAATCTGGTTGTCAATTCCATGCACCTGCTACTCCATCAGAGAACCAATTAGTACACTTCTCATTCCTACAGAATCTTCAGCACAGGCTGGCTGCTGATTCCCTAGTACTTCTTGATAACCCCAAACATTCCCAGAGGTAGTTGTCACTAAATGCCCTCTATACCTGAATAAGGTCTCCTCTTCAATATCTGTATGAAACACTGTACACGTTCAGATATTTTAGTCTTTCATAACAACTTAAATGTTCACATCCATGGATGCCCTTGGTATATATTTACACTCCACTCTTTCCAGTTTACTCAAGCTTGTTTTCTTATAAGGTTTCCATATTGTTATTCTATATTGGGTCAAATATAACTAACAAGTAATGTTTTCATCATTTCTGATTTGAAAAGGAGGACTTTATAAATCTTTTTATAAAACCTATAATTCTATCACTATCATTAACCAATTGGTTGATATGATAAGAAAAACCCATAGCTGGATCTACCCATATACCCAAGTCCTTAAATGAATCTACAGTTTTGTTTTTGTACTGTATGAAAATATTCACCTTTCAATTTATGTCTCCCAAATCTCATATGCTTAGTTTTTGATATAAGAATCTTCTGTGCCCAAACGGTCACTTTAGTCAAGATCTTTTGCAGACATGGCCTATCTGTACACATGTAATCAGTTTACCGAATTTCAAGTCATCTGCATACACCTGACACACAAAATAAATGCACAATATTGTGCAATGGGCAGACTGTTAATAATGTACCCTTTCTTATTCCTAAAAGTAAATGCTGTGGTGTGATGTATGCATTCTGAATTGCATGTACATGTTTGCACATGCTCCTGCTAGAAGAATCTTTATGTTACTGTAGAAGTAAGTGAAGAACACGTGGAGCACACATAATCTGTGCATTATTCAAGTCTTATCTATGTAACATGTTTCCAAGAACACAACAAATATTGACGTACAGAAAATGTAATGCTTATTTATGCTTATTTGCAGAAAGACAGACAGTGTTGTAATTGCTACTTCACAACTACAGTGCTAGTTTATTTGAATATTATGTTTGTCATTAGTTAAAGCAAAAAAAATCATATTAAGTTTATTTCTAAAGCAAGTGCATTTTCAGAGTTTGCTGATCTGATATTGTATAGTGCTCTGTAAAGTTCACATTTTTATATCACACTTAACTACAGGTAGGGTGTTGATTGTTTGGGTGAACAGGGAGGGTTATTTATAAAAGTGTAATTACCAGCAAACACCATGGCAGTATAAGTGTGATGTAAAACTATGACACCGTCTTTACTATTTCAGTGTGAAATAGAGACAAAATAATGTTGTCTCATACCTAATTTACATTATTATTTTACCTATAGCTAATCAGAAATGTCTTATTAACTTTAAATTGTAAAACAGACAGGTTTTCTAAGATTGCTGCTCTGATATTATTTACTGTATGTATGTAGTTAGTTTTACTTCAGACTTCAGCTTCTGAGTCACATGATGCTGACTGCATAGTAGAGATGTTTTAAAAAGTAATATTTCTGCCATTTGTTTAGTGTGTGTAATTAACTAAAATACATTATTACTACATAAGCTGTGTCTGCTGCACTTTGAATTCCATTCTTTCTTTCTACATCCCATCCACCCTTCAGTAGGACATCCTGTCATTTAGGGTAGAACTGTAAATTCTATACATGTGACTTCTGACAACTGAAAACAAATCAGTCCCCAACTTTGTTACCTTAGGTGATGAAAACAGCATGAACTGAGGAGGAATTTAACAGGGCAGGTCACTGATGGGGGTTAAAAACTGTACTTCTTTTGGGAGGAAAGTGATAAGATAAAAGCCTTGCTGAGACATGAAAGAAGGATAGCAGATAAATATGGAAATGAGAAGTCATTGAGATGTAGGATTGCAGGGCTATAGCATAGCTCACAGAATTGTGGGAAGGAGATGAGAATCTCCATCTGAGCTCATAAGGTTTGTGTTTTAACCTTATTTTCACCTAGTAAGGCAAACACTGCAGCGTCATATCAAACTTTCTAGGCAGTCCCCGAGAAAGGCCTGTACACGTGAATTATAAGAATAAAAGCATAGCTCTCTACATTTATGGAAGAATTTAAAATGCCACTTCTAGTGGCACAGAAGGATAATGACCTGACTCCTGGGAATGATTAGTTGCTTGAGAGACTGATGGAGGTGGCACGGGAGGGTGGGCATGCCCATATTGGAAGGGTGGAGCTGAGGAAGGCACGGAATGTACCAGCTTCTCAGAGGAGGGGTTGACATCATCTGAGAGTGGGCATTAGACTCAGCAAGCCACCAATAAGTGGTAGTCTTCAAAGTGGGTGTTCGGAATCATGTACCCATATGAGGAAAGCATTGTGAGCTCAGCTGTTCACTCAACCATCTATTCAGGGGGCGGGGATAAGGACATAACAATATGTCCTTTTAGCTGGGATGTCAGAAGAGATGTGAGAAACCCTCCTGGCTATCAAAATGATGCCCCCTGGACAACTCTCACCTCCATGATAATAAATGACTCTCCAGCTGAGACTGAAATTGGTTATTTGAGATCAGTGCTCTGTCTAATTTAATAAATTTAAATAAATAAATAGACTCTCTACTATGAAAGAAATAATGAACTTGATTATGACTGGGGGAGACTTGATATTTGGTAGGCACTCGGGTAAAAGACAACTAAAAAAGAATTTGATATAATTTAATATATTTTCTGCATTATAGTGTAATGACTGCATTCTTATGCGGTGGTGGTGCTGCGGTAGTGTTGTCGCCTCACAGTAAGACCTTGGCCAGTTCGATTCTAAGCTAGAGCGTCTTCTGTGTGGAGACACGCATGAATGGGCGTACCTTTGTTGAAGGTTGTGCGTCAGGGCCAGCAACTCGACACATAAAAATCTACTGCCAATCATTAGCGGACCGGAGTTCCGCTGTGGCGACCCCTAATCGGGAAAAGCCGAAAGACACAACAACAAGTGTAATGACTGCATTATGTGAAAAACATTTTCAAAACCATATGCAAGGCATGTACATCCTACATACTTTATATATAAAAAAAAAAAAAGTTTAAACGATTTCTATTTTACTGAATATTTGCTGGAGTTGTGACATTTAAGATCTTACACACATCAGCAAAATTATAAAAGCTGTTTGTTGAGTAATAAATCTGTCACAAATGGCTCAAAGTGCACAGAAAAGGACAAAGGAACGTTGTAGTACATTTGGAAAAGGACAAAGGAACGTTGTAGTACATTTGGAATGAAAAGGTAACTATTCAAAATCTGTAATCAGACTATATAACAGCCTCCAACATCCTGCATTCTTATAAAATAACATGTTGAGTCAAGAAACTGCCTTTTAAAGCCAGATCTTCATCATTCCTGTGTAACATAAGCATAAGGCTGTGCAGAAACCACAGAACTAATTTGAAGCACAGCATGGACCGATGTGACCAGAAGGTCTTCAGGAACTTAATATTTTTCTCCAGCCGTTAAGTGTGTTATCTACACAGCAGTATTCAAGCTGATCTCACTCACATTCTCTGCAGGAAGTGCAAATTAGCAACCAGATGTTCTTTGTCACTTGATTTCTACCTATAATGTTAGAACCAAACAAGTCAGTGTACATCGGGGCACTGACAGATATTTGGCCCACACCTACAACTGGACACCACATGCAAGGAATGCATTGCTCTCATAACATAAACATGTTTTTGCTTTATGTCATACAGTCATAAAAAATTACTAACAGAGGCTGAAAATCCAGGACTCAGATTTCCAAATTCTGCGATACAGATAGAGGTTTCTTATTTTTTCATAGCTTGCAGTTTCGAAAATATATAAAAAAAGATTTCTTCTACTATTATCAGTTCATGCATCTGATGTTTTTTTCATGTAATAGGAATGATGCGTCAATTATTTAAACATCTTACAACACCTAAGGCAAGCCAGGGAAAGTTTTTTTGTGTGTTGTTCTGGTTATATGTAGTACAGCTGCACAACTGCAACAGACATGTGCAGATCCGGACTGAAAAATCTACAGTGCTTTTTTTTTTTCTTTTTTTTTTTTTTCTTTTTAAAAACTTTGAAAAAATACCTGACCCCACAGTCTAGTGGAATGAAACCTTCACTACAGCCCAGATGATCCATATTGAATTAACAGCACAGGGGCAGGTCTGGAGGAATGGGCACAGGAAGATGAGTTTCAGTCAAATATCATCTTCTTCATCCTCTTTCGCAGGAGGCGGGAGGCTGCTGGACCCATGGAACTGGTGACATCTAGTGGTGGATGGGGTGAATCTCCCACCTGCAGTGGATCCGTTGGCCCTTGTTGAGTCAGGCAGGAACTTATTTCCTGAATTGGGAAATAAGAGGTGGGAGGGGGGTATGCATAGCTCCTCCCCAGCCAGGAAGCCAGGAGTAGGCTGTTCCAAGGTATCAGCTTGCTAACCCAGTCCCTATCACACAACTTTCCTCACTGAGAGAATTAATGAGTCAATAGAGCTTTCTGTACAGTAATGAATGGATAATAGGGCTCTCACTTAGCCTAATGATGCCTGGTTTCTACTCTCACAAAATGAATGGGTCACCTGGGTGCTGGTAGTGGAGTAGGGGGAGCCATCAAGCAGGGTAATTCAGAAGATGGGGAGGGGGATTCAAAAATATTTTTAAAAATGCTGCTGCTGTATGTAACACTAGTAACAACATTTGTGTATCCTCACTTTCCTTGGTAATTTGTAATAAAATCCTCCAGTGTACCAATAATGTCTAAGTCCCAACACAAATCACTGAGTTTCTATCTGGCTGGTGGTGAGTGTTTGAACCACAGTTACAAATTTGAATTCTCATCTTACACTGTCCTCATTAGGATGTTACCATTACTCATTCTGCTACGTAAACCTTGCAGAAAAACATCACCCTATTTCCCTTTGATATTTCTGCAAGGCATAAATCACTTTGAATTACCTCTCTGTCTCCAGTCTCTTCATTCACACTTCTTTTCTTATATAGTGCTCTTACATTTTTCTTAAACTTGTTCCATCCCTGCATCTGCAAAGTTTCCTGCTTATGTAGTCCACCCTGCTATAGCTTCGTATACTATTTCTTAAACAAATTCCTATCACAAGAGTGACGTGACACTGTTATCAATGGCTGAAGATACTGACGCCTCATCTTATATGCATGCTTTCTTTTAATATATACCTATGAGTTTGGGTGAGTAATAAGTAAAAACATCTACCATTTCACCTCTTAGACTATAATGCATACATCCAAAAGTTTAAAAAGTTGCAATATGCACCAAAGGATTCTGAGTTGGTAAAAGAGTCATCAGTCTATGCCCCTGTCAACATTCACACCATGCAACCAAATTCCAGTTATCTATAAACATCATAAAGCCCTGCTGAAATGTCATAGCCTTGTAATAACGGCCCTCAATTCAGCCTGATCCATCCAGTCAGGGATATAAATAGAAATTATTGTAAGATATTCATCCTATCACCACCCCCTCACCATTGCAAATCTTCCTTGCTTAACCTCCAGTGCTTCACTTATTTGATGGGAGAATATTAGAAAAGCAGGACTACTACCACCCTTGTTGATGAGCACTGGAGTAGCTAGCTGCTGTCACAACCTACTAATCCCTCCCTTAAAGCTTTTTCAAAAATGAAAAAAAAATCCTGTTTTTCTTCAACTGTGTTATATACACTATTCACATTCCATGCAACTGCATCATATTATTTACCAGCTTACTAGTTACTCTGGATTACAACTTTTCCTATTGTTCTAATTATTAAATACCTCACAATAAAGAGGCTCCTCTGAATGGGACTGCAAGATATTCACCAAAGTACTTTTCACTGTTTCATCCTCCACTGTGTCTCCATTACATATTTGTTTTCCAGGGTAGAACAGTGATCTCTATAGACCTTTATCACACTAAGTGCAGGAATGGTGTCTGGTTAAGTGACTTGCTCAGTCACACAGTTAGGAAATGGAGTCTGAGGGAATCAAACCTTGCACCACTGGACCACAGGAAACAGCTCGTTAATAGCTCCTTAATCCTCTAAGACAATGGTCAGACCTAGCTTTCCATAAGGTAAGCTCCCACAGATGTCACCCTTCACATAAAAAAACACCTTTTTTATCAACTACATACAGGCATAACATTTTTTTTTTCTTCCAAGACACAGTAAACTCCCAGTTAACCAGCACCCATGGGGATTGGTAGATGCCAGATAACTGTAGTTTCTGGTTGCTTGAGAGTTACTATTAAAAATAGACCTAACTAATACTATTTGTTTAGTTTGACTTGTTCTTAGGTTGGGGAGAGAGAGAATGTATTCCCATCTTCCTTTATAAAACTCTAAAATTCTAAAAACGGAAGGTGTGTCTCTGCAGGAGGGGGTGGCAGAAAGTGCAACACGTGAAAATTGTATGTATTTCGTTGACTTTTTCCCTGGTTACTTGAGAGTTCTGGTTAACTGTGAGTTTACTGTATAAGAATTTATCCTAAAATTCAGCACCCTAAGGTGAACCACAGAATGAAACACTGAGCATTTGCCATTTTTAAACATGATTAGCAAATCCATAAGCATGTATTCATGTGTTCCGTCAGCTTCTAACCTGTCCTGTAACCTTTTTGTTGTCATTGTTTTGCAATTAAAAAAACTTGAATTTCAGACTTCCTGGCCATTCCATCTTACACTTACAACATGAATTAGCAAAAAAATATTTAACTCAGTAGCCGCTTCTTAACATACAAAATTGACCTTTCTATTAATAGCTTTGCTTATACTGTTTTACAAAACATCTTCACAAAATCCCAATCCATGTTAGGCAGAGCCCCTCACTTGACCCTCTTCAAGAGAAATCTTGATGAGTGGATGGGAGCTCGTAAGTTTACCCCTAGAATATCTTCTGGGTCCCTGCTTGACAGAGGTACAGTAAACTAACCTTAAAAGGGCTACCTTCTGTGACCTACTATACAGAGGCACAGTCAACTAATCTAAAAGGGTGTCGAAAGTCAAACACACTCTGGCTAGGCTTATAAATGCCCTAGGGCAGATAGCCTAGTATAAACCTATGAACCTATGAGCCTATGAACAGTAATAGATCAACTACAGCAACCTCTACTCATTTCAGTGAACCAAGTAGGAGGGCACTTCTTTTGGAATTTTGTATTCTGGTGCCTCTGATGTTTTTTAATGTTTCTGATGGGTAGGCCTAGGCCACCATTTCCTCAACATGTTCCAACCAAAATAATCATCACTTTTGATGTCTAATGCTGCCAGACATTTGCCACCTGTAACAGATCTTCATCTTGGATGGACTAAAAGACAACCTCCAAAATGCTTTGCAAACTCTCATGATTAAATATAAATCTCACTGTGACCTGTGAGCGATCACTTCCCATCACATGATCAACTTGTCCCAGGAATGTGAGACCAGTAAACCTGAGCAAAAATAGGCAAACAATATGTAGAAAGGGACAGACATAACATACATTTTATACATTAAACATCTTAAAGGAGCAGCTGTATTCAAAATAAACACAGTCCCATAGCTAGTTTATTCAGTATTTTTGAGCAATCAGTCAATCTAAGTCATGCAAATGCCATGTAGCTGCCAAAGCAGCTGTTCTTGCATCCTTACTCAACTTAATTTTGCCCTGCAAGATCCTTGTTGCTTTTCCTTTTTTTTTAGTCTTGGAAAAAAACAGGCAATATTTCTAATGACTACTCACCATTCTCACATGTTGTATGATTTCTACTATCCTTTAACAAGTAGAACATTACCCAATAAAGTAAGGACCATTATAATGTGACAGCAACTGTTTACTTCAGTATGTGACTCTCACTCAAATACAGTCCATGGTTTAAGAGGTATAAACAGTATTCAGAATTTACTTTTGGACTCTTGCAGGTTCTGTTTAGCTTGTGATGCATTTCTAAAGATTAGGAAGATATTCCACCTTTCCTCCTTTCCAGTTGTACCTTTGTTCCCCAGGCCATGGCCTATTGGTACTGCTTCACTCAGTGTGATACACTAACAGTCATCAGGTACCACTACATGCTCTTTCAGAAAATTCATTGTCTCTTTAGAGTCAGTGAGTGGTTTACTGTCCAAGGGAAACATCACCTTTAGGCACAAAGGAAAGAGAAGCCTGTTTCTGATTCTCATCAATCAACATTCCTTTATTACAGGCAATAATAATGCTCACTTCTGCCTAGTTAGAGCATAATAAGAATTTCTTACATGTACCATTTCATCCCCATTGAACACTCTTTACTGGGCACCTGGACTGTTAATAGAGTAGTTCTTAAAAACTGTAAGCCTCCATCCTTGCTAGTATGGGTCTGGGTCTCCTCAATCACTCTAGTGATAAATGTCTGTCAGTACTTTCAATCCTCACTTCATTTTTAGGGAGTCTCAACCATCTTGCTAGGTGCTGTTGAACAAACAGAACACAGTTCTACTCCTCCACCTATATGAAGGCTTTTCCTTTGGGCTTGACTGTCTGTTTACTTTTCTGTCAACAACTCAGCTTTGGCTCTCAGTTTAACAGATGATTTGGTAAGCTGTGCTTATCGCAAAATAATTTAAGATAGCACTTTCTTCATTACATCAGAGGAGCAATTAACTTTAGCTGTCAGCCACAGTCAATGAGTTAATTGTTTTGATTGCTAACATGAATCAAAGGAACACAGAGTAAAGAAACAAGAGTATTAAAATCATCACCTAAGATCCAGAAGGAAAAGAGCAGAAGATCCATATTAAAATCATCACCTGGGATCCAGAAGGAAAAGAGCAGAAGATCCATATTAAAATCATCACTAGGATCCAGAAGGAAAAGAGCAGAAGATCCATATTAAAATCATCACCTGGGATCCAGAAGGAAAAGAGCAGAAGATCCGTATTAAAATCATCACCTGGGATCCAGAAGGAAAAGAGCAGAAGATCTGTATTAAAATCATCACTAGGATCCAGAAGGAAAAGAGCAGAAGATCTGTATTAAAATCATCACTAGGATCCAGAAGGAAAAGAGCAGAAGATCCATATTAAAATCATCACTAGGATCCAGAAGGAAAAGAGCAGAAGATCCATATTAAAATCATCACCTGGGATCCAGAAGGAAAAGAGCAGAAGATCCATATTAAAATCATCACCTGGGATCCAGAAGGAAAAGAGCAGAAGATCCATATTAAAATCATCACTAGGATCCAGAAGGAAAAGAGCAGAAGATCCATATTAAAATCATCACCTGGGATCCAGAAGGAAAAGAGCAGAAGATCTGTATTAAAATCATCACCTGGGATCCAGAAGGAAAAGAGCAGAAGCTCCGTATTAAAATCATCACTAGGATCCAGAAGGAAAAGAGCAGAAGATCTGTATTAAAATCATCACTAGGATCCAGAAGGAAAAGAGCAGAAGATCCGTATTAAAATCATCACTAGGATCCAGAAGGAAAAGAGCAGAAGATCCATATTAAAATCATCACTAGGATCCAGAAGGAAAAGAGCAGAAGATCCATATTAAAATCATCACCTGGGATCCAGAAGGAAAAGAGCAGAAGATCCATATTAAAATCATCACCTGGGATCCAGAAGGAAAAGAGCAGAAGATCCGTATTAAAATCATCACTAGGATCCAGAAGGAAAAGAGCAGAAGATCTGTATTAAAATCATCACCTGGGATCCAGAAGGAAAAGAGCAGAAGATCCGTATTAAAATCATCACTAGGATCCAGAAGGAAAAGAGCAGAAGATCTGTATTAAAATCATCACTAGGATCCAGAAGGAAAAGAGCAGAAGATCTGTATTAAAACCATCACTAGGATCCAGAAGGAAAAGAGCAGATCCATATTAAAATCATCACTAGGATCCAGAAGGAAAAGAGCAGAAGATCCCAGTCTTTGTCCAGGTTGCAGGACATAAGCAACGAAAAACATTTGATGTTGTTTCCCAGTTAAATTTATGTTTTAAGTTATGCCTAACCAAGTAAACACGATTTGCTATTTTAGCAGATATGAGCATGTAGTTCCTCTTTCTTCTCAGCCTGCAACTAGCAAGTGCCCATCAGAGAAACATTTACCAGTTATTATTTTATTATTTCACATTTGTTGACCGAGATAGTCTGACTGGATACATGTCCATTTTCAGTGGAGACCTGGGGAGGAAAGCTCCAAACTTGCAAACAGATAAAGACAAGTAAGTTACAGTATATGCACAAACATATTGTATTAACATACAAGTTACAGTCTCACATTTCAAGCCTATGAAGAACACAGTTTATATTCAGAAAAATATACAAATATGTTACAGTTTATCTTATCAAACCTATAGGTGCAGCTATATACAGAGTATCTGCAAAGAGGTTACAGTTTCTCTTTTCAAACCTTTTAGTGTAAGAGGTTAGTCACTGTGAATAAAAATTTGTAGGAATGTGGAAGTAGATGAGGCTTTAGTCAGGGTTAGAGCAAGGACATAACCAGTGAGTTTTAAATTACTGGGTTAGATTTTTTTGAACTGATTAAGGGAGGGGTTCAGAGTAAGATCAGATGGGAGCGAATTCCAGGTTTTGCCCACTGAATTTGCAAACAAAGATTCTCCAGATAGGTTGTTAGCTTTAACAGACTGAACCAAAAGTTTTGTAGTGGAATGAAGTGACCTAGCGTTTTTGTAGGGATGGATAATATTTTTAAGGGATGGTGTTTTTTCTGGATGGTTAATAACCTTGAATGCTACAGTAAGTTGATTATATTGAATTAGCCTGGGGAGTTCTAGCCATCCTAAGAGGTTTAGGTTTTGACAATGGTGTGTCCTGTAGGGAGTTCCTGTGGCAAACCTGGCAATTTGATTGTACCAGCTAGAGAGTTTGCTGAGATCAGTTTTGTTCAAGTTAGTGAGTATTGATGAGGCTTAGAGTAGAGCTGAAAGCAGATGGGTATGTGCAATGGCAGTCCTAGCTAGAGGGGTGAGAAAAGGTTTGTTTTTGTATAGGGAGCCAAGTTTTTTATTAACAGTTTTAATAGTTTGGTTTACATGCCTATCATATGTGACGTTGTTGTCTATTATAACACCCTGGAGATTGGTATACATATCTGTTGAGATTATGGTCCCATTTTTAGATGTTATAGTAAATGAAGGTTGAGAGGATTTGTGAGTAGGGGTGAAGAGCAATAGCTTTGTTTTATTAGAGTTTAATATCAGCTGTTGATTAGAGATCCAGTTTTCCATTGTATTAAAGGTTTTCTGGGTTAAACTAAGGAGATCTGTAGGGATAGAGGCTGAGCAAATCAGGGTGGAGTCATTGGCATACTGCATAGAGGTTGCATCCGGGATTACAGTGTGGAGATCACTGATAAAGAGGGAGAAAAGAAGGGGACCTAATATGGAGCCTTGAGGGACACCAAGGCTAATGGGGAGAAGGGCGGAGAGTTTATCTTGCCAAAGGAGAGCCTGCTGTCTTCCACTAAGATAAGATTGAAACCACTCTATGGCATGGTTGTTTAGAGATATTTTATTTAGGGTAAGTAAGAATAGCTGGTGGTTAACCATGACAAAGGCCTTGGAAAGATCGAGAAACAGGACAGAAGATAGTTTGTTCTTGTTACAGTTGGAATTTATGACATTAGAAAAGGAGAGGAGGGCTGTGGTGGTACTGAGCTGTTGTCTAAATCCATGCTGGGAGTTGGCCAGAAGATTATGTTGAATAAGGCAGTGTAAGAGTTGTTTATGGATACACTTTTCCATAATTTTAGCCAGAGGGGAAAGGATAGTTATTGGTCTATAGTTTGACAGCTCAATGGAGCTGCCTCCATTACAGGCAATAATAATGCTCTCTTCTGCCTAGTTAAAGCATAATAAGAATTTCTTACATGTACCATTTCATCCCCATTGAACACTCTTTATCGGGCATCTGGACTGTTAAAATAGTTCTTAAAAACTCTAAGCCTCCATCTTAACAATGTTAATACATGGCTTTACCAGTAGAAACTCTGGATTTGTTGCAACAGTGTTCCTCTCAAAATACACTGCAAGTGCCTACAGGCAATGGATCTTATCACTTTCTGTTTCACTGGAGAAGAATGTGGTGTGCAAGGCATTATCTATATTTGGAGGCTAACCTCCACAAAAGGGAGTAATTTCTTCCAGCACCATAAAGGAAATAAATGTGTTTACTGTTGTTGGTGTGGCATCTCCTACTTCACATAAGGAGGCTGAAATTCCTAGTCCACAAGGAGAGAGAGACTGTGGCTGGAGTTACCATCTCTGTATCCCCACAATGGGAAAAGGCAGTTACAGAAAAAGTAAATTAATTAGCTGTAGCTGTTTCCTCACCAAAGAGTATGGGGAGGAACTTTAGTATGTAAAATAAGACCATCACTGAGAGAAACAGTTTTGTGAAACTGACAGCTCAGCAATTTAGCCAGTCTGTTGATACAAGAAGTAGGGTGTGTGTCTGTCATGCTAATCATACAGGATCAGCTACTGACCTGGGAAGCAGAGAGTGCCACGTGTAGGGGTAGACATGAGCAACCCATGACTAGTTCACCTATCTCATGGGAGAGAATAGCATGAGTGTCTTGTAAGCTCACATGTCTACAGACGGAAAGGTAGACATCAATGTACCATGGATGTTAGCACTCATAGGCTTGTGTTCACATCATTGCACCTTCTTCCTCTTCGAAAAGGCTAAGGCATAAAAAAATCTCTCGAGGCAGGAGCAGGTAATGCAGGGTTGGGACATTTCAATTCCCTCCCCACCCCAAGGTTGGCAGCCCTATTTCAGGAGGTAAGCCAGGTGGGTCAAAGTTGGGGGAGTACTGATTATCTGCAAATGGTTATTCTAGGCAACGTGGCTAAAAAACTACTAGGTCAACAACAAGCTACTAGTACTGAATCGAAAATTCATAAACTGCAGCTATTTAATGAATCTCTTAAACAGCAAATTGTTATGTTGATTTGTTCAAGATAAAATTTTGAACTTGAAAATGCATGCTAGGAGGCTAAATGTAAGGGCAACTGGCATACTAGAGCAACTGCACAGTAAGCAACCTGCAAGTCAAGCTAATAAGCTGGAGCTACATAATATCATACCTGATGCAGTTCACAGATTACATCAACAGAAAGCAGGGGCTAACAGGGTTAGCTCTGTCTGGTTTTCCTCGTTGTCTGATCAAAAATTTGTTTTCCAAACAGGGTTAAAAATGAGGCTGTATTTTTACCAGTCTTCTTTTATGTTTTTCCAGGATTTACTTGTCTAAGTAGTTACAGAAATTAGAATCCAGAAAAAAATTGTGACAAGGAATTGCATAACTATTTTTATTTCCTGTAACTCTTAAAGTGGTACATTAAGGTCTAATGATGTCATTTCCTAACTCTAGGAGGCCAAAGCTGAACTCTTAAGCCAGTCTCCTACTTTGAGATGCTTGCCACAGTTGTAGGGAGTTTCAAGTTAAGAAGTGATTAACATTATGCTTTGTACCTTTTTCTTTGTTTTTTTTTTCTTACCATCCAGATTTTGCTACTGTTTTTTTTTTTTGGGGGGGGGGTATAGAAGAGAGGACTTCCTTACTCCACTTATTTTTCTTTCTATTATTTATGATAACAGTGAACGTGCTCTCATGATATTTTAAGTCAGAGCCCGTGTATTACATGCAAGACCATTATGAAATAATGCAACATTCAAATTCTGATACATCTTGTTTACAAGACGTTCATCTCACAAAAGGAAATCATAACTACTGGCTAAGAGTAGAGTTATTATATCATTGGTGATTGATCCACCAAAAACAAATCTCTGCTGATGGCAACACTTTTGCACAATTCACTCTGTAAAATATTAACATTTTTTGCATGAAGCAGAAAGATTTTTTTTTTATTCAGGTTACACTTTTTGGAGAAAACTTTTGTATTAGAGTAATTTAATACCATTTACAACATATGAAGCTTTCCTTAAGGAATTGCAGAAAGGGCTAATGGAGCTGAATTGTCCACATATAATTTTAGTCTGCAATTTTAACATACATTTACAGAACAAAATATTAATTGCAAAGAAGATAAACTTACAGACTTTAGTCAGGACTATAATTTAAGTGATTTGCAGCAACATAAATCAAGAAAAAAATATGGTCATATTTGTTTTAATTTAAAAACAGAAAACTTTGTAAGGTCAGACTATGTCTTTATATTATTAACAGGAGTATTGGATTCCTCTGAGAGCTTGAGAGCTTCCGGAGTTCACATAGATGCTATGTATTTATTTATTTGTTTGTTTATTTATTTATTTTTTTAAATAGAGGAAAGAGGAACATAATTAATTTCAACAGTAAAATATTAGAAGTGTATAAAGATAATATTATTAGATGACTCCAAGAATTTTGGGTATAAAATATGCACCCCTTCCATACACAGTTAAATAGCTTCCCTACACAATTTTGGGGAGAAATTTCTCAAGCTTCAGTGGCTCGCAGAAAAAAAGATGAAGAGCGTAATTGCTGAATGCTTTTGTACATAGGAAATCATTGCCAATTTGATTTCTAATTGTGCACTGGTAATTATTCACTTTCTTGGGAGATTTCTCTTCTCCCTTCTTCAATTAAGTGTGACTTTGGAGTTGGTTTATATAAGTTTGAGGATGGGTTGTAGAGAGCTTGCAGCCTGCATCGGGAGCTGCAGGAAAGAAAAAGAAGTTTTTCATCCTCTTGGTTTTTGGGCATTTTGTTTTCATTCTTTTGAAGCATTGGCTTTCAGAAAGCTGACATTTTTAGTGGAACCCAGTTAAGTGAGCAGCCTTTTAAACTTACATCTTAAAAATATTGGTACATTGTTCCCCATAGATGTAGGAAGGTACAACAACTCTTGGCTCATTACAATTTGCAAAGGAGTATGGTGAAAAAAAATATTACTGGGGAAGTCATAATAAATATCTGCCTCTTTACACACAATTAAAGTTTAAGATAAGGCCAAGTCTGACACAGCAGGGTGTGTCAACCAGCTATCCATATAAAAAATGTCTTTATTATAAGGTAGATGTGCACAGTAAATATTTTGGTAAGATACCAAACAGGTCCCCTACATTAACTTGTATACAATTTAAACTGTACAAGACAATAAGTTAAGGATTCACAATGTATTTCTGACCTGTTTTCAGCCTAGGGATTAGTGATATATTTTCAACCTATTATCAAAAGATACTAGGACAGAAGAGGGAAGCTTCTAAAGCCTGAAAATGTGGATTTGATTCATAATTATTGATGCATAGCCTTGTTAAATGTTTACACTGACATAATTAATAAATGTTTTCATCTACCTTTATAAAAAATGTACTTATACATCACTTAAGATGCAGGAAAGAAGAGGAAGGGGTTAACAATTGCTATAGGTTTAATTATAATCTATGTTCAAATTTAATTAAAATAATTTAAATAAAAAATAATAATAAAAGATGTCGTAAAGTTGTTGATGACCCATCCTGTAAAAGCCTGTATACTGGAGAACTGGCAAAAGAAGCATTAATAAGGGCTTGCTGTCAAGACCTAGGACTGAAAATGGGTAATGATGGCTTGCCTATATTTTACTCAACCTTAACTTGCCTGGTATTCATTTATTGAGGAAGAATAAATACCTCAAGCAGAAAAAAGTCTGGATTCAACTTGTTGGTCACTGTATCAAATACCTCAGAAAGGGAACAGGCTGGGATGGCAGGGCATGTACCCAAGTACATAACAGATAACTCAGACAAGGAAGAAGAAGAAGGATTTAGTACTATGAAGGTAGGCAGAAGCATTTACTAGGCACAACAAATTACAAGCAGATTATGCAGCACCTAATGCAGGCTGTAATGAAATAGTTAAAAATAAAAAGAACTAAAACAGAAGAAAATAAAACCGAAAAAAAGACATAATGGTCTGGAGAAGAGATAGATTCAGAGATGGCTAGGTGTTGTTGATGTCATATGACAGTGTTGATCACAGACCTATGAAGCGGTGGTTGGTACAGTATCTGCAATGGGACTGGGATGTTAAAAGGCAATGCAGTTCAGCAAAAAAAGATGATTTGGAAGCTCAATGCTGCTGCCATTTGGTTGCAAGAAGATAGACAGGAAAATAAACTGACTTGAGTTAAAGTAGTGTGAGGAAATCAGAGGGAGAAAAGGGAGATGATATAAGACAGCTCCACTGGAACAAAGAAAGGAAAGAGGAGTAAGAACAAAGAAGGGGGGTACAACTAGAAAGGAGCACCTCACAATGACACAATAATACTTGTGCTATTCATTAGTATAAACTACTGAATTTAGTTCAGCCCTGAAAAATAACATTTCCAAATGGCCTTCTGTAAGACAGCACAGCCTTGATGGGAAAAAAAATCAGCATTAACATTTATCAAGTTACAGACTGATCTTATGTGATTGTCACTGTTGCTGTTAAAGCCACTTTTCTACAGTTAATACTTTGGTCTGACTTAGTCATTTTCATTCATTACATATATTTAACACAACAGCACTAATTAAACATGACATATTCATACTTATTCCCTGTTTATTAGTCATTCTAAAGCACATAGATTGTGGCTTCAGATTCACTTATATTTGTTTTCCACTTTATATTAAGGTACAGATACCCAGCAGCCAGTATGTGAAAAATTCTGTGCCTTACTATCATGGCAGTGACTACAAGAGCAAGACAGAATCATTTGAACCCTACCTGCACTCATAGCCTTATATGATTGCATAAACAAACTGCACTACCCATTACAACCCTTCCTTTAATCTAAATGTTCTATTTATGCAGAAAATACATACAGCAATCAACTGTGTGTTATACAATGACAACCTAAGAAAGTATATAAGGTAATACATATTTAGAGGAATAACAATGCAGTAAATGATATGCAATCACACATGCCTCTTCTCTATAAGTGTCCTCTCTTCAGCCACCCCTGTCTATATCACAATGGCCAAAACCATAACTAAAACTATTCATTATATTCTTAATCCTGAAGGTAATAATGCTGTTACTACCTGTTTATACATTCTTGCATTGATATGTGGTGTTGTATTGCTTTGTTTTGTAACCTATGAGTAAATGTAACTTGGGTGTGTATGCCATACACCAACAGTTCTGATAATTGTATTGTGTGCATGTACCTTGGAGCTTTTCTCCCCGGGCCTCCGCTGAAAATGGACATTAATCCTGTCGGACCATCCCGGTTAACAAATGTAAAATAAAATAAAACACATAAAATAAATAAATAAATAAGAATTTGCCGTAAATATTTCTGATAATGGTCCACTATGTGTCAGCAAGGTATCTGCAAACTAATAGGTAGAGAGAGTTGCAGCAGCTGTAGAACTCTGTCCTTGCTATCACAGCATGTAGCATGACCATTCCATTTGGGTGGCTTTTTAATCAGTGTAATAAATCTAATTACTTTGCAGTCACTAGTAGATGAAAATGTCATAGATGGTTGAGTACTCACATCTGGTAAATGGTCACCTTCAGGCATAAAAGCACTGTGCATTCCTGTGGATGAGGTACTCGATGAAATAGTATTATGATTAAGATAAATATACATCTCAGGAAGATTTTTCTGATTTGGTAACTGCGATATTTTGTAACTCAAGTCAGAGGCATAGCTAGAGTGGAGCAAAAGGGGCATCCCTCCAGGTGCAAGCAGTCGAGGGTGTAATCGGTAATACCAGCATTCAGTTTCGGAAAAGTTTCAGCAATCCATGTGTGGTATATGCAATACCAGTCTGCATTCATGGTCAGGGCTGAAGCATTCAGTGCTCTTTGTGATGTATTGAGCTGTAAAGTTGAGAGGGGTGGGCGCCCAATCAGGGAACAACACAAGGAACCAGAATAGTTAGCTAACTACAGCTCTGATTCAGCTGTTCCTTATTCACCATTTCTGGGGAAACATTACTTTCATATTAGAGCTACCCAGTGTTGTATAAGTGACTTCAATTTTGTCTAGGATGTCAGGCATCTTTTATTTTGACAACATAGGGTCAGTGTACATTGCATGACCAAGCACAGCAGCTTCCTTTTGCCCCAAGTGTTTGTCATCTGGATTCTGGATCCTCACAATCCCTCCAGGTCTCAGCATAGGCTATGTCTTAGACCAGTAAACATGTTTTTGTTGAGCTTTCGATCAAGCTAGTTGTATATTTGGTGTACTCTCTAGTTTAAGCTGAATAAATGAGGTAGATAACAGAGTATAATTTATTACAGTTCCATACTACATTAAAAGCTCATTTCAATATTTCAACACTATATTGTTGTGTTACTTTTGTTACTGTATCTCTTCAACATGGTATACTGTTTGTACTTTTACTTATTGTATCGCTTTCAGCATTGTAATTGTATTCACCCAGGCTATGCCTGCAATTGATCCACTGAGATTAGTGCGCTACTCCAGTAATCAAGCTTCAATAAAAAATAAATACAAATAAGACTTTATCCTCAACCCTCTTTTTAGCATTAATTATGAAGATGAGAGACCTATAAGCTGTACTGGAATGTCTCTATTACTTAAGCAGAGCTAGGTAACATCTCATTTGGAACTGGTATCTGGGTTTACTTCACATGACAGAAGTTTCAAACTTTCGAACATCATATGGCCGAGGCCCAGATAATCGAAGTTTTGAAACTTTGAATATCCAATTAAAATAAAAATAAAAACAAAAAATGTTTTCTTTTATGTTTTTGCAAAGAGGCAAGCCCGCTGCACCCCCACATCCCATGCTACTTAAATATACCAACTCTGAGGTCAAACTACAGCAAGGAAAATGGTAAATTTCCCTTTCCACGCTGTACAGCGATCTCCATTCAGAACGTTCTAAGTTTTAAAACTACTATCATCTGGTCCTTGGCCATATGATTTATATATATATATATATATATATATATATATATATATATATATATATATATATCAAGAATGATCTTCGTGGCACAAAAGCATCCAAAAATAATTAAAAGGAAAACATCAGCAACTCTTGTATTATTTAGAGCTTTTGTCTTCTTTAATATCAAGACTTCTTCAGAATGACATGTTTCATTAATACAAGTAATCATTTTAACATTGTTTAAATACATTACTTCAAGTAGTTTATTTAAATTAACACAACCGTTCCTACCTTGCAAGACTACTGTTGTTACATTATTATTGGATAGAAACTGTTGTGTTAATTTAAATAAATTACTTGATGTAATGTATTTAAACAATGTTAAAATGGTTGCTTGTATTAATGAAACATGTCATTCTGAAGAAATCTTGATATTAAAGAAGATGAAAGTGCTAAATAATATAAGAGTTGCTGGTGTTTTCCTTTTTAATTATTTTTGAATGCTTTTATATCACAAAGTTCGCTCTTAGTGAAATTTATCTTCATTTTTTAGTGTGTTTTTTTACCAGATATATATATATATATATATATATATATATATATATATATATATATATATATATATATATATATATATATATATATATATATATATATATATATACACACACACACACACACACACACACACACACACACACACACACACACACACACATATATATATATATATATATATATATATATATATATATATATATATATATAAATATATATATATATATATATATATTATATAGACATATAGACATATGGGTCCCCTCCAGATAACTGAAGAAGCTAGACATGAGGCGAGAGTCCAACTGGGGATTCCTAGACTTAGAGAAAGCATATGACAAGGTACCAAGAAAGCTGATTTGGGCAGTACTAAGGTGGTTTGAAGTCCGAGAAACATTGGTAGAATTAGTGCAGGCTATGTACAAGGACCCAATGACTCAAGTACAAACAGTGTTCGGCCTCACAGAGGGTTTCCCAGTGGGAGTGGGTGTACATCAGTGTTCAGCTCTGAACTCACTGTTGTTCATACTGGTGATGGACTACATTAGCAAACAGGTCGGAGGGGGTGGATCAACAAAGCTGCTGTATGCAGACAATGTGGCAGTACAGGCAGACTCTGAGCTAGAACTTTAGCAAAGAATAGGAGATTGGAATGCAAATCTGAAGGCACATAGTATGAAACTAAGCACAGACAAGATGGTGGTAATGGCAGCAAATTGGGGAAATCAGAAGAAGCTAAGAACAGAGATAGAATTGAAGATAGTGGAACAGATAAACAGCTTCAAGTATCTGGGAGGAGTAGTTGAGGAGAAGGGTAGTCTGAATGAAGAGGTCAAAGCTAGAATCAGAGGGGCTGCAGCCAACTGACATAGAGTATCAGGTGTAGTCTATGACAGAATAATGCCAAAGAAGCTGAAAAGTAAGGTGTACAAGACAGTGGTGTGACTAGTACTACTGTATGGTACAGAAACCTGGCCAGTAAAGGCAGAACAGTTGAAGAAGCTAGAGGTGATGGAAATGAAATGCCTGAGAAAGGTGGTAGGATGCACACTGTGGGACAAATGAAGAAATGAGGACATAAGAGCAGAAGCCAAAGTAGCTCCAGTTGCAGAAAAGATCAAAGAGAACAGATTGCGATTGTTTGAGCACATGTGTAGAAAAGCAGAAGACAATCTGGTGAGGAAGATTTGGGACAGACAGGAAGAAGGTAAGAGGAAGCGAGGGCGTCCAGCAAAGATGTGGATGGATTGTGTGAAAGAAGATCTGCGACAGTCAGGCATGAGTGTTGAAGAAGGCAGGAGTGTGGCGCTGAATTGAGAGAGTTGGCGACAGTTAACACGATACCCCAATCCCATGTAGAAAAATGGAAAAAAGGGGGGCTGATGATGATGATATATGTGTGTGTGTGTGCATGTATATATATAGATATATATATATATATATATATATATATATATATATATATATATATATATATATTTTTTTTTTTTGTTTGTTTTTTTTAATTACCATTTTAACCCTTTCTGCCTGTTGATTAGACTGCAGATATCTTACTAACAAATGGTGGAATACTATCAGAAATGACAATATCACGGATATCATAGTGTGACAAGGGAATTTCATCAGTGTGAAGATCAAAAGACATGTAACTCACAGTCTGATGACTTTGGGATACTTTGTCAAATAGTCGGCACAGATGCGATACTGATTTGTCCATGGGCTGAAATAAATCAGCTACTTCTTTATTTCCAGGTCTCTATGGAATTTCATAATGTTATTAGAATATCTCTAGTGTTAATACAGATTAAAGATTAGGCTGTTTTTTTGCCATGTTCTGTTTGACAAAACATACCATGCCAAGGCAGTATATTGCATGTCATTTCTTTATGGATTCCTTCTATCATCTGATTGCACAGATGATCTGACACAGTCAGTGTGTTAGAAATGGACATCAGTCATTGTCACTCATGACTTTAACATGAAAAGTACAGTAGACTTGAACTGGTAATGGAATTTTTTTTCATTTTATCTGGGCATCTTGTTACTATCATATTTTTAAACACTTGTAGTTCAAAGTCATTAACAATACGATAGCTAAAGCCAGGAAAGTAAACTGTGAATTCTAGTAAACACATCAGCTTACTGTTCAAAAATATTGAATAATATATTTGAATTCAAGTTTGTGTTTGCAATTTGCAGTTCTTTGTCACTGCACAATGTAATATGCTTCTTAGGCATAACAGACTGTACAGCAGGAATATGCAAATTACTGCATCTGTCAACATGCAAATTCTGTACTTCAAGAACACGTGCATCATGGTCACTATGAATCTGTGAATCTTCTTGACTGACTGCACCATGACCTCTAGTGTTCTGTACTTACACGTGCACAGTGAATTCATTCTTTTTTTTCTTCTGTGACAGTGTGTGTGTGTGTGTGTGTGTGTGTGTGTGTGTGTGTGTGTGTGTGTGTGTGTGTGTGTGTGTGTGTGTGTGTGTGTGTGTCTGGCTGTGCCCCTCCCTCCATGTAGGTCCACTCATCCTCCCTGCCTGTGCTGTCAAGTCCATTTCAGATCATTAGTGCTGTAGTCAGGGCTTTATTCCACTACACCAACAGCTCTGGTCCCTATACTGACATTATTTGAAACATTAAATGCTTCTTTTAGCTTTTATATATATGATACTTCTCAGTTTGACTCAAGAGTTTGGGTTATGACCAGACTAAGACAGTAGTGAAGATATTGACTCTGGCAATGAGTTTCTCAAGCCCAGTTTTTTTAATGCACTTTCATTTAAAACATTGAACTCTACTCAAGTATCTAGTATAAGTGAAATAAATTTTTTCAGTCCAGAGCTTTTTTCCTTGATAACACCCATACATTTCTGTTGTCAGTGAAGCAGTAGTTCACAAAGTCTTCACATGTAGATTAATTACATTCACAAACAGATAATTTGATTATGCCTTATCTGAGCCAGTAAGAGAACTGTTCAAGTCAATGCCTAGATAACCCTCATTTAAATATGCATCAATAACTTAAAAAAAGTTTTATATCCCAGCTTTTTTCAAATTGTATACTTGAAAAATTATTAGACTGTCTAGACTTTCTGCATTCTCTTCTGAGTGCTGCACTTGACTTCTTATCATGTTAATAGCCACACCTTGAACAAAATGGTGGTTACTGAGCTGAATACTTTCAGTTTTAACTACGTCATCAGATTTGTGCACCACAGTAAATTTATTTTCTATTATTCTGTTTGAAAATTTTCAACATTGTACTTTCCCCTTGACAGAATTATTTTGTCAACTACTAACAGATTTTTATTTTCATTTTAATTTTGCACACATCCAAATCTTCACCAAACTCTTTAATCTGCACACTGATTAACTCTGCTGCTGTGCCCACATTCATAGCTCAGTCTAGTCTCAGTTCAAATGCTAACAAAAGTTTACTTCTTACTTTGTCATGTTTAATGACACAGACATTTATATGTATCAAAAGTGAATTATTCAGCTCATCAAACCCAGAGTGTTTAGTTTCAAGTCTTAATTCAGTCATATATACGTAAATAAATTCATATGAACCTTGGTTGCTAGTGAAAATAAATGAAAAATATAAGAAGGGTTCTTTTTAGGATTGCAATACAGCCGGAATTTGTCTTTAACAGCAACCAAATCAGCTAACTGTTTTTAGTAAAATTAAATATCTTAAATGAATCATCTCAATTGAGATAAAGAAAAGGTGCAACTTAACATTTCCTTATTTTTTAGTTAAACCTAAACCAGTGTTGTGTTAATATTGAATTTCTGCATCCATTACTTCCAGATTTCTGCCAAATTATCTTATATTGCAAACCATGCTCTTGGAGTGAGTGGAAGATGGATTCCATGATGAATGATTAAGTTGTACTTGAAAGACAATGATAACAACTTAAAGGTCCAGAATATTTTAACAATGCATAAAAGAATGTTGGCTTTTACATCTAAATTGCACACATTTCTGCTTTTTTTTTTCCTGTGGAGCTGTGGTTTCATTTCTTGAAATTAATTTTTACTTTGCTATTTTTCTTAAGTGTTCTCATTTCTCTTCTCAGGTATTTAGTTCATCCAGTAATATGCAATAATACCATCAAAAATATCATTATCAATATCAGCTAACATTTCTTATCTCATTGCTGCAGTGACTTTCCTCCTTATGTTCTAGTGGCAATATTTTGAGTGTTCATTCTGTTTTAGAATACCTGATCCTGTTATGCCTAAAGATGAAGCAGGCAATGTTGCCTTTCAATCATAAGAGCTGCAAACAGGCTAAAATCTCATGAAAAAAAAATGAAATCTATGGTAAATGCCACAGTCTTGCTTAACATCATGTTCTCTTCTCAGCTTTGTGGATTCAGATTTACACCATAGTAATTATCTACTTGATGGCAAAATAAGGACATCCAGGAGTCAGTATGTAATTATCTGGCACCCTGACAATAACTGAACTCCTTTCAGCTGGACCATCATAACTGTGATCACAAAGAACAGAACTCAATTCACTGCATTAAAGCAAAAAAAAACATTTTTACAGGGGGAATAAGCTCCCCTGTACCCCCACACTTCACTACTGATATATATATATATATATATATATATATATATATATATATATATATATATATATACACATATATATATATATATATATATATATATATATATATATATATATATATATATATGGGTGTACTTCATATGATCGACAGCTCATATGATCGACAACCAAAACACTGACACCAAAACACTGAAAGTTCATATGATCGACAGCTCATATGGTCAACACATGAAATCCAAAGCATTATGCCCTTTCCTGACTGTAGCGCGACCCTGGAGTAGGAATAAATAGTTAGGGTGGTGTGGGGGGCACAGCCTCCACATGGGGGGGTGTGGGGGGGCATAGCCCCCCACATTATTTACATGAATATAGTCAATTCAGTCAAAAGTATCCATATGTATGTTTAAAATTTATGACATATGTGGGGGGCTTCACCCCCACACCCCCCAATGTGGGGGGCTCTGCCCCCCAAACTCCCCCTAACTATTTATTCCTACTCCAGGGTCACGCTACAGTGGGGAAAAAGAATAATGCTTTGGATTTCATGTGTCGACCATATGAGCCGTTGATCATATGAGCTTTCAGTGTTTTCAGCTTTCACTGTTTTGGTGTCAGTCAAATGGTTGTCGATCATATGAGCTTTCGGTCATATGAAGTAGACCCATATATATATATATATATATATATATATATATATATATATATATATATATTTATATATATATGCCAATCCCTGGGGTATCACAACTTTGGTCTTTATTGCAAAAATCCAGCTGTCACACACTAATGATCTCTCATGCAAGAAACAGCCCATTAGTCTGTCAAACATAATCTGGCTCCCAAACATCCAAATGCTTTACTATCATGGCATCAACTGCGGAAACCAGACAGAACCATGTACATAGGTTCATAGGTTCATACTAGGCTATCTGCCCTAGGGCATTTAAAAGTCTAGCCAGAGAGTGTTTTTCTTTCGCCACCCATTTTAAATTAATTTTGCTATGCCCTTTTTCGAGGTTAGTATACTGTGCCTCTGTCTAACAGTGACACAGAAGTGATAACAGGGGTAAACCTATGATCTCCCATCCACTCATCAAGATTCCTCTTGAAGAGAGTCAATGAGGGACTCTGCCTAACCTGGACTGGGATTTTATTCCAGAGTGAAGGGAGCCTCTGGGTTATGAATCTGTCCCTCCAGCATGTCGTATTTATTTCAGTGCTGAGGTTCAAGTCTCTCGAGCGCGTAGCTCAATGGGATTTGGATTTTCTGAGGTGCAGCATGTCCATTAATTCCAGGTTGAACATGGCTTTATACATCAGGCACAGATCGCCTCTGAGCAGGAGGTATGCCACTGAGTAGAGCTGGAGTTTCTTTAACCGGGCAGCATATGGCATCTGTTTGAGCCCTTTGATCCTCTTGGTGAGATACTTTTGGGGTCTTTCCAGTTGCTGCAAGTGTCTGGTAAGGTACATCCCAAAAGGGGCATTGTACTCAATTATGGTCCTAATGAGGGATGAGTAAAGAGGCACGATGACCTCCCCTGATCTAGATGTGAATCCTTTCATGATTAGGTGGGCTATATAAAATGTTTTTCTAACCACTTTGGCCACGTGGTTGTCAAATGAAAGATTGCTATCAGCTTGGGTCCCCAGGTCCCTAATTACTTCTTCTGTACTTAATGGATTACCACCTATGTGGTAATATAAAGATAAGCTTCCTGCTGAATTCCTTCAGGTAGCAGCAAAAGCTATAGCCTACCCTGTTTCGATCCTAATAAACAGATCCATAAAAGAAAGTGATTTTCCAGCAATCTGGAAGATATCACACATCATACCCTTACATAAAGGAAGCAAATCCACTGACCTCTCTAACTACCGCCCAATAGCACTATTATCTCCACTAGCTAAAATCATGGAAAAATGTATACACAAACAACTACTTAACCATCTCCTTCAAAATAACCTACTAGCAAACACTCAACATGGATTTAGACCCTCACATAGTACAACCACTGCACTACTTTCCTTTACTAACACAATAAACTGTAACTGTAATAATAACAAACTAACTGCTTCTCTTTTCCTAGACCTGTCAAAAGCCTTCGACATGGTCAACCATAAACTTCTCCTACACATACTAAACTCACTTGCCTTGGATTTTTCCTCCTTAACGTGGTTCTCATCCTACCTTGAAAACCGACAACAAGCAGTACTCTGGAAAAATTCTCTATCTGCTCTACTACCTATCTCCTTAGGAGTACCTCAAGGATCAATATTAGGCCCACTCTTATTCTCTATCTTTATTAATGATCTTCAATCATCTATCCATAACACTACTTGCATACAATATGCAGATGATTCTACCATCATCTGTACAGCTCCCACCCAGTCTGAACTCCAGTCACTCACACAATCTACCTTTTCAACCGTTGAACAATGGTTCTCAAAAAGATGTCTCCTTCTCAACTCCAAGAAAACAAAACTATTACTATTCTCACCTACCCACAAATCTCCTCAACTAAATTTTACTATTACTGCAGCTGACAATTCTCTTATCTCCCCAGACTCTACTACCAAACTGCTTGGTGTTACTATTGATAATAATCTTAACTATGATTGTCATATCAATAACACTATAAAAGCAGTAAATAAAAGATAGGTTCACTGTACAGAATAAAACCCTTCCTTACTCCAGAAGCACAGACCACCTTAGCTCAATCACATCTTATCTCCACCCTACTGTATGCTTCCTCTATTTACACCAATCTCTCTAAAGGTAACCTGAAAAACTAACTACATCCTATCATAATATAGCCCATTTTGCCACAGCATCCCAGTACAGAACTCACCACTGTAATAACTTAAAACAATTACAATGGTTAGAACTACCTAACAAGCTTATCTATCAACAACTCTTAATTACACATAACATTCTTTATCAACCAACAAATACACCAGCTCTCAGTAACCTCCTTACTCCCTACAAAAACTTGAAACAGTTGCGATCTGCCGAAAAGATACAAGTCACCACAACTAGAATTACAAATTCAGCAGGTAACTGTCTATTTTCAAACTCCATAGGGAAAATATGGAATAACCTCCCCCAACACATTACCTCACTAGACTCCTTTCAACTTTTCAAAAAACAACTTCTATTACATCTTAACAACTTCTGGCTCTGCTCCTGTACCAATCCAGACTAAATGACTTCTTCGCTCTTCAGCCATACCTCCCTACGTAAAAATCACTATCTTTCCCTGCTATTTCAAATGACTAAATTACTGTACTGTTCTAAAAAAAAAAAAAAAAAAAAAAAAAAATATGAATATATAGCTTAGGCTATTTGTTTTTTACCTGTTTTTTTCGCTGTATTTTCTACTACACTAACATGTATGCATTGTTGCTTAAATGTTTAACCTTGTTTTAATTGTGGAGCTTTTCTCCCCGGGCCTCCACTGAAAATGGAAATTATCCAGCTGGACTAGCCCGGTCAACAAATGTAAAATAAAATAAATAAATAAAAATAAAATAAATTTGTGGGCACTTTGTTTTTGCCAAAGGGGATGACTATACACTTTTTGGCGTTTAGCTTGAGGCCATGGCTCTGGCACCAGTTGTCTGTTTCTATGAGGCCCTTTTGGAGGATGCTTGTGTCGGCTGGAGAGTCGATTATGGTGCCCAGTTTGCAGTCATCTGCGAACTTGGTCAGCCACAGTCCTTCCGTGTTGGCCTGTACCTTCAAGAAATGTATACCGAACAAGAGAGGTTCCAGGACTGAGCCTTGTGGGACGCCACTTGTAACTGGTTTTGAGTCTGACCTGACTCCAGCAATTCTAACCATGTGGGTTCTGTCCTTGAGCCAGTTTGTAACCCATCTAGTGACATAGGGGTTTATATTTAAGCTGGTGAGCTTATCTATAATTTATTATAGGCCAGGTAACCATGGGTGAAAGGGGTTGTGACATTAGTAATAAGGTTGGAGCTTTAGAGACAACCTGGCAATTAAGATTAAATGCCCTGAAGTTGCCTGGCTTAAATGATGCTATTTCTTTAATGCCTATTTTAAAATTAAAGTCAAACCAAGTGTAACTAAAAAAAAATTATCATTTCAACAAACAGTGCTTGGTCAACATCATTAGGTTTTAAATAGAAATGGAAGACATGTTTTAGTCTATTCATTGATTTGTATTATAAGTTATGGGTTACAATAGTAGTAACAAGTTAAACATCCTGCCTTTAAATTTGTATGTTTGTAATGTGACTGTATTAAGTTTTAACTTTGAACATGAACACAATTTTCTTAATATTACAGTGTTTTAATTTTTAGGAAAGATGAAAAACAAGCAAAGAGAGATGGAATTCATTTATTATATATGAATTGAGCTTATTAATGAAGATTAGCCAAATTATTGGGCTAGGTGGTGATGTAATCAATTAACTAATTAAATGTTTATATTTAATGAACTGTGGATGTTAAACCAAATGACTCGGAAGAAGCCAGTGGTTTGTAGCCTGGTGAAAGCACTTTGTCGTTTGGTATTTCTGTGTTTGTTGGCGTATTAAAAGTGGAAGACTATCGATTTTTCTCTGGTGACTGTTTTTTATTTTCCTATTTTTTACAAGTTTGTTTTTTCCATTTGGAGTACACTACTTTTAATGTTTTTATCAGTCCTGGGGATTATCGTTGGTCAACTAATTTGAAACGCAAATCCTTTTCACCTTACCAGGATGGAGAGTGTGCTGAATGAATTGGCCAACATTGTGGAGAAACTCAAAAAGCTCCACTCTGATGTGATGGTAGAATGAAGGGAAGTGAGTAATAACAGTCCTACGAACTCTCAGTTGCAACGTTTTACTCTACACTCACCAATTAACAGTGGAATATTGAATGACAATGTTCCGTCTACTTCTTACAGCAATGTTGTGGCAAGGCAACAAAATAAAAACGGAACATTACCGGTAGTTAATGCCAATCAGGTTAGTGTTACAGGACCACGTGATTTTAAACTGTGGTTCCAGGAACCGTCTTTTGAGGCTAACTTCTCAGGCCTGAAGGAGGCGAGAAGATTGTTACCCACTCTAAGAGAACAAATTTTTAGCTTTGAAAAACTATGCATTAAATTCAGAGCCATTCAACTTGATAACTTGTTTTTGAAAAAATCATTGGCTTTGAATCAAGTACTGCAAGGTTTGCGGTTGTGGAAACTCCCGATGGGAATAGAAACTGGTACTGCAGCACATCGTGAACTGATTTCGCTGTTTAACAAGACAGGTATGGAAATGTTGACTATTATCATAAACAATAATGAGACTAAACTTGTAAAATTGCAGGAAGAAGTCAATAGCCTGAATGTTAGTATCATGAATGATTTACTTTTTTTCTCAACAAAAAGACAGCTTTGACAAAGTGTTAAAGAGTGTAGAGACTTTTGTTAATAAAAATCTTTCTACCAAACACAAAAAGCTCAATAGAAACACTCTTGACTATAAGAACAATTGTGCCTATCCACCGGGCACTAAACATCAAAAAACTAATACTTCTACAATGGACAATCGAGCTGATTTTGTTGAACACAATAAAGTAGATGAAATTAATGACAGTGATGAATGTTTTTTTAGAAAACCAGACCGAATTGAGGAGATCGGAGAGACTGTTAAACAAGGGACAAAGAGGCAGGAATGTTCAACACCAGTATTGGAAAGGTCGTGGGGGGAGGGGTACAGAAGGGGGTATTAACTACTATGACTAAGAGAGATGTTTATTTAAATAAATTGAAAAAAGTGTTTTCCAAAGAAGCATTATGTGTTTGGAATGATAGTATGTTAAACTCTGTAGAACTGAATGGTAATGAAATGCATGATTTACTACATGAGCAGCATTTGTTTGGAAGTTGTCTCCACAATGAATGTTTAACAGACAAGAGTTCTTGGTCAGTTTTTAGTGACCCTGAAGAAATTATATTTCCTACTATTAACAACACATCTGAGTGTTACAAAGTATGTAAGATAAATGTTTTTTTATATACAGATATACTGATATGGAGGTAAGAGATGTTCATTTTGAATTATTAAGTAAGGGCATAAACTTTGTACCAACTTATAGATTAGATATTGCTCGACCTTAAAATGTATATGAGACAGGTAATTTGAAAATGTTTTTTTCCTATGACAAAGGACATATTATTGGGACAGGAATGAACATGCCCTTCAAGAAAAATAGTACATTCATCCCCCCACCAAATTTCGAGGTTTCTACCTTAGAGAGGTGTGTGGAAACAGAGTTTAGAAGAATATTATCACAGGAAAAGAATGTGAAGGACAATTTATCAAAAGATGAAAGGTTGTGTTTGATAAACTTATCTCAAAACACCCAATATAGGTTTATGAAACCAGATAAGGGCGGGGGGATGGTGATTATGACTAGAATTGACTACTCGAGTAGGATGACTAATATCCTTAATGATGAGACAACTTATAGGAGAATATCAAAAAATTAACTACATAGAGCTTATCTAAAGATAGATCTGTATCTTCAGGATGCACTTTTTCAGGGTATGATAAACGAAATAGAATTTAACTACTTAGTAGTAAAATTTCCAATCCTGCCAGTTATGCTTGGCATTCCCAAGGTCCACAAAGAGGTGAGCAACCCTCCATTTAGACCGATAGTTGCAGCTAGGGGCTCCAAGACAGAACCTTTTGCTTCCTTTTTGGACACTTGTTCTAAAATAGTAGTTGAAGAAGCTGGACACATTTTGAGAGATTCATGGCACTGTCTTGAGAGGCTTAGGTTAAAGACAACAACAATTTTGTTTTTTTAACAGTGGATGTAGTTAATTTGTTCACAGTTATCCCCCATGAACAAGGGCTTACTATGTTTTATGAGAGTCTCTTAAAAAGCAAGAAGATGGACAAAAATAGAATTAACTTGCTAATAGACCTCATGGAAATGGTTTTGATGAATAATTTCATCAGCTTTGAAGGAGAGATTTACCAACAATTAATGGGTGTAGCAATGGGAGCCAAATGCGCCCCTGTATTTGCTAATTTAGTATTACTTGCCTGGGAGGAATTGTTTATTTTTTTCACCTGAATATAAAGATAAGATTTTGTCATACAATAGATTTTTAGACGATGTATTAATATTATGGAAAGGGGATGGAACCTCTATTATAGAGTTTATTGATTATTTAAACACCACAACAGAATTTTTCAAATTTATATATGTATGGCACATTGAGGAGATTAATTTTTTTGGATATAACTATCAAAAAAACAAGCCAAGGTCTATGTAGTAATATATATAGAAAGGAATAATATTCCAACTCATAATTACACTTTAATAGTTGTCACCCCTATCATCAAAGGAAAGGCATTATTAAGGGCCAAATGGTGAGAACATCTAGATTGGTCAGTGACAATTTAACCTTTAAAAATGAATTATACAAGTTAATAGGAATGTTTTTGGACAGGGGGTACCCACTTAAATTACTATTAAACACCAAAAGAGAGATTATGAGAAAAAGGGAAATCTATTACACTCCTATTATACAAAATATGGCACCTATTACGAAGAGTAACAATAACCTAGAAAAGTTAGGTGCTAAATTTATACTTAAATACAATGACAGAGCTCAGGACTTGGTGACAAGTTTAAGAAATGCCTGGAAGTTTTGCCTTAGTGACAACATTAAAGTTATTTTAGGACCTGAACCATCAATAGTGTATAGTAGAGGGAACAACATAAAGGGTATACTTGAAAGAGAAACCAACACTGGAAGAAAATCTTGTATGAAGAAATGTGCCATGTGCAAATATTGTAGATATTAAATGAGGGACCTTATTTATGTGTATATGGTTTCAAATATACAATGCCATGTCCAGGGATATGTAATTGCAACACCAAAAATATTGTTTATGTTGCTTCATGTATTTCATGTGATGGATTTTACGTGGGTAAAACCATTAGGAGGTTGCGTGATAGAATTTCAGAACACTTGAGATGTATTAACAGAAAGGATGAACATAATGCACTTTTTTTACATTCAAAAATGTGTAAGAATTTTAAGAAGTTTACATTTTTTATTATAGGCTGGGTAACCATGGGTGAAAGGGGTTGTGACATTAGTAATAAGGTTGGAGCTTTAGAGACAACCTGGTAATTAAGATCAAATGCACTGAAGTTGCCTGGCTTAAATGATGCTATTTCTTTAATGCCTATTTTAAAATTAAAGTCAAACCAAGTGTAACTAAAAAAAAAAATATCATTTCAACAAACCGTGCTTGGTCAACATCATTAGGTTTTAAATAGAAATGGAAAAGATTTTTAGTGTATTCATTGATTTGTATTATAAGTTATGGGTTACAATAGTAGTAACAAGTTAAACATCCTGCCTTTAAATTTGTATGTCCGTAAAGTAATGTGACTGCATTAAAGTTTTAACTTTGAACATGAACACAATTTTCTTAATATTACAGTGGTTTAATTTTAGGAAAGGTAAAAAACAAGCAAAGAGTAATGGAATTCATTTATTATATATGAATTGAGCTTATTAATGAAGATTAGCCAAATTATTGGGCTAGGTGGTGATGTAATCAATTAACTAATTAAATGTTTATATTTAATGAACTGTGGATGTTAAACCAAATGACTGAAGAAGCCAGTGGTTTGTAGCCTGGTGAAAGCGCTTAGTCGTTTGGTATTTCTGTGTTTGTTGGCGTATTAAAAGTGGAAGACTATCGATTTTTCTCTGGTGACTGTTTTTTATTTCCCTATATAAAATACATGTGTACGAAAGTGTGTGTGTGTGTTTTTCTCTGGTGACTGTTTTTTATTTCCCTATATAAAATACATGTGTACGAAACTGTGTGTGTGTGTGTGTGTGTGTGTGTGTGTGTGTGTGTGTGTGTGTGTGTGTGTGTGTGTGTGTGTGTGTGTGTGTGTGTGTGCATTTAAACACAGTTAAGTACTTCTGATTTCCTTTTCATGGTGTTCTTAATGCAAGGACACATAGTAAATGCACATTAAAGTAAATTCAGCTGTATATCATGGTTGCACTCTGACAATGCAAGGACTGACTCAAAGTCAGTGGGAATCTCTTTCAATGGATCTGCATATACCAGATATGCATCCCTCTCTGGAAGGATGTCACACAAAGCATAAAAGACTTTTTTTATGAACAGTATCAGTGCACCTAGTTGATAGGGTTACCACCTGACTCTCTTTCTGCAGTTCTGGCCTGTGTGTGTGTGGGGGGGGGGGGGTTGAAAATAGTAAATACATGTATACTTTACAAGATCATTTACTGACTTTTCTCTAAATGTTACAGAAATATTTGCTACTACATTTACGTGATCTTAAAACAAACTATTACAAATAACATTTAAAGCTTAGAATTTCAATACTGTTTTGCTAGGTTACCACCTGTCCCTCTTTGTGTGGGACAGTCCTTATTTGGGCAGTTGTGTCCTGCAAAAACATACAAAATGGCAAATGTCCTGAGATTTTAGGACAAAAAATATTTCCCAAGTTTTCTTTAATAGTTGCATAAAACAGGTATTTTGTATCTGAAACACCTAAATGTTATATGAAACAGCATAAGCAACTCAAATGCTATAAGAATGAGCTTTTATTTGTGCAAAAAAAAAAGTGAATTCTGCCCTTTGCACTGGCCATGGATATGTTTTGTCCTGCCAAATCTCACATTTCTACAAAAAAATTTCACACTTTGAGCATTTGAAAAGGTGACAACCCTATGTGTTGCTGCGTATGTAAATTTGTCTGAAGAGTTGACAATTGCCTTTAAACTCCTGACTGATCTAATTGCTTTGTTTTGCTATGATATGGGAGTGTTAAGTTCTCCTCCCCTCTGCAATAAAAACAATGGAAACAGTTCCACAGCTTTCTGTCTTTTTTATATCAGCTCCTGTTCTCCTGACATTAGCAGGATTAATTGCCCATCTAAGAATGACAGCAGTACCCCGACAGGGTAAACTACTGATGTAACTGTGTCTATGATATGTCATTCAGGTGGAGACAAATTTCTCTGCAAAGTATGTGAGAAGTTGAGTTTAAAAAGAAAAGTAGGTGGGCTTTCATTTCCTTTGACTCCAGTGAAAGGAAATAAAAGTTTTAAAAAGTACAAGCAGGTTTCTGGTACATGCATAATGCCAGAACCATATTATAGGGAGAAAAGAAACCTAACGATTGAGTTAAACTGTATGAGAGGGTGGAGTTTTCCTTTAAATAAGAGTGGAGTTTTTTGATTCAGTAATTCTGGTGAAGTCTGGTTGATGAAAGCGTTATTAAAAAGTGTTTTTATGCTAAGGTTGTATTGGATTTATTACCATCTTTCCAGCATTTCTCATACATCTTCCTCTTGTTGTGAGACATTGCTTTTCCAGAGTCATTATTAAATTGTCTGTGCCCTAATGTGTCTCTACGACATGTAGCAAGTAAAGAATGAAGAAACAACACAATTAGCAGCCATACTTAAGCCAATATGAAATGAGCAACTTAAAACCGAGCAGTTAAAGGGATACTAGGGCACACACGACGGGAAGAACTAGAAAATCAGTTTGCAGAAAGGAAAGGTAATGGGAAGCATTTTTAGTATGTTCTCTTATAATACTGCAGTGAGCGTTATTACTGTATGTAGTTTGCTCAGCAGTGCTGTGTCCTGTAGTCCTGGGTATAATTCTGCCAATTTCCATTTGCATGAGTAAGTCACCTAAAAACATAGTTTAAAATTTTTTGCCAAGAATCAAACCGTTTTTTTGAGAACCTGTCAGGTTGCACTTGAAAGAGGAACTTGTGCCTAGTGGGCGAACCTAATTAATAAACGAATAAAATATAAACATAAAACATCTGCCAGAAAAAAACATTACTTGTGTAGGGCTTTTGTCCAGTAACTCTTTAAACACTTGAGGGAGAAATCTCTGGTTGAGAACACATTCTTCCCTAAAGGTTTGTGATAAATATTATTTTAGCTTTATACCACCAAGGCTAGAAATATTGCAAAAGGTTGTGTGTCCCTATTATGCTGTCTTTAAATCAGTATAAAACAGGTCAAAGTAAAGTCTGAACAACTGTGTATACTCCTTACACTTAGAATATTACTTATTAAACTTTGATCTGATTGAAAGAGTTTTGAGATTGTCAGTCTACAAGGGTTAAGCTAATGAAATGCTTAAGAACTTCCTTTCTTAGACTTCTGCACAATACTCTGTAGACAATATTTAAAAAGCTCAAGATAGCAGTCCTAATTAGAATTCCTTGCTTTTCTGCATTCATCAAAAGCAGCATTCCAAATGCACTACAATAATTAACTCAAAAGTTGAGGAATGTGGAAGTAAAACAGCATTTCAACATACCCAAGATGAATCAATTCTATAAAAGAAAAGGAACTTTATCTCAAACATTATTTAAATGAACTGATAGCATATTTTACTGGCAGATAAAAAAACAGTTTAAATGATTCATAAGACTTAAACCAGAAAAGTCCTCTTATCTGGCATTCTCCTCAGAATGTACAGTGTGAACTAATGCAACATTCAGACCGCTTCACCAGCATTGAACTCTAGCGTAGCGGTGTTATATTCTAATAATCACATTGTGAATCACTGAAAACCTGTCTTCTAAGAGGTGTTTGCTCTTCCACTTATTTTTGTCATAATTAAACGTTGCAAATGTGCAAGCAAACTTTAAATGCACAGTTTTTTCCATGAAAAATTTATCAAAAACTGTCAGGAGAACTATTCAGAGAATAAAAGTAACAGGAGAATGAATGTTTGGAAATAAAACGGATGAATGAGATACACCTGTTTCCTGCAACAGAACACACATGTATCTAGAAGTTTGAAACTAATAAATTGTCCATATTTGAATACTAGGCTAATTGCCCTGAAAAGGCCATTTTAAGGCTAGCTAATAACCAAAGATCAGAATCAAACCCCGCACTCTGTGTCTATGCAGTAAAGACCTTAACCATATACCAAACCCACAGTATTACCCAACAATTCACGACAGTGTGCTCCAAATGCATACTGCAGGTAAAAGCTGCAACTGCAGTGCATAAGATTTATGGGTTTTGCTGTTCTCCAGAGAAATATTTAATTTACACCAGAGCTCAGACGTATTCCTATCACATAACCAAAGATTGGAGCCACGAATTAATAAATATGAAATTTCTAATAAAGAAATGTGTTGTCATAACAACACACACACACACACACACACACACACACACACACACACACACACACACACACACACACACACAAAAAAAAAATAAAGAACATTCTATCAAGAATCAAATACGGAGAAAATAAATGATCACTCTTGCAAAGCTAAGAAGAAGCTAATAAATGCAACCAAAGAAGAGTATTTTTTCCTGCATACATGATATAGCAACTCCGACTCACATTTCATTTACTGCTTAGGAGTTTAACTTAAGCAGAGAGCTAAATACTCTGGCTAACTATAACCACCCAGATTACTTTAAAGGCAGAGACTCTGAAATACCATAGGTGTGGGTCATGGAATCAATTACTTCATCTGAGTAATAAGTTAGCTTTGCAATATTCATTCACCTTGTCTGATTCTCATCTGGGATACTTCTTGCCTGGCATTTGCACTTTTAAGGTCTACAGTTTTTTCCCCATCTTCCAAGTGCATGGATATTCATTTTTAAATTGAACATGGTGTGTGTCTGTGTGTGTGTGTGTGTGTGTGTGTGTGTGTGTGTGTGTGTGTGTGTGTGTGTGTGTGTGTGTGTGTGTGTGTGTGTGTGTCTAACAGAGTGGCAACCTATCTAGGGATGTTCCTGTGTTGTACTTATTAGTTGTGAGATGGGCTCTGCCCCAACTCTGAACTGGATAAAGTGTATATAGAAAATGGATGGAAAGATGAATATTCACTGAATCTTTTATACAACTGTTAATGAGCAATGCCAGAAATTTAGCTAAGAGGTCCTTACCATTACTGTATGCATGGTGAGTGGACTGGATCCATTTTCTTTTAAATCTAGTCTTCCTGTGACCATCACAACTCTCCCCAGATACTCTACTGACATTCATGCCCTTGAGGGTAAGAGCCCTACAGTCAACGTGTTCCCCTGAAGATGAAGGGTGAGTATGCTGGGAACAGTGTCATCACCTGTGTGGGGGATTAGGGACTTTGTTTTTGTCCCACATCTCCCTATGAATCCATTATAACATCTCTGGGGCTCAGAGGACAGTGGGTGTCATGTGACTTTTGTTTGATTCTCTGCATGATGAAAGCCCAAAAATGACCCCCCCACCCTACCCCACCCCACTGAAACAAATGCCTCCATTAGCAAACTGGTCTCAAACAAAGAACTCAGATAGAAAACACATTTCCAGCCTTGCACTCAGTGGCCAATTATATTAGGGGCAAAATGGGCAGCTGCCTGGAGCCCACACCTTCAGGACCCATGGCCAGCCAATCTTCCATTTGCACCTGTAGCACTACTATTTGTCTCTCTCTCTTTCTCTTTTCTACAGTAGAAGGTGTAGACACAGCAGTGCAGGAAGGATGAATAACTTCAAGCATGGTAAGCAGTGCTTCACTGACTGGAGAAGGGCTACACTGAAGGACACAAGAAAATCTACTGAAGAATGCAGCAATGCAGAAAGTGGCTGGCTGCACAGACCTTCTGGAAAATGGCAAAGATCTCCCTTCCACAAGAGTCTGACTGTATGTGTTTGTGTACATGTTCTGAACATGTTTTGAATAAAAAAATTACAACCACTAGATGTCAAAATTGTTTTTGATTTATATCATCAAGAACACTGTCTTTTTAAGTGATTTGCTCAGAGTCACAGAGTAGTCAAATTGAGGTATCAAGAATCAAACCCTGAATCCCTGGCAACAGGAAACAGTTCATTAAGATCCTAGAATCTTAACTCTCTGCACTGACTACCAGACATTCGCAATCACTTAAGGTTAAAAGTCATTGAGAGTTACAGTCAGTCAATAATGTCAGTCATTGGAGTTCTGTGTGATATTAATGCACTGTTTCCTGTAGTCAAAAACTACATGGTTTGTACCCCTTCATCTCCATTTGCCTTCTATGCCACTTTGATGGACGCGCGTGTGTGTGTGTGTGTGTGTGTGTGTGTGTGTGTGTGTGTGTGTGTGTGTGTGTGTGTGTGTGTGTGTGTGTCTGCATAAATGTTTAATTCATGCACTCCTACTTCACTTATAACATATGCATTAGCATGGTGGGTTAATGCTAATGTTTCCTTTGCCAAGACTGTGGGTTTTGAATCATTCTCCTCCATTTTTACTTAAGTCAGGCAGCTGGGACTGTGAGCTGTAATTGCTGTAGAACAGGGTTTGATTTCTTCCCCCATTTGTCTACTGTGTTACCTTCAGTAAGTCACTTAACAAACAGGGCTTTGGGGTAACTGGAAATTTGGGCTAGGGTCCTCAATGGTCCAATGGACTGCAAGACTAGTAATAACCCATGTCTAGAATAGTTAGAGAGCATTGTAATATGAGCCATGATCTTTGGTTTCCTTGTTTTTTTTTTTTAAATGTTGAGAGCGTATATATTATTTAGCTGTGGATAAATTAGACCAAGAAATCTATGAGTTTAAAGTTGACATTTTTAATTTAACTTTTTTTTGCAGGTGCAGTGTTTAGACTACAACAGTTTATCTAGCATTTAGTGCATATTAACAAGGCTCTGAGCTGGTAAAGAGCTGCTTCCAGTAGTAAAGGGTTTGCTTCACTAAGCCTTCATTTGTCTTCTGTGTGATTCTGACCAAATTACTTTGCCAGACAGTGCTCGTGGGCTGTTCCTGAAAAGGGACACTTGGACTGTCCCAGGATGTTAGCAAATGTATTATACACTGATCTTTTGAATTCTTGCACCCTTCCAAAAAGCTGCTAATTAGTACTTCACTGCATGTTATTTGATTAAAATCCCAGCATATCTCTTTTAGTTTAATGGGTTGCCAGAAGCATTTTCACTAAATGTGAGTTACAAGGGAAGAGAATTTTACTGTTTCTCATGCTGTCTGTTTTCAATGTGAGATTGTTTTGTTTTGTTTAAAAATGTCTGTCAGTGTTTTTGCTATAAATTTTGAAATTAAAGTTTTAAATGAAAACCAAATATCTGTAATGATTGTAAAAGTAATGAATAAATAGTATTCACACTGACAGGTTTGAGCAGTGTTTTATGGTACTTGGGGAGAGACAGCTAAGTAATAGAATATTGGTGTGGCTGGCAGGGGGCATGGTTCACTACCCTGAATAGGACCGCATTTGACCATGATCTGTCTCTGTTGACTCTGGGGGAATATGTTGCAATAATATTATATTATCAGCTATGCAGGTAGGTTGGACCTGTACTGAGCAACGTCAGAGGGGATAGCTCTTCTTCATGACAGGGAAGACATAGGGAGAGAGACAAATGAGATGCATATATCCAGCAAGTATGTAAGCCCCCCGCCAAAAAAATATGTTGTAGGAAGTGTGACATCCCCACTCTGAGCCAGTAACCAAGGAGCCTCAATCCTCACCACTGACACTGGAGAGACATTCACTTGGAACAAAAATGGATACACCCAGTATTTCCAGATGCAGCTCTCTGCATCAAGAACAATTTCCCCTTAGGACAACACAGGGAGCACACTCAGCCCATAGTGTGGGTTTTTCTCTCTCTCTCTCTCTCTGTATCTCTCCAGGTCCCTAGCAAGGCTCCCCACTGACAAATTTGTAGAGGTAAGTCCTCAGCCGAGTGTTCAAGCCAGGTCCTCCAGCACCCTCTCTATGAAACCAGTGCTTCTTGTCCCTGCTCCAAGTAGTTGATACACACACACTTTGAGATTTCATTTTCAAACACACACACACATGGGAAAGGTTGGCATAGATTTATCAGCTATGCCCCCTTCTGCCCAGACTATAAGGTAGTTACAATGCGACCAGACACCCCAACGCCAGCTATACTGAGTGAAATTAGTATCAATACAAATGGTAATGTTAACCAAACAGTCAGGCTTTCAGGAGAGCCACAATATCACCAATAGATATAAGTACTCTCAAAGGTTAAAATATCCTCTAAAGGACCAGCCACAATGAAAACTTTAAATATATTTAATAATAAATAATAAAAGAACATGAACATGCCGAATATCTATTTACAATAAACAGCAGAGTTTCAATCACAGGAAATATTAAAATAATAAAAGATTAATAGATTCACGCAGATACAGAAAAACAATACTTAACTAATCTCACTATCTTTTCCTGACTGAGCTAAAGAATTATTATTCCCTGGTTACTTACTAGAGCAAGGCAAGATGAAGTAGGTGAGAGATCCTTCTTTGTCAGGTTACAAAAGAACAGAGTGCCATAAGTCTTCATTCTCACCTAGTATTAAAATATCATTTTTTTCCAAGATTACAGAATGACATCACATACATCTGGTCATCTGACTTCTGGTTCCCATGCAACCCCCCCCCTTGGCTAGAAGCTGTCAGGATTTAGCACATAGGTGTCAATAATACACATACACAGAGCCTTGCTAAGATTTGCTGCAGCTCCTGGAAGTCATAAAACCATAAAAGACTTCAACTCTTCCTACAAGAGATAGTAAGTAATACGTTTTACAGACATTGCATCTCTGGCTTCATTCAAAACTTTTAAATAACACCTTTATGGCCTAGGCCCAGCAGGGGTGTAGCTAGGATTTTCAAATTTGTACTCACAGCTCTCAAACTGCCACCCCCCCCCTCCCCAGCCAAGCTACGGCCATTCTCATAATTCACGGTTCGCTCTTAGTGTTGATGAAGAGGCATTCGCTGTAATGCCTCTTCAGTAATATAATATAAATTCACTCAAACTCGGTTCCTTGAATAGAAAATGAACCTGAAAGTCAGTTCTTTGAAAAATGCAGCATGGTAGTTGGGGTAGAGGACTGCCAGACAATACAGCTGGGAACTTGTCAAAGAAGGGACACCATTTTAATATGGAGCACAGTTTTAACTTGAGCAGCTGACAAAATTAGAGAATCTGCATGCACTTCTGAAATAAAAGTAATATATAACTCTGATCATTACAGTTAATTATAAAAGTAAACCCTCCACAGTTTCTTCCAAAATTGCTATTTTGCGGAGAGATTATTAGGGGGAGAGCAACATTTTGAGCCAAAATTGGGGACAGTTGAGAGGTTTGGATATTCCTAATTCTATAAAGCAATTTATTTGCACATACTTCTCAACCTCTTAATGCAGGAAATCTGGACAAGGCCAAATATATTGGGGGAACATACAAACAGTACTAAAAATTGATCTTGTATAAACTTAAGACAGTTGATAGAATATCAGGTCTTGCTTTAGCATGCATTTTTCTGAAGATTATGATGTCTGAAACTTAACGTCTGTCATTATTTAGTGACTTCATTCCTAAATGATTTGCCAGAAAAGTTTTATTTTGCATTTTACAGCACAAACACCAATAAATATCTGCTAAACAAAGCAATGCAGTCTCACAATGAAACTAGACTTAGCATTATAACTTCTCTGCCCTTGAAACTCACATTCATTGAAACAGCATTGAAACCCACATTCAAAGAAAATACATTTTGCCAGTGGCAGATTAATCTTGGGCTGTTTTCAAATCATAGGCCCCTTGCACATGAAACATACACGTGCTCTTTGATACACCTTCCTGATTGTATTAAATGATATTCCTTGTACAATACAGTATAGTTGTAAGAGAGCATTTTAAATTTATTGTTTTGAACATTTCCAGTAAACAATGAAACAAAATGCATGCACCAATAATGACAAAAACAGCCCAATTCATAACATTTCCATCATAAAAGTCTACTCAGACTTCTACAGTCCACCAGTATCAGTAAGTATGCACAATCTCTGAACTAGTAAAAGCCATCTACATAATTCCACATTAAAGAAATCTGTAACTAATGAAGAGGCTGCTGCTAGCAAACAACTTTATATTTCATGGTTTCATCTACAAATAAAGTGCCTGTTGCCCTTGAGGAATAAATTGCCTATGTTGCATTAAAAACAATGATACGCTAGTAATATTGCAATAGGGAATGGATGGCAAACTGATAACAGGTTCATAGTTACTACTAGATATCTTCGTCAAAACGGACTACAGCATCCACCCCCCTTTATAACACAGTACAGTATCAGCAATGCATCTACCTCCTGTGGGAGAAGAACCCACAGCCTTCTGCATCAAAAGCAAGTACACTACCTGTTGTGCTAGTAACAGTATAAGCAAACTCAGCATAAGCAGCACTAAACTTTAGTTCCCCTGCAGCACTCAGCTCCTTGTAAAATGTCAACACTCAGCTGTATCTCTGAACTTTGCAACACAAGAAACCTGGAAAAAGCCAACATTTATTGGGGGGGAGGGACCAAAGCCCCAAAACCAGGGACACATTTTAAACATTGCTTGTATAATTTTGGAAAGTTGCTAGAATAAAATGCTGTGCTATCACCATGCATGTCTTGAACCCAGAACCATATGCACTACACTCAGTGCAACATACCACTATGCTAAATCAGCAATTTGAAAAATAGGAAGACAAACTTAATGGCTATCATTTAGATAGCTCTCAACCTCTTAGCACAAAAAACCTGGACAAACAAAGTCAATAAAGAGGGAATACAAATTCAGTTCTCACTTCACACCTTAGCACAAAAACCTGGACAAACAACAAAAACAATAATGGGGGAAATACAACTTCAGTTCTAACTTCTCACCATAGCTGACAACCATTAGAAAAGCAAATCTGAACAAAGTTCAGAAATGGTGGTGGTTAGGGACTTTAGGCTCTTCTTACCTGAAGCAAAGGTACAGGGTTTGAGCCTGAACACCTATAGCCAGCAGGTGTATTATGTGGGGTCATTTTCACACACACACACTTGCCTTCCAATCTCACACAAACACACACACACACACTTGCCTTCCAATCTCACACACACACACACACACACACACACACACACACTTGCCTTCCAATCTCACACACACACACACACACACACACACACTTGCCTTCCAATCTCACACACACACACACACACACACACACACACACACACACACACACACTTGCCTTCCAATCTCGCACACATACACACACACTTGCCTTCCAATCGCACACACACACACTTCCTTCCAATCTCACACACACACACACACACACACACACACACACACACACACACACACACACACACACACACACACACACACACTTCCAGTCTCTCTCTCTCACACACACACACACACACACACACACACACACACACACACACACACACACACACACACACACACACACACTTGCCTTCCAATCTCTCTCTCTCACACACACACACACTTGTCTTCCAATCTCTCTCTCACACACACACACACACACTTGCCTTCCAATCTCACTCACACACACACACACACACACACACACACACACACACACACACACACACACACACACACACTTGCCTTCCAATCTCTCTCACACACACACACACACACACACACACACACACACACACACACACACACACACACACACACTTGCCTTCCAATCTCACACACACACATACACACACACACACACACACACACACATACGCACACACACTTGCCTTCCAATCTCACACACACACTTGCCTTCCAATCTCACAAACACACACACACTTGCCTTCCAATCTCACACACACACACACACACACACACACACACACACACACACACACACACACACTTGCCTTCCAATCTCTCTCACACACACACACACACACACACTTGCCTTCCAATCTCACACACACACACACTTGCTTTCCAATCTCTCTCACACACACACACATACACACACACACACACACACACACGCACACACACACACTTGCCTTCTAATCTCACACACACACACACACACACACACACACACACACACACACACACACTTGCCTTCCAATCTCACACACACACACACACACACACACACACACACACACACACACACACACACACACTTGCCTTCCAATCTCGCACACATACACACACACACAGACACACACACACACACACACACACACACTTGCCTTCAATCTCGCACACACACACACACACACACACACACACTTGCCTTCCAATCACACACACACACACACACACACACACACACACACACACACACACACACACACACACACACTTGCTTCCAATCACACACACACTTGCCCCAATCTCACAAACACACACACACTTGCCTTCCAATCTCACACACAGACACACACACACACACACACACACACACACACACACACACACACACACTTGCCTTCCAATCTCTCTCACACACACACACACACACACACACACACACACACACACACACACACACACTTGTTTTCCAATCTCTCACACACACACACACACACACACACACACACACACACACACACACACACACACACTTGCCTTCTAATCTCACACACACACACACACACACACACTTGCCTTCCAATCTCACACACACACACACACACACACACACACACACACACACACACACACACACACACACTTGCCTTCCAATCTCACACACACACACATACTTGCCTTCCAATCTCTCACTCACACACACACACACACACACACACACACACACACACACACACACACACACACACACACACACACACACTTGCCTTCCAATCTCACACACACACTTGCCTTCCAATCTCACACACACACACACACTTGCCTTCCAATCTCACACACACACACACACACACACACACACACACACACACACACACACACACACTTGCTTTTAACTCACACACACACACACACACACACACACACACACACACACACCCCTTGCCTTCCACACACACACACACACACACACACACACACACACACACACACACACACACACACACACACACACACACACACACACACACACACAATTGCCTTCCAATCTCTCACTCACACACACACACGCACGCACACACACACACACACACACAAACACACACACACACTTGCCTTCCAATCTCTCACACACACACACACACACACACACACACACACACACACACACACACACACACACACACACACACACACACTTGCCTTCCAATCTCTCACACACACACTTGCCTTCCAATCTCACAAACACACGCACACTTGCCTTCCAATCTCACACACAGACACACACACACACACACACACACACACACACACACACACACACACACTTGCCTTCCAATCTCACACACACGATTGCCTTCCAATCTCGCTCATTACATACGCTCTCTCAAATCTGTTTGTGATTGCCGTCCAATACACAAATCTGTACACACACTCTCTTACCTAATAATCTGTTCGTGATTGCCTTCCAAGTCCAACTACATTTCCTGCTCGCAGTGAAAGTTCAACTACAGTTCTTGGCAGCAATAATCCATTTGCGATTGTCTTCTTCTACTCGCTCGCTCACTACTGCACATTTCCCGCTCGCAGCCAGCCGGACATGACGTGAGCTCACTTCTGACTGGCTGGTATCCTCCTTAAAGGAGCCAACACCCTTTAAAAAGGAAGAAATATGTACGTACTTTTTTTTTTTTTTAAAAAAAAAGCTCCCCCCTCTTCTAAAAAAGTTGTACTGAAATCAGTACAGTGCGTATGCCTCCCGATGTCTCTGAGGACCAGTAATTTAATTTCTTACTATTTTCCAGTCAGGTGGATTGAGATTAACATTTTCTCTTCCAGTATCCTCTGCTAAAACATATACAGTTAAACAGTTACAACAATGCATATATATTTCTTTTTCTGTCCAGCAGGGCACATTGTTGGTACATTTTTAACACAAGCAGCTTTACAAGTACATTTTTCAACACAAGCATCTTTTACCAATCAGTTTAATATACAAATGACATATAATTCTTTACAAAATTCCAGCTGGCTGTGCTGGCATATGTTACACATCTACTGCCCTACTACTCCTGGCATAGTTGACAATACCACACATTGTCACATCTCTCACCCCTTTGAAGACACAAGCTAGTTTTTTAAAGTGACCCTTGAGAAACATTGCTTGACAGGAATGAGCCTATCTAGCAATAAATTAACCCATACCCTGTCTTGAGTTCCCATCTGCCTTAGCATTGCTGGCCCCACTACAGTGCTGCACTGTCATGTTATATGCCTGCAACTTAGGCTCCACCATAGTAACTTGGCATTTGGCTGGCTGGTTCGTTGTAGCCATAGATCCCCCTCAGACTCCTCTTGCCTCCTACTACAAATACTTTGCACCAGGGCCTCCCTATCATGGTAAGGTCTCATTGTGTTAACATGGTACACTTTGGGCCCCTGCCTCCTGCCTAGCAGTTCTACCGTATAGTTAACATCACTGACCTTCCGTACCACATTAAAGGGTCTTACCCAAGCTGCCTGCAGCTTATTGTGTCTGACAGTAATGAGAACCATAACCTACTGTCCCACAGCATACTCTCGAGCTTGAGCATTCCTGTCATACCAGACCTTTTTCTGCTGTTGGGCTCCTGTCAGGTTCTCTTGAGCCAAGCCCATGACCTCCCTAAGCTTTGTCCTGAGGTTTAGGAAATATGCTATAACAGACTGTTTGTGGGATTCACACTCACCCTCCTCCTTCATCACAAATCAAATCTAAAGGCCCAGTCACCCTATGCCCATACAGCAACTCAAAGGGTGAAAAACTTGTGGGTTCCTGGAGTACCTCTCTATATGCAAACAGCAGATAGGAAAATATTTGTCCCACACTCTCTCTCTCTCTTAAACTGGTCTGCAAATGCCTATAGCATGGCCTTCAGTGTAGACTTTAGCCTCTCCACAAGACCATTAGTCTGGGAATGGTAGGGGTGGTTTTAAGGTGCTTCACCCCCACAGTGCTTCCACAGACAAGCCAGCAGGTCTGACATGAAATTGGTACCTCTGTCAGTCAGTATTTGTCTCACAAAACCTACCTGTTGAAAATATCTAACAAAACATTTGCCACCTTATCTGCCTCAATGGAGGACAGAGCCACTGCCTTGGGGTATCTAGTAGCATAATCTACTACCACCAGGATATACTTCTTCCCTGTGGAACTTAGGTACTCAGAGGCCCCACAATATCCACAGTTACCCTCTGAAACAGCTCCTCAATCACAGGCAGAGGCATCAAAGTAGCCTTGACCTTATCACCCTGCCTTGTCAACCTTTTGGCACTGCTCACAGGTCCTGCAGTACCCAGTTACATCCTTTGCAATCCCAGGCCAGTAAACGTTCTGCATAATGCATCTCTTGGTATGCAGTTTGCCCATATGACCTGTAAAAGGAATGTCATGGGCTATGGATAGAAGTGCCAGATGGTAGGCTCTAGGCACTAACAACTGCTGTATTATCTCCCCCCTCTAGCCCTCCCTCAAGGGTCCACTCTCTCTACAGTAACCCTTTGTTTCAGTATACAGCCTCCCCTTTTCCTTGAGAATAAGGTGCATCCCTAGCTACCTCCCTCAAGCCTCTCAGTGTAGGGTCTGAGAGCTGAGCCTATCTCAACTCTATGTTTGTAACTCTTCTCAGCTCCCCTTCCACAGGAAGTCTGGTGTCCTCTGACAGCGGTGCCTCACTGTCAGCCTGGGTACTACCACTCACCTCTGTCATTGCAGTCACTCTGTCCAAGGGAACATCAGCACCCATGAGCAGCTGTGGCTCACCTTCATGCTCACTGCTATAGGGTAGCTTCCTCCCTGAAATAGCCACCTCACCAGCCAGGCTTCAGATGTGAGACCTGGCTGGGTCTCCCCCAGACTACCAGACCCACATGCCTGTCCAAGCCTGACTGCATGCAACTGCATGCACACAAGGTACTGCATTATCAAAATCATTCTCTATCGGGACATTTGCAGAGATATCCTAACACACCTACTTGCCTGCTTCCTTTTCCACCCTCCCCTTCAAGGTGAACCATGGCCAAAGGCATTTGGAATGGCATCCTTCTGGCTGAAGTGGATTGCCCAAGCAAGTACTGCTCCTCTTTAACCACTGCAGGCTTCACAATGGTTATGTCAGAGGCTGTTCCTCTCTTAGAAGTGGCCTGTTTTCCATCCACTAAGATAGGATATAACTGCTGGTAATAGTTTGGTATCTCTGCTGTCTCTGGACAACTTACCAATGGCATACATTTATTCCCATTTGCTGGGTCCCCCACCTTTTGTTCCCCACCTTGCCTCTGTGGACATCTATATGATACATGGTTCCACTGGTTACATTTAAAACATTTAACCCTTGATCCTGGCTATGTACCTGAACTAGTGGCTTCCCCTGTTACTGTTGGACTCTGTTGGGGTGGTTTAGTCTGCCCACCATGGGTTCCCTTATATCCATGTACAGCAGCAGGTATCCCTTTCCTGTGCAATGATGCCCTACTTGCTAAGCAGAGATCCCCTTTTTCCCCAGCTGATATGCAGAGTTACACTCTGTCTGCCAACCAGATTCATATGTCCTCAGGCAAAGTGCTAATAATATTTAATAATAAATAATAAAAGAACATGGAAATGCTAAATATCTATTTACAATAAACACCAGAGTTTCAGTCACAGGAAAAAATACCACAGGTGGTCTATATTTTTCTGACTGATCTAAAGAATTATTATTCCCTGGTTACTTACTAGAGCAAAGCAATATGAAGTAGGTGAAGGATCCTTCTTTGTCAGATTATAAAAAACAGAGTGCCACGAGACTTCAGTCTCACGTAGTATTAAAATATTTTTTTCTCAGATTACAGAATGACATCATATACATCTGGTCATCTGACTTCTGGTTTGCATGCAACCCCCCCCTTGGCTAGAAGCTGTCAGAATTTAGCACATAGGTGTCAATAATACACACACACAGAGCCTTGCTAAGATCTGCTGCAGCTCCTGGAAGTCATAAAAAACATAAAACACTTCCACTCTTCTTATAGGAGATAATAAACCATACTTTTTACAGACATTGCATCTCTGGCTTCATTCAAAACTGTGAAATAGCATCTTTATGGCCTAGGCCCAGTAATTTAATTTCTTATTATTTTCCAAAGTCAGTCATGCCGCGGTGGTATGGCGGTAGCATTGTTACCTCACAGCAAGAGGTTCACCCATTCAATTCTCGGCTTGGCTTGCGAGGGCCTTCTGTATGGAGTCTGCATGTTCTCCCAGTGGTTGGGTAGCATTCGAAAGACATGCGTGTGTAAATGGGCGTGCCTTCGTTGAAGGTTGAGCGTCGAGCTGGCACCTCAGCTTTTCGTAAAAAATCTACTGCCAATCATTAGCGGACCGGAGTTCCACTGTGGCAACCCCTTACAGGGAAAAAGCCAAAAGACAAACAACAACATTATTTTCCAAAGTCAGGTGGATTAAGATTAACCTCTTCTCTTCCAGTATGCTCTGTAAAAGTATATACATTTAAACAGTTGCAATAATACCTGTATATGTTCATAGATTCATAGGTGTGTACTAGGCCAACGGCCCTGGAGCCTTTACAAGCCTAGTCCATAGAAGTACCCTGCCATCTTGCCACTGTTATTTCCTGGTATCTCTATCAAGTAGAGCCACTAGAGTGATCCCCAGGGTGAACTTTCTATTTCCCACCCACTCATCAAGATTTCTCTTGAAAAGGGCCAGTGAGGTGCTCTGCTTGACATGTATGTGAAGTCTATTCCAGAGCATGGGCAGTCTCTGGGTTATGAACCTGTCCCTCCAGCATGTTCTGTTGATTGTGTAATGAGGTTGAGGTCACTGGAGTGTGTGGTGCAGAGGGATTGGGATTTCTTTAGGTGTAACATTTCTAACAGGACTGGGTCAGACATGGCTTTGTAGATCAAGCAGAGATCGACACTTTATAGATGATATGAGACAGAAAAGCTGGAGTTTTTGAGTCTGTCCATGTAGGGCATGTGTTTAAAGTGTAGGATCCTCTTCATGAGGTACATTTGTGGCCTTTCCAGCTGTTACAGGTGTTTAGTGAAGTACATGCCAAATGGGGCATTATACTCGATGATTGGTCTAATGAGGGAAGAGTAGAGAGATATGATGACCTCTTTCTTCCTGGATGCAAAACCCTTGGTAATGAGATGTGCCACATAGAAGGACTTTCTGACCACAGTGGCAATGTGGTGATCGAAGGAAAGTTTGCTGTCAACCTGTACCCCCAGATCTCTTATAATGCCTTCAGTGATCAGTGGGCTACCATCAGTGTGATAATTAGTGGGAACTGAGTTTTTCCCAAAGAGAATGATGACGCATTTATTGGCATTAAGTTTAAGTCCATGGTTTTAACACCAGTCGTTGGTCTCAGTGAGGTCTTTCTGTAGGCTACTTACATCACTTGAGAAGTTAATAATGGCTCACAGCTTGCAATCGTCATTGAACTCAGTCAGCCAGAGTCCCTCCGTGTTGGCCTGGACTTCTGAAAAGTAGGTGCCAAACAGGAGAGGACCCAGGACCGATCCCTGTGGGACTCCACTTGTGACTGGTCAGCAGTCTGACTTGGAGTCTGCTGCTTTCACACTGTGGGTTCTATCTGTGAGCCAATTTGCAACCCACCTAGTGATATAGGGGTTGATGCCTAGTTTGGTGAGTCTATAAATAATTCCTGAGTGAGGAATGGTATCAAAGGCCTTGGCCAGATCAAGGTAGGCTGTATGAACTGCATTGCCCTCATCCACAGCTCTGGTGACTGACTCAAAGAAGTCAACCTGGTTGAGCAGGCATGATCTGCCCTTCACAAAACCAAATTGCATGGGATCCAGAGTTTGGAGATTCCCTATATCCTTGTTAACTAGGTCCATGATAATGCGCTCCATAGCCTTACATATCAGACTCATCAGGCTAATGGGGTGATAATTCCCAGGGTTTGCAGTCACTCCCCCTTTATGGAGAGGGATGACTGTAGCAGCGTGCCTTTCTGTAGGGACAAAGCTTGAGGTGAGGCTGTGATTGAACAGGGCACACATGTGTGGTGCCAGTTCTCTTTGTAGTCCATATAGAACACAGCCAGGGATATTGTCAGTTCCCATGGAAGCTGCATTCTTGGCCTTGAACAATGCAGCTTTAACCTGTGCTGCAGTAATGCTGGGTGCCTGACATTCTTCTGGTATTGTGATTGGTCCTTTAGGGGGGAGAGAGAGTGCTGAAGTTGGCACTGAATCAGTCGCCTAGTATGTTGGCAATATCTGTTGTCTCAGTATAGGAGGTACCATTGTGCAGTAACTCAGAGCAAATCTGGGTATTGCCATAGAAATTATTGATATAACTGTAGAAGGATAACAGAGGAGTGCACCATGCGCTGCATAATTAAAACACTTCAAAAGAGTCCATAAAATCCAAAATTTAATGCAACGAAGACAGACAATAAGAGAGACTGCAGTAGGTTAGCGCTTTCACGTTTAAATCAACGCTTCATCAGACATCAACAAAGCAGTCAAATCATGTGTAATTAAATACAGGAGATGACATCACTACTGAGTCAAAGGCAACAAATCACAAAGCAACTACAAAATAAAACATCATCTCAATGAGTTGATTAAATGAATTAATATAGTCCTATAAAACATATTTGAAAACTCTTATAAAACAGTGAGAAGCAGTAAAGAATCTCAAACATACACATATAACAGCACAGGGAAATTGTCAAATGTGTAAAATAGCTAAAACTAAATCTAACATAGACAACACAATTAATGTTTTCAGATATCTATTACCTAGTCATAAAAACTAATCATGATAAAATTATGATGATTGTGGATGAAGTGGATTTTGAAACTCCAAGCCCATAAATATGGGCTCAATGATAGGGTCACCCTTGAACCTTTTTTAGCTAGCAGACCACTGAGACATTAATTTCATCATAATTTTATCATGATTAGTTTTTATGACTAGGTAATAGATATCTGAAAACATTAATTGTGTTGTCTATGTTAGATTTAGTTTTAGCTATTTTACACATTTGACAATTTCTCTGTGCTGTTATATGTGTATGTTTGAGATTCTTTACTGCTTCTCACTGTTTTATAAGAGTTTTCAAATATGTTTTATAGGACTATATTAATTAATTTAATCAACTCATTGAGATGATGTTTTATTTTGTAGTTGCTTTGTAATTTGTTGCCTTTGACTCAGTAGTGAGGTCATCTCCTGTATTTAATTACACATTATTTGACTGCTTTGTTGATGTCTGATGAAACGTTGATTTAAATGTGAAAGCGCTAACCTACTGCAGTCTCTCTTTTTGTCTGTCTTAGTTGCATTAAATTTTGGATTTTATGGTCTCTTTTGAAGTGTTTTAATTACGCAGCGCATGGTGCACTCCTCTGTTATCTTTTTACATTTGTGGTTCGTTGAACTGAGGGTGCTTCACCTGGCAGGTATTGGTTATTTTTTCTGATAACTGTAGAAGGCTTTGTGGTTCTTTTTAGTGTCTGTCGCAATTCTCCCTTCATAGCTAGCTTTAGAGGTTTTGATGAGGGATCTCAACATTTTGTTGAGGCTAATAAAGGAGTTTTTCCAGTCTTGGGACTTCACCTTTTTCTGCTACAGTTTCTTCCTTCTGTTGTAGAGTTTGTTAATGGCAGGAGACCACCAGATTGGCTTCTTTTTTTGGAGGAGAGCATCTTGGTTCTGTCCAACAGAGCACACTGTTGGTACATTTTAACACAAACAGCTTTAGAAATACATTTTTCAACACAAGCATCTGTACAAATCAGTTTGCTATACAAATGACATATAATTCTTTACAAAATTCCAGCTAGCTGTGCTGGCATATGTTACACATCCTCTGCCCTTCTTCTTCTAGCATAGCTGGCAACACCTCACATCATCGCATGCAGTAATATTTCAGATTTTTGAATGACATATGGACCATTGAACAAAAGCTGTTGCAGCATCTATATTATCTTTAATTGTTTTGCTTTATTAATTTCACTAAAGAATAAATAAATTCAGTAATAGGCCTGGATTGTGTAATATAGTATAAAAATGTTTCATTTTTGTAATGTATTTTTGTAGTACTGTTTTACAGCCTCCAGCAACTAAGTCAGGTCATATAGTCTGCATTATGTGCAGTCATGATCAAAACCACCTGATCTTCATCATCTATTATGCAGTCATTACAGAAGGTATGAAACAAAAACTGTATCATTTTGATGGTGGCATAGAAATATGCAAAGGGGATAATACACAAATGAAGTTATAGCTTTTTAAGACCACAGTAATACCCTAAAATATGGGATCTTAAATCCTATGCAAAAATAATACATCTACAAAAAATAATGTGCAAAAAGAGAGTGCACAGCTGGAGGAGTGAGAGCCAATAGTGACAATAAAATTAGAAAGGGACCTAGGGATACTCTTATTAGCAAATAGTTTGGCATAGCAACAAAGAAGGTAGGTAGAATCCTCTCATACAAAGGGTAATCACAAATAGAAAACAGGAAATTATCCTGCTACATAAACAGCTGGTTAGATGCTATCTGCAGTACTGTGTGCAGCAATGCAGATCTCATTTTCATCACCACATGGGAAAATGGCTATGCGGGAGAGAGAGAGATACCAATCAAATGGTGCATGGTCTTCACCAGGCACCATATAAAGAAAGCCAGTCTTATATAGGCTCATAGGTTCGTGGCTGTATACTAGGCTAACAACCACTGGTGCCTTTGTAAGCCTAGCCAAGCATTCTAAATGTATCCTACACTTTATGTGCCTTAGAGGGTATTTTAAGGGGTATATATAAGCGAGGACAGGATTTACAAGCTGCCTCTATCCATTAGAGATACAGATTCTAGACCCAGAGTTTATTTACAATTTCCCAACCACTGGTCCAGGTTTTTGTTATATAGAATTAGGGAAGACCTCTGCGTCACATGGATAGGAAGCCTGATTCAAGAAATTTCCTTGAGACACATACTTATCCCTCCAATATGTCCTATTTATGTCACAAGCAAAGTGTATATCCCTAGATCAACTAATTCTGATGCTATTCATTTTGCAGATATGCAAAAGGTCAGTCAGAGGAGGATCCAGGAATGGTCTGTATACCAGACATAGATCACTTCTCAACAGTCTGTAGGAAACAGAGTATAGAGAAAGAGCTGTTTACATGCTGTATTCTTTTTGCAAATGTAAATGTTACAGTTGTTGCAAGTGCCTGGTCTATGTCCTTATTAATTATTTACATGATAATACTTTCCATGGTTTGCATATGAGACTAGTCAGACTTATTGGTCTGTAGTTCCTGGGATCCATTGATGGCCTGCCCTTGTGCAGTGGGATAACTGTTGCAGTTCTCCATCTTTTCTGGAGGTTATTGTTAAACAGTGATGACAGTCCTCCCAACAGGTCAGGTTTCAGGCTATTTAGGAGGCATCCTGGGATATTATCAGGGCCATTAATTCAGTATTTTTGGCCTTAGAAAGCTCATGAAGTACCTGCTTCCTAGTGACAGCTGGGGGGGCTGTTGTTTGATGGTATTTCCTGGTGGCAGCCAGAGGGAGGGTTAAAACTGGGGCTGAATTTGCTGGCCAGCAGATTTGCTAAATCTACTGGCTCCATGTAGGTGGCTCTGTTTATAATCAATTCCGCACACTGCTGTGTGCTGCCAGTGAGGTTGTGGACATAGCTAAAAAAAGCCTTGTAGCAGTCCTTTGTCTGGGAGGCCATCTTTATCTCAAGTTTGGCCTTAGAAGACTTTTACAAGAATGTTTTTATGATGTTAAGCTTAGCACTTCCTAACCTTGGCTATGGCTTTCTTTTTGTTGTACACCCTGTTTATGTTTGGATTCCACCAGGGTCGTTTGTTTTTTAAGTTAGTTCTGAGCTTATTTCTGGTGGATACAGCTGACTCTATGCATTTATTGCTGTGATTGCACAAGGTTTCCGTGAAGGATTCTGCATAGGCAAGCTGCATTGTCAGGGTACGGGGAGAGTGCTTGAAATTTTGACACTTTATCATTAGTTATAGAAAGTTTACCTTATAATAGTTCTTCAATGTTACTGGGTGAGCCAGAGTCACAGAGTTGATTTTTGTCATGAAGGAAACAGCTTTGTAGTATGACCTTACCAGAGAGGACACTACACTAAGGAGGGGGTATAGTTTTCTCCCAAGTTTGTGAATGCCAGGTTGAGTATGCTTGCATCCCCTTGTTGGTATATGAACTGTCTGGTACAAGGTGTTTGTAACTACAAAGTCCAAGAATCTCTAGGCCTGTAAGTTTGGGATCATGTAAGTATTCCATTTTATAGTTGGTTAGTTGAAGTCACCCATGAATATGGTAGTTGGGGTGAATGGTGAGGACCTTCAGTAAGTTCAAGTGTGACTTATGGGTTTCTTGGGTCATAGAAACTCATAACTCACACTTGGACTTACTGAAGGTCCTCACCATTCACCCATGAATATGGTAGTTGGGGTGAATGGTGAGGACCTTCAGTAAGTCCAAGTGCGAGTTATGGGTTTCTTGGGTCATAGAGAGTGACCTACAGCTTGCAGTGATATGATATGATATGGGACTTTGCCTATGGAAATCTAGACATGGAAAAGCTCAAGCTCATTGTCATGTTTGATTAGTCTTGAGGTGAGTTTGTTGTTGATATGGATTAAAACACCTCCACCTTTGGTCTCAGACTGTGCAATAGCTGGCTTGAATGTGTGGAAGGATTTATAGCCCTGCACTGCCAGGGTGCTCTCTGCAGCTTTAAACCATGTCTCCATAACGGCACAGATGTTCACATTCTTCAGGATAAAGAGAGCCTGGACAGCTCAATATGTGCAATCCTGAAAAAAGGAGGCTTGAGAAAGGACATATAAAACAAATAGTTAATCATCTCAAAGGAATCTACAAAGTGAGAACTTTCCATTCTTTCAAAAAGAGAGAGAGAGATAGATGAAATGAAGAAATGTTGGGAAAATCTTCAAGAAGTGTAATAAACATCAAGAATGCATTGAACAAACATAAGGCATTTATTTCACTGGTTATAAGGAAAAAAGTAAAGGTACTTTTCCATTATGGGGGCAGCAGGCAAAGTGCACAGTTGCTGACAAGTCACCACGGCTTATGTGAATGTCTGTAAGGAATGGCATTTATCTGTTTTATCTTTCAAGCTGAAGGCATGTTTTAAATGACTGACATTGCATATTTGGTCTTTTAATTAGATAAGTAGACTGGAAGAAATTGTCTGTGTGGTTGTCACTTTGCATCGATGCAGACTTGTCTGTGATGTTTTATTATAGATTCTTTGCTGAATCTCTCTGATGTGAGTTGCTACATCCTCAGGGTAATTATAACTCCTCCTTTACCTGTCTGACAATGAAATACTTCTTAACTTCGTACATTGAAAAAACTTGCTTTTATGCTTTGTCTGTTAACTCTCTCAGCTTCAGATTGTTGATATAATGTAAATTCGAAGGGGGGGGGGTAGTAATTCGCTTCTACTTTCCCTCATGCCCAAGATGTGCTTTTGATAGATATGATAGTCAGGTAGATCTATTTGTTGTAGTCCTACAATTGTTTAAGGATGACAAGATGGTAAAGGAAGTAAGGCTTTTGTCTGATTGTCATTTTATTTAAAGGAAAACTCCACCCTCTCATACAGTGTTACTCAATTGTTAGGTTTCTTTTCTCCCTACAATATAGTTCCAGCATTGTGTATGTACCAGAAACCTGCTTGTAGTTTTTAAAACTTTTATTTCCTTGCATTGGAGTGAAAAGAAAGGAAAGCCCACCTACTTTTTTTTTTTAAACTCAGTTTCTCACATTCTTTGCAGAAAAATTTGTCTCCACCTGCATGACATATCATAGACACAGTTAAATCTGTAGTTTATACACACACATGCCAGAACTGCAGAAAGTGTCAGGTGGCAACCCTATCAACTAGGTGCACTGACACTGTTCATAAAAAGGGTCTTTTATGCTTTTGTGACATCCCTGCAGAGAGGGATGCATATCTGGTACATGCAGATCCATTGTAAGAGATTCCCACTGACTTTGAGTCAGTCCTTGCATTGTCAGAGAGCAACCATAATATACAGCTGAAATTGCTTTAACATACATTTACTATGTGCCCTTGCATTAAGAACACTAAGAAAAGAAAATCAGAAGTACTTAACCATGTTTAAATGCATACATACAAACACACTTTTGTATACATGTACTTTATATACATATACAGAAACACGCACACAGTGTGTGTGTGTGTGTGTGTGTGTGTGTGTGTGTGTGTGTGTGTGTGTGTGTGTGTGTGTGTGTGTGTGTGTGTGTGTGTGCATGCATACAATGAATTATTTATAATAAGCAACACAGTATAGTGTAGCTCCCACTGTATTTCATGTAGGAGTAATAGACTGTAGTTTTCCATTACACCACAAGGTGGAGCTCCTTTTCAGGAATATAAAAGACAATTTCGAAAGTGAAAGAGGATTCTGGAAGACTTTTCTAGTGTTTTGGGACAGGGAAGTGAAGTAGCAGTTTGTGTCTGTCTCTTGTCAAATCCTGTATATGGTATTTTGTGGAATCAGTAGAGAAGCCTGAAACCAGTAGTTCCACTCCTGCTATGATTGAGCAAGAAAAGGAGTTCCCTTGGGCCTAGTACCGAGAAGCCATAGATGATTATCAGAGTTCTGGTAGGTGATTTTCTACTTTTCTCATCAGAGGAACCACGGCGCCTGGTCGCTAGGATATTCTCGATGGAGTGGTGAGAGGCTCTGGCCATAATTTTATATTTTTATAAGATTGTGGTCCCCCCCTTTAGTGCTTTGTGGATTACAAATAACTGGGATCCATATGAGCTCCAACTTGGGCCCCATCATGCCAGCAGCAAGACTGTAAGTAGTCACTGGCCAGTGAACAATGTATAATAGAGTGCTTCATAGTTGGTCTGTTTAGAATTGATCAAGGGGGTAGAGGGTGTTAGTACTGCTGAATGACATTGCATTCTCTCATATTTATATTGTGTCACTATAAATCTTTATTGTTCAGTGATAATGCATTTTGCCATGTTAGTACTGCTGCCTTAAAAAACCTTTATTGCTCAATGACATTGCATTTTCTCATATCTGTATTGTTGCATTATAAATCCTCATTGTTCAATGACATTGCATTTTGCTTGTGTTAGTACTGCTGTCTTCAAGAATGTTGCTGCTCAATGACATTGCATTTTCTCATATCTGTATTGTTGTATTATGACTCTTTTATTGCTTAATGACATTGCATTTTTCCCTTGTTTGTATTGCTGCATTATAAAGTTTTACTGCTCGTTGATATTGCCTTCTTTGTGCATGTTTAAATGTCAAGACCTTCTTCTGTTGAGTTCTGGGGAAGAGGGTGAATGTATGTTTTCATTGCATGCATATTCTCACCTTGCCTTATTGCTAACTAGTGCACTGTTGAAATAATTTGTTTATGGTTGTGCTATTGCCTTTTTAAACTAGATGTGTCACCTAGAATAAAATCTGTCCCCCTTGCCACCTTGGTATGTTGGGCTTAATAGGGGTGTCACCAGATTCAGGTAGGAAGGAACCCATATCTCTTCAGCTACACCTGCGGGTGTGCTACAATAGTTGAGCATTATTAATGTATACATTCTAGTACATGTTGCTCAATGATTTACTTGGTCACTGTGACACATTGGCTATGTATTCTACATGCAATCTTGGTCAATGTCTTTCTGTCAGTATTTTTTTCTTTGTAATGATAAGTACATTTAATAATTGTTATATTTGCCAGTGTAGCTTATGTTGTGGCAGAAAATGGTCCTGAGACCAGTTCACCTTTCTGGTTACCAAAGTATAAATAAATATGAAATAGAAATAAAGGAGGGGGAACATGACAGAAATAATTGAGGAACTAGTAAATCACATTTTAAGTTTACATCATTCATGAGAGAGAAAAATCCTCCCACTGAAGGCATTGAAAAGTAGCAGACAGACTAAGTTTAGAGTCCTACTACTTGTCACGTGTAAATGTACAGCAAGGATTATTTACTGCAGTGAGAGTTTTCACACCTCAGCATGAGAGTATGGGGGAGGGTTTATCAAGTTTGTTAGGACTACAAAAGACTCCTCTTACAAAAAACTTTTTATCTGCTTTCTCTTGCAGAAAGATAAATGAGGCTCAGTCAGGTAAACAGAGAAGCAGCTATTTTACAGAGGGTGTGTTTAGATGACAGTGCTTCACAGTCCTGCCATTTTATTTTAATGGCATGAGAAAACAGCACCAGTTTCTCATGTCTGGCATGAGTCATATAAAGAGGACTTGAAATGTATTCTGGGAAGAAGGAAGGAAAACAAGAAAATAAGATCACATTACCAAGGCAGGCCCCATCATCCACCCTTTTAACAGAAACACATTAAAATTGTAAAAGAAGCACTTGGAGTGATTTTGAGGCATTAAAATATCTCAAAAACAAAGATACAATGAAAAAATATGTTTTTTGAGTTCTAAGGTGGAGTTTTCCTTTAATCTACCCAATAAGAGAGCAGTAGAAGAAAACTGAATTACGTTTGTGTGCTGATGGCTAATGCTCCACTGGGAGGGTGAGGAACAGATATCACAAACTTTGTATATCGTACTGAAGTTTGGGAAAGTGAGTGTTTTTGAGTTGTGGTGGCTATAGATATAGAAGAAAAGACAATAATATAGGCAGGAATTACATGAATTGAACATGAATTATCAGCAGTTTAGAAAATTGCAAGCACATTACAAGCATAAAACAATAAGCCGCTGTAAGTTGACAGTGAATGTACATTTTGTCTGCTGCCCCGTTAACAGAAAAGTACCAAATTAAACAATATGGTAGTTAAAAATAGTAACACTGTGACTCAATGGTGGGTTCTTTCTCTCTCTCTCACAGTTCTAATGCGGGGGTTCAGTCATGATCCCTGGTTACTGTATGTCTAAAATGTGAATATTCTCCCCATATTCTGCATGAAGTTTCTCTGGCTGCTCTGGTTTCCTTCCAAAAGGATGATAGTTGACTAGCTACACTACATTTTCTCTCTCTCTCTCTCTTTATATATACATACATTACTTTATAATGAATAATTGCTTGTGAGTTTGCTCGCAGCACAAAACATTAAAGAAACTCAGAGATTACCACCAATCACCACCCAAATCATCAAAAAAGTAATCACAAATGTAAATCAAGAATTTACATTTGTGATTACTAAACGTAAAACAAAAAAATACTTTTACCTGGGAGGCATCACTCACACACCCCTGGAAATTAAATATATTAACTCCAGAGTCGCAGAACCTGAAGCAAAAGGGAGAACTCCTGAGTTATGTTACGGTCAATCAGCTGAAGTTGGGTGTGCAGTGACAAGCAGCAACGCTTAAACAAGCCACTGTTTATTAATCAAGTAAGGCAAGAAGTAGTCTAGCAGACTTCAGATGTTACATGTTTGCATACTAATCCTCTATGATGTCTGCAAACTAAACTAATATTGCTGTATCATACCAGATAAGTCCCTGGACAACATGAGTTCAATTAGCAGCATGGGCAATTGCTGCAGCTGGTGTAGGGGAGGAAAAAAAGATGAGGCTAAGCCATTGCCTCTCTCATCAGGTGGAGGGGATGGAGCAGGTGCCTGAGTACACCTTTCAAGATAGAATCTTCAGTGGAGACCCGGGATCAAGCAGTCTGTCTATGGGGGGGTGAACACAACCGTTTGATTATGTACATGCAGAGGTGTTTATGTAAATTGGGATGGCTCATTGCATGCCAACTACTTGGATGCTTGGATGCTTCAGGCATGCTTAGAAGAGCAGGACCTGTAATAGAAAATACCCTGGTGGCCGCTTTAGTGATGGCTCCTCTTGGTTGGCATGAAATGGACCAGCTGGCCAAGAGGGAAACCAATGGTTGGCAGATAGTGTAGTAAAAAAAGAAACCAAAAGAAAAATCACTACATCACACCTTTCTGCTAATGTACAGCTCACAATAAACATCAGATAAAACAGCATCCCTGCAAAATACAGCCATCCACGAAAAACCATGAGTGATTATTTGCTTTGATCAGAGGGAACTATTCCAGACATATGAAAGAGTGTTAGTCAGACAAGTGAGAACATGGCTGACAAAGAGATTACTATATTGAAGTTCTGTTATCCAAAGCAGGGTTTAGCATATGGATAGCTGTAGCCTGGCAGTGGAGTACAGAGGGTTAAAGCCAAGAACTACTAATGATCTTTTTTTTTCCTTTACCCCTAGATTTGCTTCTTTCTGCCTCCAGATGTAATATCATATAACTGAATAAGTTAGTTAACCTGACCAATGCTCATGAGTCACTCACCAAAGCAGGTATCTGTTCAGTGGGCTTACTGAGTTAATAAATGAAATAGAGCAACATAAAAACAAAAGAAAAGCAACACAAATTCCACATACAGGCTTAATGAACACTGTTGCTCCCAACAAAGAACAAAGACAGATATGTTCCTGGATATAGCAACTGGAAATACTTTGAAAGCTTTAAAGTTGTAAAAGACACACAAAAAGCAAGGTGATTGTTCTCATCAGTTAAAAACTAAATACAATTAAAAAAAAATGAGTGGCTCACTGAGGGGTTGGTATAAGCAAACTAGACCTCTCAGAGGACATTCCACTAATGGTACAGCTATATGCACCTCAGTGATGAAACACTGAATCCATTTAATAGTTTTGTATTGATAGTCTGCTTGAAATGAAAGAAAGACATTTCAAAGTTCTTTAGTGAAGCCAGTCTGTGAGAAAGCATGAGAAACCTTTCTAGAAATGTAAGAGTACTTGGATATTCTGCACAGTTTCCCAGCCTTATCTGCAGTCCTCTGTAAAGGTGAAAATGTTCTACTCTGCAGCCATAAAAGCAGTAGGGGGCTGTGCTGAAGAAATTGCTTTGTATACTATTACACAAAATTGCTGAAAGTGATCCTCAGATTGAAGAGGAGGGAGTTGATTTCAGTTTTATTAGCAGAGAAGGTAACAGATGCTGCTCCTCGTCTTTGTTGATTATAGGTTATCTGTTTAGTTCATGATTGCACCATTAGCTGTTATTTAGTACAAACTATAATGCTTTATACAAGCCCCTTTCCTAGAAATAAGGTGAAACATGCTACAGGGAACTCTTAACCTCTTTGTAGCACAAATCTGTCAAATGGTAGTGGACAAGAGAGACTTTTATAATGCAGTAAAAATAGTAGATACCCCTTCTAAATCCACAGGCAGTGAATATCATCTTAACATATAGGACTGTAAGATGGACACATTTGCCAATGTTTTGTTCATCTTAACAATATTTTTTTTTATAGTAAGATTGAGAAGTCACCTGTATTCTCTGGCAGGGTCTAAACCCACATTCTAATTATGGTGCCTTTTTTCCCAAATGGGGCAACATTTGGTACAATTCTGTTTTACAAGACTAGTCTACTGGTAAATTTTCCTGGCAGTTGCCAAGTAATAAATGTAAAAAACAGACAAAATGTATGATAATTAAATTAGTGTGAAAGTGATTTTGGCATTCAATGCCAAAACAGGAAGCGCATGCAACTCAAACATAACTGCATACTATCACACCATATAGCTTAGTAATTACAAGTTTAATAGAAAAATGTAATTTTAAATTGTGTCTGTTTTTGTGCTGAGAAATTCTCCTGCTCCTCTGAATTGGGAATGCAACAGCTAACTGTAAGAGTGCATCTGTAGGATCATTTTATTTGTATATATTCATTCATTCGTTTATTTATTTAGTCTTTTACCATATTGTTATTACATAAGCATTCAAACTAGAATTAAATGAAACTTACTTTTAAACCATTTTGTAGTGAAGAGAGTGCAGTCAGCACAGCAGAATATAACACAGTCACTTTATTATAACAACAAACTGATATGCACTCAGTTCTTGTTCTGATGTCACCACCTCTAGTGTTGGCTGTAACTAGCTCTAACACCAAGAATACAAAAAAAAATGATCAAAAAATGATTGGAATCGTTTGCTAAAACATGCTTAGCTAGAGCATTCCTGGTATCTTTTTTCAGAATGTTATTGTTATGTTCATGTATTCTTTTAATGCCCTGTTAGTCTTCCCTAATTGTAGTAGCCACATACTTTACAAGTAGCAAGGTAAACAAGATCTGTATTCTTGGAGTCTGCATGAAAGTTAAAGTTGAAACATTCTCATAACTGCTAACACTATTAATATATTTAAACATGCTACAAGACTTGGGAAAGCCCCTTTCCTATCTGAAGTTGCATGTCCTTACTGGTAAGAGGCTTATAACATAAAAGCTTTTTCAGAGATTGATTGTTCTTGAAGCTAAAACTAGATGTACACCCAACACTAGAGGTGGCGACATCAGATCAAGAACTGAGTACATAGAAACCAACAGACTTTAGAGTTGCAATCAGATAGCTACAGAGGTTTAAATGGCACTGTACCTTTAAAATCTGTTCTGAAATCAAAGGGCCTACCTCATTGAAATCTGCTACAGTGTATTTAAATGCTGCTTAGTTCGTTAAACAGTAGATCTGATGAAGCACCTGTGATGGTGTGAAAGTGTTTATCTTTTAGGTTTTATCTGTTTGTTGTTTTAATAAATTTGTGTTATATTCTGCTGTGCTGACTAACTGCGGTGGTGGTGCTGCGGTAGCGTTGTCGCCTCACAGTAAGATGTTCTGTTCGATTCTCAGCTAAAGCGTCTTCTGTGTGGAGACATGCGTGAATGGGCGTACCTTCGCTGAAGGTTGTACGTCAGGGCTGGCAACTCGGTACGCAAAAATCTACTGCCAATCATTAGTGGACCAGAGTTCCGCTGTGGTGACCCCTAACCGGGAAAAGCTGAAAAATACAACAACATTCTGCTGTGCTGACTGGACTCTCTCTTCACTATTATTTTGGATTTTCTGGTCTGATCCAGTCATATTTCTGAGAATTATGTGTTGATTTTTACTTTTAAAGTATCATTCACTCTGTATATAATGTCATGTATGGAACTATTGTGTTTATCCCCTGTCTGAGACCAAACTAGATCCAGTGGGATCAGTGCTGTACCCTGGCTAACATATTCAAAATAAATAAAATAAAATAAACAAATGAGACAGTTTTCAGAAACTACATTCATACTTTTATGCACTGAAGATAGGCTTCCAAAATTATGTCAGATGTTTTTGAAGTTGCAAAAAGTATTTTGTCATTTTCAGTACTGTTAATGGTGGTATATTTCCACATTTGTAAAAATGGAAGTTTCAGAAAGTGGGCTATGTGCCAAGATTATGCAGCCTAGCTGATGAGAATTAAAATAAAGAAAAAGACAGGCAGGCAGAGAAAATTAATATTTGTACCAGAAGCAAAATTCCATGTTTGTGATAATGCTCAGGATGTGGAAATGTAGCATTACATACAGAAATTTTACAACAGCATGTGTAATGTGAGCCAGAAAGTACAAGTGCTAACTAAATAAACTAAGTAACATCAACTCCACTTTAGCTGTTAACTCTTTCAGTGAACAAATTCAGACAAATGGGAATTTGATCACTGAAATATGCAAACAAATAAAATCTTGACACTGTCTAAAATGTGGATGGTATGAGTTATTTACAAAAATGGTTAATGTCCATTTGTAACTGTGAACTTGTTAACATGGTTTGTTTTCTTTTATATAAATGTATGTTTGCCTGTGTCTTAAGTGATAATTCAATAAACGTGCTAAAAATGGTTAATGTCCAAAAAGTAACTAACAATACAGCTTGCAATGTTTGAGGAATGAGAAAGCACTTTAGGAAGCAGAAGCCATGGATATAGTTTGGGCCAAACATTTTCACAAAGTACTTGTGAAGAAGCTGCTAGCTTGTCCAGCTCGTGTTTCATTTTTTGTGTTTATCATATGAAAATGAAAGGACAGATTAACAGGTTGTGAGTCATTCACTATATCAGTAGATCCTCAGCCATCTAGATGCCTGTCACTAAATTCCTTATAATTTGGTAACTCACTTACTAGTTATGGCCCATTTGAACAGAATTACAATGAAGTCCACTCCCCTATTATGACCTGCATAACTTCTTCAGAAAATATAGCTACCAGAGGAAGATAACTCATGGTATTACTATAACAAAAACAATGTACATCTGTAACTTCCAGCAGTACTTTGGGCCTTTCTAAACCCAATGCGTTTTGAATTTTTTTTGCTTTCAGAAGTTCTTCCTTGATTAAACAAATATGTGAGAAAGCATGTAGCTGACGCATATCCTATTAGAATGAGAATGTATCTGTTACCCAAGTTGTTTCCTGTGGAGTTTTTGAATAAAATACTAGAAGGCAAGCATTGTCTGGGAAAGCAAACAGGTATGAGGATAACCCAACCACTGGGCCATGGACCTGCACATTGTTTTTTTCCAGTTTCCATTTGTAGGTCCAGTGAACTTGTACTTTTCAGTGTGTCTGCTGTTAACCTGACGTGTCCATGAAGGTGGACTGCTTGCAGTCAGTTTCAGAGACTGTGATCAACCCAGCATATACACATACCAACATAAATGATGTTTGTACAAATATCTGTCCTGCCTGCAGGGAACTGAAAATGCTTTTAAACTGAGCCACACTGCCCACAGCTGTCAGATGCAGATGTGTTTAAGAGCTGTAGAAAATTAGAGGTACCCTGAACACAAAAGGTCTGAAAGTAGGATCCCTAGCTATAGCCTGAAAAATCTATGGTGAAAAAAACAGAGGATGATAAGAGATTTATATGTTTACTTTGAAACAGATTGCAGGAGTTGGCCCACTGCATTAAATTTGGAAGTAACTTCTATTGTTTTTTTTTTTTCCACAGGGGACTGTAGTTTAAATATTGCAGTTATTGGTCCCATGTAAATTTGATCTTTTGGGTGCTTCTCACATGAGGTTTAGCATATGTAGCCATGCTTATGTAAGGCATGTACCCTAGACTTCTAGTCAGTTCCTTCCTTATACAATCTAGGAAGATATATATGATTTATTTTCCTTTTTCTGAAGCATTGTGCATACCTGTAACTAGAAACTGAATAGGCAGAGGAAGGATGAAATAGATTTTTTCTCATTTCACAGCTATTGCTAGACTATGAAAGATCCATAGCAAAATATGTAATATAAGTATTAACTGTTGAGAAAACTTAGGAAAAAAGTCAGTTGCCAAGATCAGAGAAAATGTAAATATGTTTTGATTTGAAGAAAACAAAACACAACGGCATCATCCACTCTGAAATTTCTTGGTGCAACTGCTTGGCTAAACAAAGAACTGTGAACTGGAAGAGATAATATTCCATTTTGAATAAAGTATTTCCTGTAAAATGGGTGAATTTGAATATGCAAATAGGCATCCCCTGTCATCCACTGTTATTGTGAAATCAGTGGTAGTAAGGAAGAAATCAAACTTGTTTGAAGTTCTATACCTTCACATACTGTTTTATAGCTGTTCAATCCAGAAACTAGTCTGCAAGATCTTTGCCTTCTAGGAATGATAATGAACTTTAAATAGAAACACGGTCCTTATTTTGAAAGAGAAACAGACTTGACTAGCTATTTCTATAGCATTTCCCAGAATTGTTCCCAGACCAGAAATAATCAGATATGTGTAAGTTCTAATACATACCCCAGAGTAAACTGACTCTTAGCATGCTTACCTGAAGCATGTGATTTCTTGATGGAAGATGTCCAAACTCATCAAACAAGTCATTGAATAGCTCAGGCCAGGTCATCTTTGACCTCAGAGGAGAGACTCCACCTCCCTGAAAAAGGAATAAATTATCTTCCTTTTAGCAGACTGTAGGTCTCATATGAAAGGAAGTGAGGTTTCCTGGTCCTTGTTTGATAAAAAAAAATAATAATTTTTTTCTATGGTGACTTAAAGAATACTCAGTCTCATAGCCTCTTCTTTCTACCCCTTTTTGTTTTTTTTTTGGTTCTTACTAAAATGTTAGAACCTTTTTTTATTACTTCAGGAAGAAGAGATGTGTGTGAGGAAAAAAGTACATTGAAGTCTGCATTGATCTTTTCTTTTGTCTCCAACCCAGCCACAGTCCAGTTCAAACTGCAATCTATAAATATGCTCAGCTGTGCAAATTGTAGTTTAGATTTGGTCAGATTCAGAGAATTCAGAGAAAGGAATAAGCACATCAGAGATTTCCTTACTGGCACCATTTGCTGTAAAGAAAAGACAGACAGTTTTTCAGGTACAGGAGGAACACTTTGGCATCCTGCAACTACAGGTGAGCTGCAACTACTGACACTCATTTGGTAAAACACCATTGGACTGAGGATAAACCAAAGAGAGGAGTCTGGAACTGAAAATGATTGGCTCCAACTCTGAGGTATAGAAACCTCCTGAATTCCTTTGCAATTCTACTATGAAGGGGGCCTGCAGGTTGAAAGCATATTTGGTCTCATTCTAATAGACAAGAAGTGACATCCAGGTAACCTCAGATACTGGAATCAAATGAAATTAGATTTTATTGAAAAAGAACTGTGCAAACTGAATCCAAACATAGCACAGGGAGGAGATGGAATTAGTAACAATGACCTGAGAACACCTCCGCAAAAAATTACTGTACTATTATATTTAGGTCATATAAATATGGGGAGATTCCTCAAGACTGGAGACATGCACTTATTAAACCTGTCTTTAAGGGAAAGGGGAGTAGTACAAACCCAGAGTCACATAGACCCTTAAGTCTACTTTCATGTTGTGGAAAAATAATGGAGAAGGTAATATTGGATAAGTTATTGTCCGAATTGGAGAGGTTGGGACTTGAAACCATATATCAGCATGCATATGTTGAAAATATATCTATTACCACCAGTAATATGATGTTCTATAACAATATAATAACAGCTATGAATGAAAAAAATGTGCTGTGATCTAATTTATATAGATTTAACTTCAGCATTTGACAGGGTCATACAAAAAATACTGATCAATAAGTTAGAACAACTAGGTATTGACATACTCTTGATAAGATGGGTAGCTACATCGCTTACAAATAGGACAAGGCAAGTATCATATAGCAACTGGACAGGTGAAATTCTTGGTTACACTCAGGGTGTCCCACAGGGCTCTATCCTAGGCCATTACTTGTTTAGAATGTATATTTCAGACCTAACTTTTTTCATCTGAGGTGTTCTACAGTCTATATGCAGACGACCTGAAATTGGGTAAAGTGATTACATGTGTTACAGATAAGGCACGTCTGCAAAATAACTTGACTAAATTGACCATTTGGGCACAGGAGAATAATATGCTGTCAAATACATCCAAAACTAAGCATATGAGATTTGGGAGACTGAGACATTAATTGAAAGGTGAGTATTTAATACAGCACGCAGTGATTGAAACTGTACACTCATTTAATGACCTAGGTATATGGGTAGATCCAGCTATGAGATTTTCTAATCATATCAACCAATTGCTTAATGATAGTTATAGAGCTATAGCATGTATAAAAATATTTGTAAAGTCTAGGAAATCAAAAGTGATGAAGACATTGTTTGTTAGTTACATTAGACCCAAACTTGAGTATGGAATAACAATATGGAAACCCTATAGGAAAATAAGCATGAATAAACTGGAAAGAGTACAACAGGAATATACCAAGGACATCCATGAATTTGAAAATGTAAGTTATTATGAAAGGCTAAAATATCTGAACTTGTACAGTGTGTGTCTTACAGATATCTAAGAGGAAACCTTTTTCAGGTATATAGGGCATTTAGAGACAACTACCTCTGGGAATGTTTGGGGTTATCAAGAAGTACTAGAGAATCATCAGATAACCTATGTAAGACATTCTATAGGAATGAGAAGTGTACTAACTGGTTCTCTGAGAGAGTAGCAGGTGCTTGGAACAGACTACCAAATTACATTAAAGCAAGTACTAGCTTAGATATTTTTAAGAACAGCCTGGACACTTATTACGGGAACAAATGTTTTGGCATTACTGCCTATGCTTGAAATATTTGTATGCATGTAAGAAAAGAACTACAAAAAAGTTCACTGAGCATTTTATCAAAATCAAATAACTACCCAGTCTAATTCAGTATAACCAACTGATCATGACTTATAAAATCCTTTATAATCCGGATAATACTCCTGCACCTAAAAATCTTATCACCCCTCTACCACAATCCGTGACTGCTTAGATCCTCTAACAGACTACTAATTCAGACAAGCAAAATTAACAATGCAGCTGGTGACTCTCTCTTTGCAAACTCTGTAGGCAGATCCTGGAACTCACTTCCAGCTGACATTACTTTACTCTCCTCCCGAGGTCAATTTAAAACTAGACTCAAACAATATCTGGCACTAAACTGGCTATGTCATTGTGTCAAGCCTGGCTAACTCTCTTCTAGATTATGTAAAATCTATTAATCAGTTACTGATTAATTTACTCCTGGCTTTCACCAGGGTTTAACTCTAACCTGTGGAACATGTTTATTATTGTTTGCTTATGTACTGTTAGTCAAAATTATAACTGTAACATGTTTTTAATGTTTCTGTTTACCTGGAGCTTTTCTCCCCGGGCCTCTGCTGAAAATGGACATGCATCCAGTCGGACTATCCCAGTCAACAAATATAAAATAAAATAAATAAATAAATAAATAACTGTAGATCACCCCACATTGATATTCTGTAGCTCAGATATATTATTATGAGTTAGACAATAATTTAAATTTTGTTAACACTACTGACAAAAAGAAAAAAATGTGTCAAATGGGAGAATCAACTAACTATAAATCAGTCTACTTAGTTATTTTTTTAGATCAAAACGCATCCAAGTTACTTAATAATTAAAGTTATATTGTTAATAATGATAATAATTTACATTTTATTGTTAATAATGATAATAATTTACATCTAACAAGAGGAATCACCAAACATCATATAAACGCTAGAAAAGTTTTCAGCCTACAGGATTACCTTTCAAGTATTTTATAATTTATTACAAAAAAATCCTGGAAACATCTGAAGGTAAAGCAAGTAACTTTTTTAACTATTTCCCTGTTGCTTTACCACCACTAAATGATGATAAACTGTTAATAATAAGCATCCTTAGATTAAAGGTGCCATCTGAAGTAGAGGGAGAATCCAAAGCACTAAGTAAATCTCTACAATATACAAGCTTTCAGTATTAAAGTACTGAAGTTAAACATACTTTGCCTCATTTACACTCAAAGTCACTAATTATTGCCCAAATGGTGATACGATGCAAGCCCTATATTTAATAATCATTATCTAAATTGTTTCTTGCACAACCTCTCTTGCATAGCTAAGTTATTTAGCAATTGTAACAAATCACCTATTGTACGAGCAATTTTAGATTTCCACAAAGGAGTAATCATTTCTTTTGCCAGCAACCACAGAGTAAGTTAGTCTTATCATACCTCTCAACTGTCCATATTTTTGTAGACTGTCCAGATTTTTACCTCATATTTTTGGTCGGTATCTCATAAATTTTTTTTCTGGCAAATCACTGACGACTTTAGTCACAAAATAGTGGCAGACATTTGAATTTAAGATGTCATAACCTTCAAAAAATTCATTCTAAAGCAAAACTTGTTGTTCTATCAACTTTCTAAGTTATAAGAGCAATATTTAGATATAACTGTCCTCATCCTTCTGTTTTTGATAATGGATTTCCATGTTGACAGATGACCCTAACTGTCTTCAGTGGGAGCAGTCAGGTAAGGCCTTGGGGCTGTTACTGACCATCTGTAAGAGGTTCATGACTGACTGATTACTGCTATGAAACCCTGCCTTAGGGCACTTGACCTCTCTAAAATGGACACTCTATGATTATTCCAAGACTGTTACTTCTGTGTCTGTTGGCCACTCCTGAACCACATGTGGCAAAGAATACTTTGCAATTGAGAACATGGGCGCTGAGAAGGCTAGTTTTACAACAGCCATAACAATCTTACTTTGTTTCCATATTTTTCAAGTGCCTTACCTTCATGTCCAAATAATGTCAGTCTTTAGAAGGGAGCATTCAAAAAGATCACTGTGGTGCCCTTGGCACAATTTATTAAATGGTGCCATGTGTGCCAGTGAATTATTATACCATATCCTGCAGCCCTAGCAGAACTCTTGGTATTGTTGTAAGAGGCCTGCACCATAACATTAGCCATCGTGGACAATGATGATGATTGGAGAAAAGTTTGTATTTGACCAGAATGTCTGGCAACTGGTTTGCAACCAAATGTATTTCAGAGATTTCTCTCTCTTTTAAAATCTACCATGTGAACCAGATAACTAAGCATCCTTAAATAAAATGTGGAGGATGCCTACATGTGATTACCTAGCATATGTATCTCTCTCAAATCCTTATCAGGGGGATTGTGAGTTGCTGGGCTCTGAGGATGTGCAAGGCCTCTTAAAAGCAGCTACCAAAACAAGACAGTCTTTGACTAAAACTCAGTCTCTGGGAGGGCAAAGGACATGGTTTTCATTTTGGTGAAAATGAGGCTACTGTATTCATGTCCTGTCAGACAGTGTTGTGACACCCTTTAAATACCCTCTAACAGTGGAGCCACTGATGAAGATTGTTTAGAAGAACTAAAAGCCTTTTGTGCCATCTGATGTGAGGAAGACTAGAACTTTCCCCATACTTTGGGTCATTAGGAGGGAACGCAGAGGAAGCATTATATTCTTCAGCATTCACATCAGTTATGAGACATTCATTGAGTGAATCTATGCTCTTTTTCTTGTACATAACCTTCCTAGAAATCTTCAGAAAGAGGAGTCCAAAGATAAGGAATACATTGTTACAGCTGAAATGGACTCAAGTTGCTGCAGAATGGCCTCAGTCTGTCTGTTCTGTATGACAGACTTGTGAGGACTCAGACTCAATAAGAGGCCTTCAGGTGCTGACAGTAATGTCAAGACTGAACCTGGATATCACCTGGGAGAGTACCACATCAATGACTGTTGCTGGACCACTCCAAAAACTGCCTTGACCACTAGACAACCTGGGTCAGATACTCAGGCAACAAGATCAACAGCACAGACATGTGTGCTGAAAATGTAGGAGGGCAAAGTTCGCACCAGCGGACTCAGACTAAGTATCAGTTCTGAGGCCCTCAGCAAACATGAGAAGTTCAGCAAAGGGATCATAAAGACCAGCTGCAGGGTCAAGGTTCACACAGGAGCTAAGACTTTCAACACTGAGATCAGTTTTGATGTGTCAACAATCAGTGCAGGTGCAGCATTAATACTGATGTTAAACCAGTTGATACTGGCAGTTTTGGGGGACAGTGCCACAGATATAGGGACCAGTGAGGAACATTATTGTTCATGTGCTGATAAAATGCTAATAGACATGTTTCTTAGAAGCAATTCAAGCAAAAATGTCTTTATTAAACAGAAGAAATTTTCCAGTACAAATGTTGGATGAAGCTACTTCTCTCTCAAATCAAACAAAATAACATGGCTTGTTTACAATTTGTTAAACAAAAAGGTCAGTTCTAAGTGAGTCTTTCCTTGCTTGAAATATTTTCACATTTCCGCAGTTTATAAGCAACTATACAAAATACAAATGGCAGGTTTTAATGCTCTCAAACAGGCTGCTACAACATGGAACATAATGCACTGGTTGAGCCAATTTCCACAAATTAACAATCACAATTTATTCTGGGGCTTTCACTGCAGCACAGAAGTCAAAGTAACATGAATACACACTTCTCTTCTTCAGATTAGCAAGAGCTTATTCCTTTTGTAAAACTGTAATACAGATACAGGCAGAAACAATTCTTATAGTTTCCAAGTTCCAGTATGGCAGAAATGCAGTGTCCTTAAACAGGGCCTTTTCCCCTGGTAAACTCTACTCACTGAATTTTCTGGATCCAAAACTCTGAAATATATTACAACAGGGAGTCCCTTCAGCTACTTAGTTCACTCTCTCAACTGTTTTTATACTCCTTGTCAAAGTGTGTGTGTGTGTGTGTGTGTGTGTGTGTGTGTGTGTGTGTGTGTGTGTGTGTGTGTGTGTGTGTGTGTGTGTGTGTGTGTGTGTGTGTATGTGTGTGTGTGTGTGTAAACCCTTGCCTTATCACACACCCATCCTCAGCTCAGACTTGGGGAGTTGCGTGACAATATCAGCCAGACAACAACATTTATGTCTCACCGATGCTCCTCTACTTTTTCTGCTATCAGGCACTGTATGTTGTTTGTGTACCCTATCACTACTCAGGAATGAGTGAACATTGTTGCCTCTGCAGGTTCTGAACTCCTTCCACTATGGAGGGCACTCCCATTAAAAAAAAAAAAAAAGTTTTGTATAATCATTGGCTTTTTCACACCTTCACTCATAATCTATGTCCTTCCAGTGGTAACACAAACCATGAAGTAACAAACCAAACGAAAACAGGATATCCAACAGCTGCAGTCAAAGTACTTTAACGTAAAAGAAGTTTAATGTAAACAACTCTACATGTTTTTGTCACTCTAAATAGAGTAACTTCTTCAGAAAGCAAACCAACGGCTACACAGTAACCAGTTTTTAAAAACTGATACATACGGTCATGTGGCAATAGCAACCAATCATTCAATTCTAAAACTGTGTGTGATTCAAAAATGAATTAACTAGAAGTGCCAGCTTGAATGTTTAAGTATTTAAATATTAAAACAAGACAAATACATATCAGCAATATTTTAGTCTCAAACGTACTATACGGACAACTCCTATAGTAATTATAGTTATGTTTCAGTTTTTAAAAAGTGGTTACTGTGTAGCCGTTGGTTTGCTTTCTGAAGAAGTTACTCTAGAGAGACGAAAACGTGTAGAGTTTTTTACATTAAACTTCTTTTACGTTAAAGTACTTTGACTGCAGCTGTTGGATATCCTGTTTTAGTTCGATTTGTTACTTCAGTGTTTTTTGCCTGCCTTGCCTGTTTGCATCGTTTGTTTGAAATGTAACACAAACCATGCTAATTTCCAACACTGTTACAGTCTGCTGTTTCTGTAACTACCTCTTTTTATGAATATGGGACCATATCTCCCCAAGGATCACCTTGATGCCATATGTTTCTAATGATATCTGTACACTTATCCTTACTCCAGCTTACCGCATGTAACATGTCTCCTTCTCTTTAGGATTATAATCATCATAAATAAAATCTGTAAAAGTAGCATGTATAGGGCAACATTCCCATCATAAATAAAATCTGTAACAGAAAGTAGCATGTATAGGGCAACATTCCCATCATAAATAAAATCTGTAACAGTAGCATGGCAACATTCCCATCATAAATAAAATCTGTAACAGTAGCATGTGTAGGGCAACATACCCTGTAAATAGAGTTACGTTACATAGCATTAAGATCAAATAATATGGAACAGATTTTAGCTAAATGTCCAAGTTAGTAGCCTGCATAACATTTTAGTTTGGTCTATAAGCAGTGCATTATTTAGCTGGGGTTCTTCTGCAGAGACTTTTCATAAATGGGCTGTTTCAGTTTTACCCCACAACAAAGATTTATCAGTCTTCTTGGAAGTATTCAATTGGCTGCCCTTTTCTGAGCTAGCAAAGGATGTATGATGGCATTGTTTACTAAGTCCAAAGTGCTTATGACACATCATAGTGCATATCTTGCCTACTTTGCAAATATTTCTGGCCATCTGCAAGGACTCACTCAAACTTTTAAATCCAAGATTGTCTTTAACTTGATAAAGACATCTCTTTTCCTTCAACATTACTGTAAAAGCAAACTGGTCAGCACAAGGTCATATTACACCAACTTAATTTCTTCACTTGACAGCTGCAGCATCATTGATTTCTCATACTCAAACCCTTCAAACTGCTTCATACTATCACTGTTTCCTTTGGTAACCTCCACAGAAGCTTCCCACAGATGAGGCCTACTTAACATCCTCCTCCTCCTTTTCAGTTTCTGTTTCACAAATTTGGTTAAATTCGTTTGTCTGCTGTGTAAGAGTATTTTCTTGAATGAAGTGAAAGTAAGATGACAACACTGGTTCACAGTCTTTTTGGTCTCCATTTCTTCTAAACTTTTCTTTATTAAATCAGAAGTACTTTCACAGGCATTAGTCCTGGTATCATTTTCGATCTGCAGGCCCAAATATTTTGAATTTATGTCCTGTATTGCAGTCTTAATTCTCTGAATTTTCTGCTGCATATCATTTATTTCTTCTCAATTCTTCTGTACTGAACATTCAGTGTCAGCTCATGTGGTCTGACATGTGGCTAGCTTCCGAATAGCAGAGGTTAACTGTGACCAAGCTGAATCTAACAGGGTCTCAACAGTCTCACTATTTTATAGTTTTATCTTTTGAGTTCAGAGTTCAGCTTAGTATTTCATGAAGACAGTGTGCTGAACTGTCCCTTATACTAAATAGCAAGCAAAGAAATTTGCTTACAGTATTTTTTTCCTCCCTGCAGCTATCAGCTGCCACCTGCTCCTGTCCTCATTCACTGGATCTGCTGGACCTGCTTTAGCCTACCCCTGGCTCAACTTGACCCACATCCAGAGTCAGTGAGGAAACTGACCATATTGGTACAGCAACATACTGCTGCTACGGAGTGTGCCTCAGCTCCCATGTCCCTGTTTTGCAAGCTCCATAATCTCTGCCTTTGGGACACGCATGCAAGATTCCACACATGTGCAACCTCCCAACTAAGCCGTATATTACTAGCCTGCCAAGCTGATACGCTGCTTTGTTGTAGTGAGCCTTGGCAGCCTCTATCCATCTCCCTAGGATGAGTAAGCTGTCATTCGTATCCTCCCTTCGTGACCCTTCCAGTCCGCATGTCACTAATCAAACACATTTCTTCTGGGGCAAAGCAGGGGCTTTATCACTTTGCGCCAGGGGAATGCTCTTTTGCTTCTAGTATTGCACTTTAATTGTAGTAAGCCAATATTCAACACGTAAGCAAATTTAACTATGGCCTAGGTAAATCTTTCTATTTAGAATTAGCATCTAATATAATGCAATGTAAACTCTTACATTCTGGAAGCAAAAAATTATTCAGCAAACTATGTTTAGTGAAATAAAATTAATCTGGAAACATTATGTATTATTTTACTATTCTCAAAATATTTATTATTAAAAGTAAATTATTTATAGGTCTTGTACTATGTTATTGTTTGTTGTCAGATAAGTGATTAAAGTTAAATTACTTTTTTTATAAATGTATTCACATCTTACTATAATGTTTATGAAAGTCTAGCTAGACATCACTAAAAGAAAATCTGAACTTACTAAATTATACAGACGAGCTTAATTTATAATTTTTAAGAAAAGTCTGTATGAGGCAAACTTAAGTTTAATTCAGTGCTGTTAGTGATCCCTTGCTTGAGAATTTAGTTTATATATTTTAGTTTTAAACTACAGAACAGTTAACCTACAAAGTCCATGAAATGTCAGTTGAAATTTAATACTTGTAGTAGTAATTAAACTCAGTTTTATTAGCCAGTATTTGTCTCTTCCTTGAAATAAATTACCATGTTCATTAAAATTAGTAACACATGACAATTATTTTTAAGGCATGCATGATGATTAAATGATATAGAAAAAGATCTAGCCTACCTATGAGACTAGTGAGCTCAGAATATGGACACTAAACTTTAAGCTTGGCTGTAAACTTTTGAACATTTGCTTTGACAAGCATTGCTTTCTACACAAGTCGTAATATTTTTCAGTACTCTCACAACCTATTTTTGTGCAAAGCATCATATGCATCGATGCACGACTCACCCTAAAGGATGCTTGCTTCGTTTCTGATGGTGTGAAACTACATAGACAATCAAAATTTCATTGGAACAAACTGTACTGACCAGTAGAAGACCACAGAGATCAGAACATCAGCACTGCATGAGAATTTCTTATTTTATGTAACAGCTGTGGCAAAAAATTGAAACCCAGCATGTATATAAAATAAAACATTGCTATACACACATACAATGTTAGATGTTTTCATACATACCTGACATTTTTCTGTCATATATTTATATTGCATCCAAAACATCTGGTTACACAGTATACAATACTATCTACAGACGTAAACTAAATTTTGTACACACTAAGCTTTTAATGTTTATACTATTAACCATCAAGTATACAATAGCTTTTGGTGGTGTCAATCTTGTTAAAACTCACAGTTTGACATCCTCTTAAATTACTTCTAAAGTATATCTTGCAATAAATACTACTTAGAAATCTGAGTTAGTTAATATAATTTAGAGGAGCGTAAGCATGCCTTAAAAGAAATAAATGATAAATTACCTGCCAGTGATGTGTATCTTTAACAGTGAATCATCATTTTAAATTATCCTAAAATGTCGCTGTTGTAAAGATAAGGTTGCAAATGACAAGACAGAAAATGCACTTGAATTTAAAAAAAAAAAAACGGTTTTCAAGTAGAAATCCCAATCATTTTCCTTTTTTGGGGTGGGGGAAAGCCCCCTCCCACTACCTAGGAAATGAGTTTTGTCCCTTCCTTATCAGTTATTACTTAGCAGAGGTTGCAAGATTATGTTAGGACAGAACTATCACACGTGCTTATTTCATTTAGCTGATATGTGCAGCAATTTTTACAAAAACTACACAGAATACAAGGACTTTCTAAATCATATTACCTTAGCCATTGAAGTGTCATTTCTAGTTTTAAATATACTACCCAACAATTAAACAACATTATATTTTTCAAATTAAAGTGCATTTTGCCCTCATATTCGCTGTAACTGTATCATAGAACCTGTATTTTAGAACTTCTGCTGAATAATTCATCAAAATAAATGCTACAGACTTCACCAATGCATTTAGCAGGCTTGACATATTGTTGACAAAATGAAATCAGTTTGGTTTGAAAGTCAAAATGTTCATATCTGGGCGACTGACAGTAATGCAATGAAATGCTGGAACACAGTGACTGATTTCAATCAAAATGCAAAAAATTCATCTGCGGTGTAATGGGACATTTGTACATGAACATAAAGAAACAAAAAGTGTATAACTAGTGCACTGCCTCCATCTGCTGGGCAAATGAAATATATGAACAGTACGCAAGCATAAACAATACATTAACAGATTTGCTACAGTTAGCCCATTTGCATGTTGCAACTACTACTTTTTTCCTTAATTTGCATGCAAAAGACTTTCAAAAACTGAAAACTAATTATTAATAACTATTATTTTACATCATCAGGGTATTTTGGTGGCTATTTAAGTAGTTTCTTAGAGCTTGCTCAAAGCTTCAGATAGAATATTGACAGGTTATATTTAATCACACATTCTTCAACCTCATATCCAAACACTCCCCTCTGCTTGTACAGTGAAACCTTAAGGAGTTACTTCAGGGAAAGCCAGTGACATATTTTTTATTAATATGCTGAATTTCTGTACTACTGACTTAATAAACAAGTTCTGGCTTTGCAATACATGCAACAATCTTTTCCAGTAAACAATTACATCATAAACAAGTTTTCCAAGCAGTGTGCAAATCAAGGAACCTTTTTGTTTTCTTTATTATTAAATTATCACCTCAACCATGTCTTTAGATACTGATTCCTAATCATAAAGTGTCAACCATTTCAGATAACTGCTTAATGGTGAAATCACATTGTACCATAAGTGAGTCTCAATAGGTCTACCTGCTTGACATTCATCACCTATTCATGAAAGCACAACACATTAGGGACATTAAATTCTTGAAAGATTTCTTTATTCCTCAGAAAAGGATGCAGCACTAACATAGCACGTAGACACAAAGCTGCATCATGTTTCTGTACTTCACCAGAGTCGCCATCTTTATCTCATTATAAGCCACCAATTGTGGCCTTCATGTACCATCAATGCATTTCTCTGGGCACTTTGGTTTATACATATAGGAGATTCACCATCCTACTGGGTAGTAATGCTGTTTCGGGATCCTTGTTCTTGCCTCAGTCCAGATAAATTAAATTCATTTTAAATATAGTACGGGGATCCTAACCACAAAACATTGCTTAGGTCATAGTAGTAAATGCAAAGACCCCCTTCCAACTTGTTGCACCTTAGGCAAGAATTTGCCAGAACAGTAGCAATAAACCAACTAGGGCTAATAAACAGGTTGAAAGAAACTGTTTTTAAAAGATATTGCGGTATCAGTTTAGAACAGAGCTACTGGGTTACAACTATAGTTCTACATGATGAGTAAATGCACGTATATATATATATATATATATATATATATATATATATATATATATATATATATATATATATACATACACACACACACACACACACACACACACACACACACACACACACACACACATACAGTATTAGGAAGGGAACACATTAATTTTCTTCAAATATGTCATTGTTTTAAATTATGACTGACAACTTTAAGTGCATTACTTAACTCTCTGATCTTCTTTTTACTGGCTAGAACATTATTTCTCATGGTAACTCATACGGGGCAATCAAGATAATGACAAAAAAATTAAACAAAGGGACATTATTCATGGCAATCTGTATCAAACAGTCTTCAAGCCAACATGGCTACTGCATGCAGGTTCCCCAGATAATTAGCTCAGTAAGAAGGAACAGAAGTCACAGTAATGAGACAAAAGTGATGCCACTGGAATTTTGCAACTTTCTCAGACTACACAACACCTACAAAACATAAGGCCATATAGCGAATGCATTGCAAGAGTCTGCACCACGTTTCTTTTCAAAGCTGTCAGGCCAATTTCACCCAGATAAAATGGCAGCAAGCAGCTCGGCTTACATATTTTGCAAAGGAGGGAACATATTGCTTTATAAAATACAAGGCAGAAAGTATTACTGTAAGTAAATAAATGTTCCATTATTGTGCTGTTATATCATCTGAAATAGTAGAACTTGCATACTGAAAATGATACACTTATAGAAAACGTACAGAAAAACAAAAATGCTAAATTTGAAAAAGAAACTTTTTACCACTGGGCCAAGAGGATAATACCATACAGAACCGTGTATGAGCTTGAATATGAAGGCTCATCAATACCCATAAAATGAACTTCTGCCTCTATAGTATAGTCATAGGTTCACAGATAAGTACTAGGTTAGCTGCTCTTGCAGGCCATTTTAAGACTAGCCATTTTCCCTTTTTGTGCTCAAGATAATCTATCTCATTTGGTTATAGATTGGCCTTATTTATCCCAGAGTGAGTAATTACATTTTACCCCTAATGAGAATAACTAGGATTGTACCATAGATAATTTGAAGGGACTCATGCATGGGATAAAGCATTAGGAGCTACCTCTGTCCATTAGTAGAGGTATTTCATGGATGCAGAAGTGAGTGGCCTACAGGGAGTCATTAATAATGTAAATCAAATATTGTCTCAGGTTGTTGGGGGAGGGGCTAAAGTCCAAATACTAAAGTCTGCAGACAAAAAAGATTATTTTACTAAGCCTGAGATTAAGTTTTACAAAACCTCTACCTCTAGCATGGAAGGTGTTAAGCCTCATTGCTGCTTCCTTGAAAATGCAAAACAGATTAACTTCAGTGACTGTAAGTGTCATACCTAAATCAAAAATTTCAGCATAAAATCCAGCACTGTAGCTTAAGCAAAATTTACAGTTTTGATGGCATCTGAACATGATTATTCAACACAGGTTTTTGCTCACTAAAGCATTTCTAAACTGTTGCAGCAATTTAATGTCCATATAGCACAGTTGTGAGGTAAGAACTAAATTAGTTGCACCTATCTTAATTTGTCAGGCTACTGGATAATGTATCTTGACGGTAAAGTGAATCCTTCTATATAGACTGGGAGCCAGGTATGAGGCTTAGGGGGTATTGTCTTTGTGGGAATCAAAACTGCCTGGGCCAGTGATTAGCCATCTGTGTCAGGTTTGGGCAGGTTAATCTTGCCTTATGCAGTACACCGAGCATTGTGGGGAATAAATATAAGTCACCTCATCCACTCCAGGACAATGGTCACTATGGGACTGTATCTTATACCAGTGTTATATGTTACATAACAGTACAGACTAACTGAATATTCATTTATAAACAAGGTAGGCGCATTGATGTGTGCAGGTGCCTGTTTTTTAAGGTTGATATTGAAGCACTGGTTGAGTTAAGCAACTTTATTATTAGGGCATTCAAATAAGGAATCACAGAATTATAAACAATACAAGGTAACCAGGCATGGGGCCATTTACACCTTGCAAATATACACCCTTAGAACTTGCCTCCATTTTCAATCAGTGCTAGGACAGTCATAAAATGGATTAAGTTGTAAATAACTTATCCAATTTTCTAATTCCTATTTAAAGGAATATAGTGTGTCACATTGCTTGAGCTGGAGAGGAAGTTTGTTCCAGAGAAGGGGTAGTCACCTGACAAATCCGTCTCTTCACTGTGATTTGTTTATTTGCTGAAGCAGGTTCAGATCTCTAGTCTTAGTATTTTCTGGACTGACTGATTTGTGGAGAGAATGTTTGGACTAATAAACACAATAAAATAAAATACATTAAAAATAAAAAGGAGGTCTTGGACTACCAGATCCAATGGACGAGAAGGCAACTCACAAATTAACCCCAAGGAGTCTGTAGAACTCTAAATACAGGGACAAAGCATCCAGCCTCTTTTGGTAGCTCTGGTCTTTTAGGCCCATGTTCTTATTTGTCATGAACCTATGGGATCTCTCCAACTGCTTGATGTGTCTAGTAAGATATATCCCAAGGAGGGTACCATATTCAATAATTCACATTAGCAGTGTGGAATATAGAGGGGTAAGGACTTCTTTGGATCTAGAGAGGACACCCTTTGTGATCAGCTATGCCAGACAGAAGGATTTCCTAACTACTATCAAGACATGATGATCAGAGGATAGGGAATCATCTACCTATGTTCCAAAGTCTCACAATATCTTAATTTTGGGTATTTTTTATACTTTTAGGTGGGTGTGAGGTGTGTTTACTAAATGCAACAATACTGCAATTTAACATTTAATGGACACCAATATCTAAATCATCAACAAACCTAATTAACCAGAAAGCCCTATTTCTGATTTAGAGATCAGAGAAGTATATGACAAATAACAGAGGTCCTATTATGGATCCCTGGGGGACCCCACTGGTTACTTTCATGCTCTCTGAGGCTGCATGTGCCACAACCGCTGTGTGAGTTCTATACTTCAGCCAATGTGCTATGTACCTAAGGACACAGGGATCAGTTTGCAGTGCATTTAGCTTGTTAATTATGTTAGCATGTGGTATGGCATTAAATGCTTTGATAAGGTTATGATCTGCTGTACGGACAGTGTGACCACAGTCCATGGCTTGTATTACCATCTCAAAAAAATTCACCAGATTCATTAGACAGGATGTACCCTTAAAAAGCCAAACCACTGGGGAGGGGGGTCAAGTATTATAAGATTTTTAATATCATAGTGTTTTAGGTCAGCTATGACTCATTCCATGGCTTTGCAGATGAGGCTTGTCAGGTTGCTAGGTCTGTAATTTTAAGATTCTGTGGTGGGGCCACCCTTATGAAGTGGATGCACAACCACATGCCACATACTGCGGGGACAAAGCCAGTGAATAAGCTCAGGATGAATAGCTGCAGGAGTGTGCCCACTAGTGCATGTTTAGCACTGTTCGGTAAACAAACCGGTATGTTATCAGGCCCTCCTGTCCTCGTTGAACTTAGAACAAATACACAAAGCTATGTACATTTTCAAAAAAAAAAAGTTTCTCTCTCTCCAAATAGGAGTAATTGTTTCAAACTGACAGCTCCACCTACAGGCAATATCTAATGTAAAATTATGGTTATCCATGCTTAAGTGCATAAGTGGGTGTACCACATACACTGTCTGTTCTTTTCTTATCTCTATTCCCCTCCCAGATGTGAAAATAGCTTGCATGCCTTCAACAAACATTAACTTTTACCCCTAAGAAAAAGCACTCTTGTCTTCCTTTACACTAAATGTTGCACTCTTATAGTAGGCTGCTGAGGAAGCAACTACTTGTACAACTTGTTCATGTCCCACACTTTCAAACATCATTTATTTTTCACTGAAGTGCTTGACAATAAAACTTTAAATGTCACTTACACTGTATCATATACAATTTACTCAGTAAACACTGTTCACACCTCTCATGATTAATTGCTTGCACCTGCAGACTTCTTATATCGAAGTAAAAGTTACTAGTAATGAAAAAGAAACAGCTAGTGACTTTGAAGATGCGTGAAAGAATTTTTGCAAATTTTGCTCAGAACATTCTGGTTGAACCTCTCATGATTAATTGCTTATATCTGTTGACATCTTATCTCCCACTGAAACCCTTTGCTAAAGGGAAATATCTATTGATTTTGCAAATACAAGAAGGATCTACCATTTTCCATGCCTTTCATTATTTTATCTTACTTTTCAAGTCTGTTTGATTAAATACAAACTTTCTATAACTTAAACCAAGGACATTAATATAGATATCCATCTTTATAGAATGGGAAAATTTATTTATTTATTTATTTTATTTTACGTTTGTTGACTGGGATAGTCCGACTGGAATCATGTCTATTTTCAGCGGAGGCCCAGGGAGAAAAGCTCCAAGACAAACAGCAACAAATAATAATAATGAAGACACTATACAGAAATTACTTATACAAAGAAAAAGTAGGATTTACCCCTGGTTATAGCCAGGAGAGAGAGAAAAAATAATAGTAACTTGACTAAGATAATTTATTCACATTTAAGGTATGAGTTAGCCAGGCTTGTTACAACACCAGTCTCTGGTTCAAGTCCAAGGTACTCCTATATCGTCTAGCTGGCACTTGTGCTTTTCTGTCACTCCAGCATTTTTCAGTGGAACAATGGAAGAGGTTTCACTGTCAAAGCCTAGTTATGGGCCTTGTTATATCAGACAAATGAGAAGCAATATCTACTTCTCCTTACTGGCTCACTCTTTGTTGTCTAAACTTTTTTATTTCCTCCTTAGCTTGTCCTCAATCCAAAAATGTCTTTGATCCTCCAGGAAAAATATTCTGAAGAATGATGGTTACACCAGCTTGAATCTCTCACCCGCCTCTCAACATTACCAGATTGCTAGGACAATCTTGCTCTTCATTCTGCCCAGTGTACACTGAAAAAAGCAGTTCTGCAAACACCTTGCCATCCTCAATGTTTAATACTTTTCCCTTCTGCCACAGTTTTGCCAGTAACTACTCATTCTGCCAGTATGATAGCATTTTTACTAATATAGGTCTTGGCTGTTTCTCATGGCCCAGATTTAGATCATACATTTACTGTGCTCTCTCAGTTAACAAATCCTGCTTTGAAACACCAGTCCAGTTGCTTATCTGTACTTTCATAAAATTAATGCAGTCTGTTCCTTCCAGCATATCTGGTACAGCAGAAAATCTCATGTTTTCACCGTATGCACTGTCCTCTAAGCTGTTTTTTGAAAAGGTTCTTTTTAAGAAGCTTCATGCTCATCCAGACTTTTTCATTTCAACACCTGATTTCACAGTTTTATCACTTCATCTGAATAACCAATTAAAGTTTCTATTTTTCCAGTCTTTTGATGTTTGATTTTATATTCCACTTGGTTGGTATTTCGTAGTTTTGATTTTATATTCCCTTGAATTTTCACTTATTTTAAACACCCCTGAGTGCATTTGATTTATTTATTTCTTCAAATTACTAGAATTCATCTTCTATACCAAAGCTGAAACTTGAACTGCTTTTTACTGAACAGCTGCAAGATTCTTCTTAAACAGAATTATTCCCGCTAAATGGTCCATTTTCTCATACTTTCTCCAAATTTCTTCTTTGTGGTGGTGCTGAACAGCATTTCCATATACAGAACTACCTTGTTTGACACTATTTGGATTAAGACCTATATCACATCTTATAGAAACATCTAAGTATGAGAGACTTTTATCAACAATTGCTCCTTTAAGTATGTGTATAAAGAAGTAAATAACCTCATGCATTCAAAACTGCACAACCTCTGCCATAAAACACTTTTCAAATGCTTCTGAAGATACTGTCAAACTGAAGGGAACTGGTGAGTAATGGTAATGTGCCGAAAACAAAGCAATGTGACTGAAGTATCAATGGGCAGGGATACTGGCTTCACAGAAATTGCAATCCTTCATATCCATGAAAAGAGGTTAGGCCTCAAGATACAAGTCTTTTAAAATGATCTTCAGTATCACCATTCTGAATGGCTTTAAAAATACTCATTTGGGGCTTAGAGCTCCAAAAAGGCTTCTCATTTCTAGACTTTTCCCATTCCCTGATTTTTTTAGTTATATACCTTGATTAAATCCTGTTGCTCTCACTACTGACCCTACATCTTCAGAGAACCTCTTCCTCATCCACATCAGCTGTGTAGTCACAAAAGATAAGGCAAGAGAAGAATGGTTCTTATGACTCTCTTTCCTTATCTTTCCAACACGTGCTTTTGTGATGATGAAAACCAATTTATATAACCATAAGAGCATGCCACGTGATATTACCTCCACAGGCACGTATGTCTCAGTTTGCTTTTACCTTGATTTACTTTAGGAGAATGCAACCAACAGACCTGTTTCCAGACTGACCTCTGTATGCTAGTCTAATGAGATAAGCCTGGCTCTGAAGTCCACTGGAAATGCATCTACAAGTAGGATACTTATCAGCTGATAATGGAAGGACCTCTCAACATTGGCTGAATTGCTTTCAAATGTGACCTCATTTTCCTTCACTTTTGTTGCTGTCAATTATTCTACTTACAGACCAATGAAGTACCTTTACAAGATGATCTGAAAGAGTAGGTCTCTACATCCACTGACAGATTAGTGCAAATACCATTACAGAAAATAAGGACCCTGTAATCCTGCCAACAGTATCAGAGTATACCAAAATATGTACACAGTTAACCCTAAGCTAGTTTAATAATAACAGATAATTCACTGTGCACCTCCTATGGATCTGTAGGGAGATAGTCAAGTATATCACTTTGATACCAGATTCCACAACAGTGAAAGGTTGAACATCTTCAAGAGAAAAAGACATTGAAGCAAACACCTAAACTAGAATTTTCCACTTCTCATAATTCTTGTCTGGTGGATTAGAAATAAGAACTGAACTCTCTTCCATGTAAAGTCCCACTGCAATAATGGCTCCCACGTGAATAATGCTTCAATAAAAAAATCAGCTCCCTTCAACAGCATGCAAAACTTATTCTCAAACATTATTAGGTGACCAAGAGAAGGGAGTTGCAGGACCCTCAAAGAATTATACTACAAAGTCCTAGCCAGTGAAGGATGCAATTTTAGCACAGACTGTGGACATGGTCATTTCATTATACTCAGGCTCATCAACAGCATCATCCATGTGGTGTCTCTTCACACAAAGTATCTAAACAATCTTTAAAAACATAACAGTAAGAGACTGCATAGCAAAAATAAGAGGCGATATCCTAAGCCACCCTACAACAATGAGTTCTAACTCACCCACATTAAACTCTTCGCTGTCAGGTAATTCTCAGTACCAAGTTCTGTAGCAGACCGCATTCTAGATTCCGTACATATAACAGCACAGAAAACCCATACAACATAACTGACAAGTACAGCTGTAACTATATTTACCATAGCAGCTCACATTTGAGGTGAGGTGACTGTAAAAGGAAATTACAACAGTTGCCCAACACACACACACACACACACACACACACACACACACACACACACACACACACACACACACACACACACACACACACACACACACACCTTTTGTGTCTTCTTTCCTGTCCAGTGCTTTCAAAGGCATTCCCCTTTATCTCTGAGAAGACCTAAGCTGGTTTCGTACCAGTGTTCCAGGAAACCTTGTTTGGTGGATGAGACACTCACATACATCCAGCACTACCAGAAGTCCTCTTCATTTCTTTTGACCCAATCTGAACTTCATACAGACTTGTGAATGAAGTAAGCCAATGTTCTTACAATAACAAAACTGAACTATTATAAACAGAAAATGCATGTGTAGTAGTTTAAAGAAACATTATAATAAATGACATATATTCTTCATATGAGGATGAAGAGGGTAACTTTATTGCTGTAGTGATGTCTCCTTGAAGACTTCCTGTTATAGTATCTCTACCTGAATATCTACTGTTGTAGTAAGCATACTTTCACTTAACTGTCTTCTTTTGCGAGGATAATTATAACAGCAAATCATAACATCTGTATAGATTTCCAAACATTACTTTATCCCTTATCTGGGAAGTGGCACATAACACAATAATATTCCAAATAATAAGAAGTATTATAAAACATATAGGTTACTGATAACATGAACAGCATATAGAAACTTATATATTCAGTTTATTGAAAATATAGCAATGTATAAACAGCTGAAACACCACTAAAATATGATTTTGTATAAGACATTGTAAAAGCTAATGAGGAATACAGACATTTAACCATATTTTACTTAATAAATCTGACTGAGATATTTTTCAGGTTTTACAGAGGAACATTTATTTTACCACATATATGTATGGGGAGATGGGATTTGAGCTCTACCTCTGCTAACAAGGAATGCATCACACATTTATTCTCTAGTTTATTGTGAACATGCATATGTCAGCTATAAATAATTTATAATACACAAATCAGAAGTCGAATACCACACTTTCTTCATGTGAAAGTCTCATGAAACTTAATTCACCATCTTTTAACATATAGTCAGTCATTTCTTTAGTCTGGATTTGTCCAGATTTGGGCATACTTCTGGATTTTGCTGATTACTTTACTTTGCCTTCAGAAAGAAAAAAATATATATGCCAACACCAAAACGATTAACATCAGTGCAGCTGTGTCAGTGGAAATGCGCTGGACAACATTTTAAATGCACACAGTGTGTGTGTACCTTAAAACTACTTACCTAATAGGAACACTCTCAGTTCTTTATGTATTATGCAATTTAAAACAGTTATACAAATAAGATAAAAAGGCATACATTAGCTAGTTAACCAGTACAAAACAAAAGAGTGACTTTGCCAGTTAGAAGACAAGGCTCTAGCAGCAATTGCAAGACACTTCAGTACTGCAATAACCAGTAATATATTCATCCTATCCTAGAGAATGCAATGAAAGAAAATGCCTTATAGATAAATTGTGCATTCAAATGGGCCTTGTACTTGTCATAGCAGAATGGAATCCATTATTCAAATACTTAGAGAGAGTCTACTATTAACTGAAAGAAACCAAAGTTTATCAATAATTCTGAATTAATTAATCATGCCAAAATATCTGTAGCATTTTACCCCATCAAATAAATGATGCTATTACTTACTGTAGTATGGTAAGTAGAAGACAGACTGTTTAATGCTCTGACTTGGTGTATACATTGAAAATGACAACACTGAAAATCTTTTGCAGATTTAACATCAATAACAGTAGTGCTTTCTGTGGAAAATAAGTTCATTTTACTCTAAATTTTAGTTCAGGTCAGTTTTGTCTAAGACAACGTATAAGCTTAAGGAAAAGGTATATGACATTTTTATACTCAGGTAAAGACTAGCCCCCCAGCTGGATAAAGATCTTAAGATATCCATTAAGGTACAAAAGATGAAAATATTGAACTAAATCTCTTACCATGTTATCCTATCTATCAGCATAATTCCTTAAACCTTACATGTATAGAACACCATTCCCCCTTTGCACAGGAAAAAAAAAACACATTCCCTATTGTCTCACAATATCCCTGTATTACTCAACAAGGACATAAATCATAGTCTCCTCAAATCCCAAAATAGAGTCAGGACTCTAACAGATTCTTGCATATTGCATATACCTCATTATACATTTATCTGGTAATGCAGATTGTAGCAACAACATAATAAGAATCCATGTATTTATGTAATTTAAATTCTTTTCTTAGTTATCCCCATTCCGTATACAGGCACTGTGACCTTCCAGCTATCTGTCCAACCATTGTCTTCTGTTCACCCCGAGTACCCTGACAGCTCTATACCAGTAATCCCAGACATCAAAGTTATAGCATACATTTTTGACACCCATAGCAATGCCATAATCTAGCACCCCTAGCAAACTGATGTTAATTACCAAAAAAAGTTCCTTGCAGAAGTTAAGCCAAAAAATAAATAAATAAAATCTTCAGGGTAAGCTAAGAAAGAATTGTGTGTGATAGCTCTTTGCTGTAGCAAACATCCATACAATGTACCAATAAGAAAAACACAAATACCAACCCACTCTGGTGAATGAGTCCCAATATAAAAAACAACCAAATAATATTTCCAACAAAACAAAGGGACTCCAAAATGGCCAGCTTCAGCAAGATAAAGTACCTTATTAACAACAGAAGCGCTTTTACAGACTGAGCTGCTTCATCAGGTAATTTAGCCAAAGCTAAAGTCCAGAAACGTGAGACGTTGACTCTATAGATATATATATATATATATATATATATATATATATATATATATATATATATATATATATATATTATATATATATTCCACCTGTTTTAGGGATTTTTGCACGTTTCATACATATTTTATGTTTTAAATGATGTTTTAGCATGTAAACTTGTATTTATGAGCTTATTATTTGTGTTTTTTTAATAGTATGTTTGTTTAAATGCAAGTATTTTTGAGTCACATGACTGACTAATGAGGGTAGAATTTGGTATCCATACAATGTAGCCAAGAACTATAATGACACCTTATTACAGTTCACTGACTGCCATTTAGGTTAGAAAAAATAAAAAAAAGGTCTTGAAGATGAGCAGAGTGATTTAATATAGCTACATGACAGCTTTTTGCTAAATTATGTTAACTGCCTAATTCCTTGTCACAGTCCTAACAAACACTGACTGCCATTTAACAAACTAACTATTGGTCATGTTCTAAAGCAAGAGTAAATAACAATTACTTGGAGTTGGGTATAATCTCCTAACCCTAAATGATACCGACCTAAACGGTTTTTGATGCAAAAAAAGTGAGTTGTTTTTGTCTTTTATTTTATTGATATGGACTGACCTCTGAAAAATTTCCAAAAGCTGAAAACCCTTACCATCACATCATGAAAGACTGATTCCACTTTTATTACTGAAACTAATATATAGGCTGCTGTAGTTCCATATTAAATGCATCCGATGAAGCTTCTTACTTCCTACAAAGGCAAATTCTTAACTAGATCTTGCAGGTGGCAGACCTTACATTGAAGATTATCACGTGATGATGTTGAAGTGAGACCATGATATAAGCAAGAAGCTGCCCTTCAAAAGAAGCAAGTTTTCTTCTTACCTAGAATACTTTGTCGCTGTATTTACACCATTGCTTAATACCTACTGTGGCGTTATTTTGTGGGTGTGATTATAGACAAAAACTGAGTAAACAGCGAAACTGAAAAAAATCAAACACAATGTAATCTTTACTGTTTTTTGCAAAAGCACTTGGGTTTTAATGCAGGGAGTGTAACGAAGAATGAAATAAATTATAAAACAAAGATTCCTCTGGACGTGTATGAGAACTTCAGCTATAGTGCCAACTTGCCTCTTAACAGCTCTGAGCATCTGGCCCCTTTGCAGTGTCATTCCTATGGCTTTGCCAGACATAACTATCACTCTTCAGTCCTCCCTTCCTTTTGGAGGGCACAACACTGCAGCTAATGATCAGGCAAGATAGAAGCCATCATTAGTCAGGGATCCTAACCCAAAAGAAGGGACATGCAATAACATCAAGCATTCATGTCACATATACCTGCATGCCATTCATTAGATGCATTATTACTGCCCCTTCCTCTTTTGCAGTTTTTCGGAAGCATTCCTTAGCTTCTTCCAAAGATCATGTACTCAGGAGACAGGTCTACATCTTGCTTCATGTTAGGGAAGCTAATAAGTGGCCACTTTAATTTATACCCTGGTCAATTCTTTCAGCAAACCAGGTTAGTTGCCCTCTCTATACACCAGTGTGCAAGCCACATATTTTTCATTTCAAATTAAAAAAGATCTTAGAACCCCGCTATGTTCCCCTCTTGTTAACTTTCCTCATGAACAAACAAAATTAATTTAAAGCCACTTTATGAAAAGAAGTTTATACTAGAATCATGCCTGTGCAACTTCCATTTAATTTCATTCATTTTGCTTCCTCTTTTGCTTTATATCTTGATTACATTTTAACACCTTTGCAATATTTCCTTTCACATTAAATATAAATGTTCTTGTAGCATGTGCAACAAAATCAGACCCTATTGTTACTGCCCACATCACATTATGGCATATATGCACAAATTTGACTAGAAATAAGACAGTATGTATCATATCCATAACTCATTCAAGCCTTTCAGCATACAGAATTCCATTCTGTATGGAAGGGTCTGTTTGACAAAAAAGTGGGAAATACAACTAGAATAGTAAAATCTTTAAATATTGATGATGGAAAGATGTCTGCCACATAGTTAAAATTATTTTTTTTTCCTCATAATTACTCTGTCAAGCTTAGACATATATTACTCCAAAAATCAACAGTATTACTTACTTTTATCATTTACATCATGGTACATAGAACATAGCCCATCTGCCTTCCCCAAAAGTAGATACCCAATACTTTCATTTGTCATTCTGCAAAATAAATACCAAATATTTCATCAGTCATTCATTTTCCAATATCTGGTTTACTAATTTTAGTATGCTGGTTAGTGGCAGCCTATGCCAATGTTTAGTGGGGAAAAATGTGGAAAAATGATTTCAGGACAGGATGCCAGTCTATTGCTGGATATGTGCCTGCAATTGAACCATCACCAGATCACTTATTGTATAACTCTGGACATTATAGAAGAACCAAAGCACCAAGTAAAACTCTACATGAACACAGATATAACAAGCAGGCCCAACCCAGAAAGTACCCCGGGTTTGAACTAACCTGGAGACAAAGTGCTATGAGATAGCAAATCTGCCAATCTAAAATATTTTCATCCATCTTGTCATCTTGTAAAAAAAAACTTGACGGCTTGTATAATGCAACCACTGCCCAGGAAAAAAAATCTGTCTAGGTACATTAAATTCTAATTCCGAAGCAGAAGACAAAATTATGAAATCACATATCACCTTCTCAACCTTTGCTACCTTATGCACAATTAAACATAAATTATCTACATAAGCTGTTCTTACAGGAATTATACAATTGTAACCATACTACACTCTTTCGTTTTTGTATATCACAGTATAAAACTTTAATATAAAATATAAATAATAATGGAATAAGTGGGATTCCTTGCCTAATAGCTCTACTCATACATATGGAACCCCCCTAACCATTCCTTAACTAAGGGTCCCTTGGCACACCTCACCTTGACCATTAACTGCTTAGCTTTCAGCCATGGTTTCAACATCTTCCCAGTACTATCTGATGGGATGGAAACAGTCTGAGAAAAAGTCCACCCAAATCACTCTTCAGCTGAAGCCATCATATGGAAACCCTGCTGCAGAGGAACAAAGTGAAGCAGAGTCAGCAGTGTTGCACATTGTGACTGGAACACTACAGAGCTGTTGATGTTGGGGACAGCCCTACCACTCCCTTGCATACTGATGTACTCTGTTTAAGGCTGGGAAAGGAATGGAGAATAGCTCAAAAGCATGTGCATGCCTTCTCACATCCCTGCATGCCCACCTTTGTGAACTATCTGAGCCCCAGCTTTCAGCAGGGCTCGGTGAGAGATATATCCATCCAACACACTCCCTCCCACAGGATTTGTACATCAATCATCTTTGACAGCTTTGTCAGTGGTCTATGTCACTAATGTGGTAAGTATACTTACACAAAACAATACTAGCTTCTTTTGGGAGGATCGCTGTAACAGTAGATCATAAAATCTGTGCAGTTTCCCAAGCAGTGGTATCATACCCAGTGAAGGTGATCTGTTATATAATCCCTTGTGGCATAGCCATGCCAAAACCTATCCCACCCATGGAATGTGCATACAATATATGGTGTTTGAAGATTATGTTGACCTCAATTGATTCTGCAGCTTCTTAAATATCTTACACTTCTGAAATACTTTGCTGCCCTAGTGAAATGTGCTGTTATTGTGCCTTGTTGAAGTTTATTATATTTATCATAATAAGACACAGAGAAGTAAACTGACTGCTTTAGTAAAATGTGTTTATTATCTACCAGCCCACCTTTGCCTTTCTTGAATGAAACAATTTGTCTCAGTTACATTCATTGCTAGAACATGAAAGTTGCCAAGTACCACAGTTCTACGAAGAAAAACAAAATCAAGTCTGTTATCTGCTCAGGATAACACCAACATTATGCTGAATTAAAAAAAAAAAAAGACAAGCCAAAGCTTTTGGACAAACTGGTCTTTCTCAAGTCAAATGAAGTGTATTACATGATTTCAAATAAACATTCCTTAAGCATGCACATCATTTGATCAACCATCAAATAAAAGCATTAAATAAAACATAATTGGAAGCAGTTTATAAGAAGATAATTCATAACAACTATTTTTCCTCAAGACTGGTTTAAAAAAAATAAGCATTATTAAAATTATAATTCCCAAAACACATTAAGTTCACATTGCCAGAGATCTCATCATAAAATTGTTCATTTGCATAGTCTCTACCCAAAGGATCCTCACGCACAATTCCCAAGAATATATAAAACTGCAATAATTATCCACTACATTCACATAAAGCATTTGTAATATTACCTTTCTTAGTATACTAATGTGTTCTCTTATACATTCAATGAGACCTTTGTTTTCCCAATAAAAAAGCAGACTTTTACAGGTAGCTAAACAAACCAAGTCCCTCGAATAACAACTACCCACTTTTAAAGTAATATCAAACTTTTAATGTGCACTAACACATCAGAGATGTTGATACAAGTGCTACTTTTAAAAACTTGCGGTGAAAATGTTTCCCAAATTACATCTATGCTTGTATGTCAATTGTATCTTTGTTACTGTTAACCAAAACAGACTAACTGTTTCAAAAAACTCCTCTCAGCGTATTTGGTTGCACTATTAAGTCTTGTAATTAATCCTGGTTGCCTCTCTACCGTGTTCCATCTAGAAATGAAGTTCATTTCTTACAGTGTGAAAGTGTTTCTTCTGTTGTTGTTGTCTTTCGGCTTTTCCCGGTTAGGGGTTGCCATAGCAGAACTCTGGTCCGCTAATGATTGGCAGTAGATTTTCATGGTGCCGAATTGCCAGCTCAACACCCAACCTTCAACGAAGGCACGCCCATTCATGTATGTCTTTCAGAACGCCACTCGACCCATGGGGAGGACATGCAGACTCCACACAGAAGGCACTCCCCACACACTAGCTGAGAATCGAATGGGAGAACCTCTTGCTGTAAGGCAACAATGCTACAGCTGCACCACCGTGGATATCGTGAAAGTGTTTCTTCTAATGCATGAAATTTCTAGAAACAGAATTAATTTCTATAATTACCAAAATTCTGCTCCTACCATTCCAGATTCAAATTCATCTAAGTTAAGTGCCACATGACTAATAAGGACAATTATAACCATTATCTAAAAAACACGGCCTGGTCGACAGCATTTCACATCTCAAATATGAATGGTCACTGCTTTTCCTAACCATATGAAAAAAATGGTCAACAGAATACTAGAAAACATACAATACAAATCAAATGATTATACTCATGTTGTAGATGATTTTAAACTAACACATAATTCCTATAAATTCAACACAGACTATGTTTCCCTTTAGAAATGAAAACATCAAGAAATTAAATACAAGAGGGTATGTGTTTCCATTTAAAATTCAATGGCTTGTAGCTTGTCTTCAATACATGAACAAAATCCTATCACTATTCTAATTCAACCATCCCCACAAAAAGCATCATAAATGAAATATAGAAAGAAACTAATGTACTTCTTAAACAAAACTGTAATCGGTAACTTGAGTTTTCTCCTTAAATTCTAAAAATCTATCCAAAAGGAGGGGCTGTTGGAGACCCCCTCACCAAAACATATTTCTGTAAGCCATACTGATTAAAAAAATATTGCACTGAAGCCCAAAAATCACAGAAACATCCATATCATTAAAATCATTGAGGAAAATACTGTATTTATTCAGTATCAAATGCTCTGCTTCTAATCCATTTTCATATACAATATTCCAGTAAAGAGGATCAATAGTTTAAGTACGTAACAGATGACAGTCTTCAATATCCGAAGAGCCAGCCCTTTGTAGAAACTATTAAGTATCAAAGACATGAAAATCTGTTTTTTAACATTTTAAGAACTGAATATTAAGTTATAAAAAGTTATAGTAAATGAACAGGTATGCAATATGCAGCTGAAATACAACAATTCTACAGTGAAACAAATAAGATTTATTTGGGAAAACACTGATTTAGTGTTAAGGTACAATTACCAATTTGATGGACAGAACTATGAACAAGTCACAGGACTAGTAAAGGATATGACCTTAGCACCAAATCTAGTAGTGCACCATTGTGAGAATGAATTTACATGCACGTTTAATAGATTATAGAGTTTTTCGATCTCTTTCAACTTTCTGGTCTAAAAGCCAGCGTTTGCGCGTTTCCCACCTTTCCTGTAACTAGTCTAGTCCAGATAAAGATTTGCTGTATCCAGGACTGTTTGTAAGTTTCTAAGTGGTGCTAAAGTCTGCTCTTCAATTTTTCCCTTAGATTTGCTAGTTCTCTCCTGCACTTTTACTACTTTATTAGTTTAGCACTTTACCAGACTTCTTGTAGCAATTATTGTAGCACACAAAACTGCTACCAGCACTAAATGTTCTACAAGGAAACAGCTACAGTACTTATTATTAATGCCCACCTCTCCAGGCATGTCTAAAGGTCAGTTCCCTGTGCTGTCTCCTATTAACCTGGTAAACTTGGGCATCCTGAGGCAATGTAGCAATTGCCTCATGTACGCCAACAACCCTCTCCTCTTACCTCCCAATACTCAGACTTGCAAGAGATGCACTTATATATCCAAACTGGAAGCCATGCACCCTCCAGCCAAGACTGGAATAGCTGGTCAAGAGGAGAAGGTCAACACTTGCACCACATCACATGGAACATACCCCTCCAGAACACATACCAGCACTGCCTTCACATAAAAACACAAACCACACACCCACCTTCTTGGAGGCTCTCAATAAAAATCTACCCAAACAGCAGTGGCCTCCAACGCAGAAATGCACTCGACCACCACAACAGAACACTAATCACGAGACACTTAACTCTCCTAAACAGTGTGCCACTCAACCAAAGCCCCTAAGGCAAAACAGCATGCCCAACACACTAGTCATAGGTGACTCGATAGTGAGACACACTGATGTCCCACTCACTAGGTTGAAAGTAACAGCTGCCTGTCAGGTGCCAGAATCCACCACATAATGCACAAACTCAGGTCCCTTAACAGGTGCAAATATGACTCTGTCATTGTAAATGTGGGTGTGAATGACCTGAGATGTACCTCCCTGGACTACATGAAAGGAGACATGAAAGAGCTCTCGGATTATGTAGCCCAGGCGGATATGACCCTAGCCCTGAGCAGCATCCTACCATCACCCAGAATGATACCACGGTACAAGCAGAAAATGATTGATTTCAACAATTGGCTAAGTTTCTGGTGTCATTCTAAGGGGATCCAGTATCTGTCTGCCTGGGATGACATGATTGACAGACCTCGATGCTTTGCCAGAGATGGCCTGCATCTGTCGCCCCTGGGCTTCCAGATACTGGCCAAGGCTCTTGCCACCCCTATAGTGCCTTTTTAGGTGGTGTTCCAAAGACCAAATTACCACTGTAACACCTACAAACAAATGCAATCTGAGGGTCATGCTGCTCAATGCTAGAAGTCTCAATCTCAAAATGCACTCGCTCGAAGCACTCCTTAAAATGGAGAACATCAACATTTGTGCTGCAACAGAGATCTGATTCAAGGCAGCAGAAAGCACCCCTGCACTACCAGGCTATAACTCATTCCACACTTTTTGGCCCCAGAACTTGGATCGAAGCTCCAAAGGCTACAGTGTTTCCATATTTATAAAGAATGCGCAAACCTCTAGATTGGTAGCCCAACATAACACATCAGAGATACTTCAGGTGCAGCTAACATTGGGTAAGACAGCAATTCAGGATGTAGCCTGCTATAGGCCCCCAACAATGTCCCAAGACTCACACTCCGCATTCCTAAGCACACTGGAGAATATTAGGGTCTAAACTAACACTCTCATACAGGGCGACTTCAACTACCCCTCCATTAACTGGGAAAACTACTCATGTACCAATACACTTGCCCAATGTTTCCTGGAATTCATTAATTCAAATGCCCTGGACCAGCTTATTCTTACCCTCACTAGAGCTAGCAACATCTTTGACCTGGTCATTACTAACATGGGCGACCGCTGCTCTACACCAATAGTTAACTCCTCCCTAGTTAGATCTGACCACAAACTAATCACCCTGGAAATCCACATCCCTCCCACCACCACCACCCCACCGCAAAGGTAACCACCATGAAAAACTTCTCCAAAGCTAACTTTGGGGTCCTAAAAACAGAGGTGGCTAACTTCATGGCACCCATGCAAATGGAGAATAGTTGCATGATGCCGAATCATACACCAATGCACTGTACAAACACGTACACAAATGCATGGATCTCGCCATACCCAATAGAACCATGACACTCTCCTCCAAAAAAAGGAAGCCAATCTGGTGGTCCCCTGCCATAAACAAACTCTACAACAGGAGGAGGAAACTGATGCGGAATAAGGTGAGTTCCCAAGACTGGAAAAACTTCCTTATCAGCCTCAACAAAATGTTGAGATCCCTCATCAAATACTCTAAAGCTAGCTATGAAAACAGAATTGCAGCAGATAGGAAAGACAATGACAAGGCCTTCTACAGTTATGTAAAGAATCTCCAAGGCAACACCCAGATTTCCTCTGAGTTGCTGCACAATGGTACCTCCAATACCGAGCCAACAAGATATTGCCAATATACTGGCCGACAGATTCAGTGCCAACTTTACCCCCCCCTCAAAGGACCAATCACAATACCAGTAGATTGCCAGGCTATTACTGCTGCACAGGTTAAAACAGCACTGTCCAAGTCCAGAATACAGTTTCCATGGGACCTGTCAATATCCCTGGCTGTGTTATACATGAACTACAGAGTGAACTGGCACCTCACCTGTGTGCCCTGTTCAATCACAGCCTCATCTCAGGCTTTGTCCATACTGAATGATGCACTGCTACAGTCATCCCTTTCCACAAAGGAGGAGCGACTACAGACCCTGGGAACTATCACCCCATTAGCCTGACGAGTCTGACATGCAAAGCTATGGAACGCATTGTCATGGACCTAATAAACAAGGATATAGGAAATCTCCAAACTCTGGATCCCACACAGTTTGGTTTTGTGAAGGGTAGATCATGCCTGCTCACTTGGTCGACTTCTTTGAGTCAGTCACCAGAGCTATGGATGAGGGCAAGGTGGTTCATAGAGCCTACCTTGATCTGGCCAAGGCCTTTGATACCATTCCCCATTCAGGAATCAGAGAAAAACTCACTAAGATAGGCATCAACCCCTATATCACTAGGTGGGTTGCAAACTGGCTCATAGATAGAACCCACAGTGTGAAAGTAGCGGACTCCAAGTCAGACTGCCGACCAGTCATGAGTGGTGTCCCACAGGGTTCGGTCCTGGGTCCTCTCCTGTTTGGTATCTTCTCTGAAGTCCAGGCCAACACAAAGGGTCTCTGGCTGACAAAGTTCGCAGATGATTGCACGTTGGGAGCTGTTATTAACTCCCCAAGTGATGGCGACATCCTATAGAAAGGCCTCACTGAGACCAACAACTGGTGTCAAAACCATGGCCTTAAGTTCAATGCCAATAAATGCGTCATCCCCTTTGGGAAAAAAACATTTATCATGAATTACCACATCAATGGTAGACCACTGAACACAGAAGGTGTTATAAGAGATCTGGGAACACAAGTTGACAGCAGCCTCTCTTTTGACCACCACGTTGCCATTGTGGTCAGAAAGTCCTTCTATGTGTCACATCTCATTACTAGGGGTTTTGCATCCAGGAAGAAAGAGGTCATTGTCTCCCTCTACTCTTCCCTCATTAGGCCAGTCATCGAGTACAATGCCCCATTTGGCATGTACCTCACTAGACACCTGCAACAACTGGAGAGGCTGCAAAAGTGCCTCACAAAGAGGATCCTAGGCCTTAAACATTTGTCCTATATGTACAGACTCAAAAAAACTCCATATCGCCTACTTAGAGGTGATCTCTGCTTGACATACAAAGCCATGTCTGGTCCAGCTCTGTCAGAAATGCTACATCTAAAGAAATCCCAATACCTCTGCACCACACGCTCCAGTGACCTCAACCTCATTACCACAATCAACAGAACCTGCTGGAGGGCCAGGTTCATAACCCAGAGACTGCCCTTGCTATGGAATAGACTTCCCATACATTTCAAACAGAGCACCTCACTGGCCCTCTTCAAGAGAAACCTTGATGAGTGGATGGGAAATAGAAAATTCACCTCTGGGATCAATCACTCCAGTGGCTCTACTCGACAGAGGCACTGGGAACTAAGGTCAGGTGGCACAATGTCAGGGTAATCCTATGGGCTAGGTTTGTAAAGGCTCCAGGGCCATTAGCTTAGTACACACCTATGAAACTATGAACCTATGAACAAAACAGGCCAATATTTACACAGCAGAACATGAGGTATACAACAATGGAAGAGAGTTCAATATTTATAACTCATATATAAGATGTATGGTAGTCAGAGAATACATTTATAAAATAGGGGAAAAAAAAGAAACATTTCTATAGCTTACATAATAAAATGTAATAGCATTTATATAATTTACATAGTGAAATGTAATAGCATATACAGGAAATATGTAGAATATATGTTTCACTATAAGGCAAAAATGTTACTAGTAGTTACATTACACAGTTTTTTAGACCATTCAGGTATTGGGAGTACAGTTTTGTTGGATACATGTTTTGTAAAATGATATAATAAGAGGTACATCAGACACTCTATTTTGTATATGCATACATACAAATATATCAAGCACAGGCATTAATGCCCTTCTAGCTTGTTAATACATCAAAACACTTGTTCCCATAATAAGTGTCCAGGCTGTTTATAAAATATCTAAACTAGTACTTGTTTTAATGCAATTTGGTAGTCTTTTCCATCCATCCACTACTCTGTCAGAGAACCAATTAGTACACAACTCATTCCTATAGAACCTTTTTTAATTTTTCCAAGTCTTTTGGGTTTCTCATACCATGACAGGAATGGACCCCATTCCTAAGTCAAAGTACAATTACATTTCATGAAATTAATATTGTTTCAATCTTTGATGTTAGCCAAAAGTGCTCTTTGCAGCACCTGCAATGTGCCCAGTAATGACTCCTTCTGCAATTTGTATAGGGTTATATGTACTGGTAACATATCTAAATATGATTGTAGACTTTTTTATAAGACCCGTTGCTCCTACTACTATTAGAACTGTCTGGCTATCTTTCTTCACATTGCTCTTGCTTCTGCCTGCAAATCCTGATATTTTATGACTTTATGTCTCTGTACGCAAGACACTGTAGTCACTGGGTGTAGTGATTTCAATGATCAATGCTACTTTTGTCTTCTTTTCATGGACTACTATATCTGGTTTACTCGCATCTATTTTTGAACTGTTGGTAGTGGGTGATCCCATGTGATATAAACTTCAGAATTTTCTATGATGCTTTGTGGCTCATGTTTCCAATGTTTTTCAGTCACTTCAATACCATAATGTTTGCACAATCTCCAATGCAGTCTTGCATTTTTATTATGCCTTTCAGTATACAGTCTTTCTGCCATTAGTATATCAACCAGCTACAAGATGTGTGACTGTTTCCAGTTCTGTTTTACAAAACTTACATTTGTCCATTTCCCCCACATGTTCAATGGACTTTGTAAACCAATGTGTACATAGCCAACTATCTTGGGCCATCTATATTAACCTTTCTCTTTTGTTTTAAATGTACCTCTCCTTAACCATTCCTGTGTTTGATCCTGATTAACACAAGGTTGTTCCAAGAGTTTTCTATACTTGCAGCTATATTTATGCATTTTCCACATTTCTTGCCTTCTCATCTGACCCCTCACATTATATTCTTTCTTTTGTTTTTTGGCACATTCATTTGCTGTCTGATTTTTATCTACTTCTGGTTTGATTTCCAGTCCCGCTTGACACCAAAATAAGTAGATACTGGCAGCTGTTGCAGAACAAAAAGCGACACTCGAAGATTAAAATCACTTTATAAAACTGCAGATACTGAAAGGTACAGTACAAAAATACGAACAGCAACTCCAAGGCAGTATTAAACTGCAGATACTAAAGAGTACAACAAAAATACGGACAGCAAATCCAAAGCAGTATTAAGCGCTTTCGTCAGATAAATGACTTCATCAGAATACAAATACTGCTACTTACACCAGCTTAAATATAGTGCTTAACCAATCCCACGGAAATTGACAGCATGATAATGTTGACACTAATTCCCCTTTAGAACAACCTCCTTTGCGGAGGTCGGAAAGATTGTTGAATCAGAGGCAGGGGAGGCAGGAATATCACAGGAATGGGAACAACCCACGAGTGGGTCCTTGGAGGGGGAGATGGGGTTCATACAGGAGATAAATTTAAACATTGGCATCATTAATAGATTTGAATATAATGTGATTAGTAATCATATTGGGGACTTTAATATTTACAACTATAGTCAGGCTCGAGTCAACAAAAAATGGGCCGACTTGTTGTCCAAAGGCTTGAATTTTGTTCCGTTAAAGAGGGGTAGATTAATTGATTCTATCTTACAATTAAAGCTTTACACTAGGAAACTAAATTTAGCTTTATATTTTCATAATACTAATGCCACTATTGGTTATTTGAATTTTCATAGACCTAGTACTTTCTCCCCTCCATCACATCCTTTGGTGCAGTTATTTGAAAATTTATGTGAAATTGATATTAGAAATCTATTAAGTAAAAATAATAAAAGAATTGACTTGAGTAACTTGTATAAAGATGAAGCAGTACTGTTAAAGGAAATCCTTGAGCAGCGTGACATCAGATTAATGAAACCTGATAAAGGTGGGGGCCTGGTTATTATGAATACTGACGACTACAATAGTAAAATGATGGAACTACTTTATAGTGAGGTATACCTAGAGGTCTCACGCAAAGAGGTAAATATAGCCTATCGTAATATAGATCTAGAATTGGAACAATTATTACTCAATGGGCAAATTGCCTTAGAGACCTATAATTATATGGTAATTGAACATCCGAGAATACCAACAATTTTTGGTATACCAAAAATACATAAGTCTTTAGATAATCCACCTTTACGACCAATTGTTGATGCCAAGGCCTCCAAAACCTTTAGTATTGCTAAATTCATTGATGGAATGACCAAAAATATATTGGGCCAACGTAGTTTAGTAATTAGGGACTCATGGGACTTTCTTACAAAAATTAAACAAAGCATGTTCAGTGAAAACATTATTCTGGTCACAACTGATGTATGTGACTTATTTTTGGTTATACCACATCAAACTGGCCTTGAATGGTTTTATGATTATTTATGTGGTAATTTGACACTTAACCATGACACCATTCTAACCCTTCAGACATGCATGGAATTAGTATTAGACAACAATTATGTAACTTTTGAAGGCCACCTTTTTAAACAAAAACAAGGGGTTGCAATGGGTGTGTGCTGTGCCCCTATTTTTGCCAATATTGTTTTGGCGCAATGGGAAGATTTGTTTATTGTTCATTCAGAATTCAGGGCTTCATGGGTATTGTATGGGCGATACCTGGATGATATTGTCCTGTTCTGGAAAGACAGTGAGGATGACCTGAAAAGGTTCTTCACGTATATTAATGGTACGACTGATTTTCTTAGATTTACTATGAACAGCAGTTTGGATTTTGTCAACTATCTGGATGTTACCATTAGGAAAGATTTTGTTAACAAGTGCTTTGTTTCACAACTTTATAGGAAGCCAACATATTCAAATTCATTATTACATTTTTTAAGTGCGCACCCATTGCACCAGAAGAAAGCCCTTGTCAAGGGTCAATATCTAAGATTGGCTAGAATGGTCTCTGATTTTCAAGATTTTTAAGAGAATGTGAAGATTTAAAGAACATGTTTTGTAGGAGAGGTTACCCTGAAATTTTTGTCACTGACATACTTAATGAAGTTAAAAATAAGAGAACCAATGGTCACTTTTTTTGCCCTTTTAGCTCAGGTTGTTACTCAAAGTCAAGATAATCATAATAATAAACAGGAAAATTTTGGACGTGCACTAACCCTTACTTATACATCAAATTTTCTTGATATTAAAAATATTATTTTAAAATATTGGAAAATTTTTGATGTTGATTTGGATGTACTGGGAAAAGTTGGTAATAAACCAATAGTGGTGTATAAGAAGGATTCCTCTTTTAAAGGACTTTTTGAAGGAACAAAATCAGATTCACAAAAGGGTGGTACTTTCAATTGTTGGAGATGCGCCCAATGTCCTTATGTTATGGATAGGGAGATGATAAAATTAAAAAATTTTGGGTACATTACTAGTAAGAAAAAAATGTATTGTTATAGTAAAGGGGTAGTCTACCTAGCCCTGTGTAAACAATGTGAGAAGTACTATGTAGGCAAAACTAAGAATGCCCTAAAGACTAGAATATACCAACATGTGTATGATATTAAACACAATAATAATAACAACGCATTATACAAACATTTATGTATTGAACCCACTCATTCTTTTCTATTTTTTATTTTAGAGCAAGTGGATTTAGGACCCCCGGGGGGGGGGGCAGTGAATGATTATTTAGAGTTTTTAGAACTCAAATGTCAAATCAGACTTGATGCATACCATGCCCCTGGTTTGAATGATAGGATGTCTATGTCCTCAGTGTTAAAATTAAAATATATGTTTTTCTTTTAACAAAAATGTAAAATGTTTGTGTTTTAATATTGTTGTATGGATTTTGTAGGGACTTATTGTATTTTAGGATATTAATACTGTTTAATATAATATGATTAGCAGCAATTTATATTAATTGAAGGGAAATTATGTCAATGTCCATGGGATTGGTTAAGCACTATATTTAAGCTGGTGTAAGTAGCAGTATTTGTATTCTGATGAAGTCATTTATCTGATGAAAGCACTTAATACTGCTTTGGATTTGCTGTCCATCTTTTTGTTGTACTCTTTAGTATCTGCAGTTTAATACTGCCTTGGAGTTGCTGTTCATATTTTTGTACTGTACCTTTCAGTATCTGCAGTTTTATAAAGTGATTTTAATCTTCGAGTGTCGCTTTTTGTTCTGCAACATCTGCCAGTATCTACTTGGTTTGTGGATTGTTTTCTGCTTACTTGACACCAAAATACTTCTGCTAAACTAAGCAGGAAAGTCATCAGTCTTTCTCCTCATGTTTCAAAACTTTTACTACATTTGGGTCTTGTGAAGTCAGATAAGTGTGCAGTCGCATGATTACAGTTGCATACATGTAATCACTTTTGAGGAGGCCGTACCTCCTTCAGAATGTGGGAGATATAATCTTGGTATGCACTGATTTTTATAAATAATATGATGATCATGAAGCATCCTTCTTGTTTTCCTGCCTAACCTGTCCAACACATTTTGGGGCCGATCAGTCATTCCAAAGCTGTAAGTTAAGACAAGAAGAGAAAATTGGTTTATAGCTTGGACTTTATTCCTAAATGTCAGTGCTGTTTTTAGTATTAATTTAAGCCTTCTAAAATATTCCTTACTGAGTTTTATTCATATTTGTTCATGTTTTATTGTTGATCCTTCATCAATTCTCAAATATTTATACACTTCTTCTTGCTTAAGTTCTTTTATGTCACATTCTTGTCCCAAACTGATGTTTTCTTGGTGCTGCAGGTTTCCTGCTTTAAAGGTTGCTTTTGCACTCTTATCAAAACCAAATGACATTCTTATATCATCCGAAAAGGTTTTAACCACTTGCAGTTGTGCTTTCAGTTCCTCATCTGATGAACGATACAGTTTTAAATCATCCACAAAAAGAAGATGAGAGGTCTTTACACTTTGTTGTTTTCTAGGAGCCAAATTATAGCCATGGCCTAATGTGTTAAGTAGACAGCTTAATGGGTTATGGGCAAGACAGAATTGCAGCGGTGACAGAGAGTCACCTTGGAATATCCCCCTTTGGATTTTTATCCCTAGAATAATCCATTTATCTTTTATCATGGCTTAACTACAAAGTAGTCTACCACTGTGTCATGGTCACTGTAATGTAGTTAATCAGTGTAGGGTGTATCTTATACATTTTTAAGCACTCTTTTATCCATGAATGTGGGATATTATCAAATGCTTTTTTATAGTCAATCCATGCCATACTTAAATTCTTCCCCTTTTTACAGTTCTCCACCATGACTTTATTTAACAACAAATGATCCTTTGTTCCATATGACTTTCTTTTATTGCCCTTTTGTTATATTGCCATAATTGAGTTTTCTTCTAAATGCCTATAAACTCTGCCAGCATCCATTCCAGTGTACGTTGTTGGAAGGCAAGTTATTGGTCTACAATTTTTAGGATAACTTGCAAGTTCACTCTTAAGTAAGAGCATTGTTTTTCTTGTTGTTAACCAGGCTTTCTTTGGTGTGCATATAAATACTTTTTACTCATGGCTAAATCTTCATACAAGGATGTTAATACTTTTAACCAGAAGTTAGATACTGCATCTGGGCCTGGGGTTTTCCAATTGGAGGCTTTTCTTAACTTTATTTCAATCCCTCTGGCCGTTACTTCATCCCATTTCATATCATGTACATTTGAATTTCTTATTCTCTCTCTTTTACTTCTTCTGTCCAGTTAGCATCTTTGTTATGTTCCACAGGATCTTCATAGATATTTCTCCAAAATGCATCCATTTCTTCTTTTTTGGGTGGTCATTCAATTTCTTCTGCCTTATTTCCCCATTCTCTATAGAACTTTTTGGGGTCATCAATAAACTGCTTATTTTGTCCTTTTCCTTTATATTTATCTGCACATCTCATAGGTTTTTCTGCCTGTGCTGAGATTTTCAGTTTATTTGCAATAGTGCATGATGCCTCCTGATCTGTTCTGATACTGTGCATTACTTTAATCACGTCTATCTTTTTGAGTATTTTTGTTGCTCTGTTCCCTCTTCTGTACTCTAATAATGACACTTCTTGCCTTAATTCCTTTATAGTTTTCTCAATTTGATACTTTCATGATGGTATTTGATTTCTCCCCTTCCTTTCCCTTACTACCCTCTGTTCTTGTGGTAGAATTTTATCTGTCATTAATTTAGCTGCACAGTAATATATCCTGTTTACTTCTGTTATATTGAATGGATCTCTATGGATAGTCCTAATTACTGTGTTCATTTGTTTTATCAAACTTCTACCTTTTGGGGTTTTATTGACCTTCTGCAGTCTATTTCTTTCATTGATATTAATATGTCTCTCTATCTAGCTCTATTCAATCAAGCAACTCTTCTCTTCGCTCATTTTCTTCTAAATGGAGGGCAAATTTTTTGTTCTTCATTTCCTGCAGGCATTCTGTAGAAAGTTGTATAGCATCTTCCTGTGGCACATTCTCTTCAGTTTCATCCTGTGTTATCCAGCTCTGTCATATGGGACCTCACTGGCCTATCACTGCTCAACATTGATTGCATCAGCATTGCACAGCTTCCTTTTCCTTCCCTTGCTCTCCAGCTTCAAGTGAACATTTATACTGGTTTCCTGTAGAAGGCTCCAAAATATCTTCATATGGCAACTGATCAGTTGCTTCCTGTTCCACTGGTTTCTCTTTAATCTGGATGTCCATTGTTCTATCCTGCTGTGGTATTTTCTGAGTTAGATTTTCTACACTGAATCCCTCACTTGGCAGGAAGTCCATAACCTCAGTTTCTATTTTTTTTAACTTCTCCATTACTAATCTCCTGTTCTACTTTTCCTCTTTGTCTTCTTATTTTTTGTATTTTAAAGTTTTCCATGTCTGGATTCCTTTGCCTGTATTTCTCTTCAAATATCTTTGGTGTTGCTCTTTTTGTATTGATTAGTTTTGTTTTCTCCTTTGCATAATTATTCCACCATATTAAATCTCCTTTTCTTTCCCATGTCCATATTTCTTCTTCAGCTGTCTAATGATCTTCCTGTTTTTCCTTACTTTGGGGACTTGTTCCATCATGCTGTGACGTAACGTGTTAGACCTTCTACACCAAATACTTCACTTTGCAGGCACGCCATAACTTCAACTTCTATTTTTTAACTTCTACTTTATTACTAATCTTCTTTTCTACATTCCCTCTTTGTGATATTATTTTTTATTGTGAAATTTTCCTTATCTGGATGCCTTTGCCTGTATTTCTCTTCGAATATCTTTGGGGCTGCCATTTTTTTATTGATTAATTTGGCTTTCGACTTTGTATAAATATTGCACCATATCAAATCTCTCTTTCCTATGTCCATATTTCATTTTTATACCTTTCAAAAATCTCTTCGTTTTGTTGTTTATATTTCTACACTTCCTCAGATGCTTCTTTTTTCAAACAGATCAAAGCTTCTTGATCTATATAATGTTTTTCACAAATCTGTTGTATTAATGAACGCAAATTTTTATTTGAAGTTTCTGACAGTTTTTCTTATGGAAGTATTTTTCATTCCTCTAATTTCTCTCAATCTTTTTGTATATATTGTGTCTGGAAATTCTGGGCTTCTTGCACAGTAGTAACAATACATAATTTCTTTCTTATCCTTAATTGTCCACTCTATTGTCTTTGTGGCTCTTCTTTGGCCTATCATTTTTTGTGATTTTTGGGGACTGCTACCTCCTTTTACAACAGCAGGGGGGCACCTGCCCCCTGGGCCTGGCCTAGCCCTACTGTAAGAATATTTCCATATTTTGAGGATTCTACACTGTCATTTTTTTCAGTCCTGGCATTAGTGTGCCTACCGGGATTGGGTACTTTTTTTATCCTGGGTCTTGTGCACCCACCTATCTTATTTAATTTTTGGCCTTCTTTCCATGATATATGCTATATAAAATACAGCTTATATATCAGTGTCATCTTGGTGAGATTTTGTGAAAAACAGAGTCCACCTTGTGAAGGTACTCACTAAGACTTGAGGATGAATTCAATTTCAGCAATACTACTCTGCTTTGCTTGCTGACTTATGACTCTATTTGGACCCCTATTCTACATTGTCTGATGATTCTCTAGTACTTTTTGATAACCCAAACATTCTAAGAGGTAGCTGTCTCTACATACCCTATATACCTGAATAATATCTCCTCTTAGATATTTATAAGAGACACTGTATAAGTTCAGATATTTTAGTCTTTCATAACAACTTAAATTTTCACATCCATGGATGCCCTTGGTATATTTCCGCTGTACTCTTTCCAGTTTATTCATGCTTGTTTTCTTATAGGGTTTCTATATTGTTATTCCATACTCAAGTCTGGGTCTAATGTAACTAACAATGACTTCATCATTTTTTTATTTCCCAGACTTTATAAATCTTTTTGCGCAATCTATAGTTCTATAACTATCATTAACAAATTGATTGATATGATTAGGAAAAACTCATAGCTGGATCTACCCATATAATCAGGTCCTTAAATGAAACTGCAGTTTCAAACACTGTGTGCTGTACTAAATATTCACCTTTCAATTTATGTCTCCCAAATCTCATTATGCTTAGTTTTTGATGTATTTATCAGCATATTATTCTTCTGTGACCAAATAGTCAATTTTGTCAAGTTATTTTGCAGACATGCCTTATCTCTAACATATGTAATTAGTTTACCCAATTTCAGGTCAACTGCATATAGACATAGACTATAGAACACCTCAGATGAAAAGTTAGGTCTGAAAGATATAATCTAAACAAGTATGGGACTAGGACAGAGCCCTGTGGGACACCCTGACTGTAACCAAGGATTTCATCTATTTGCTGCATGTTACTTGCCATGCCCTATTTGTAAGCCATGCAGCTGCCCATGTTAACAAGAGTACATCGATCCCTAGTTGTTCCAATTTATTGATCAGTGTTTTATGTATGACCCTATCAAATGCCGAAGTTAAATCTATATAAATTATATCACAGCACAATTTTTCATTCATAGCTATTATATTGTTATAGAACATCATGTTACGGGTGATAATAGATCTATTTTCAACATATGCATGCTGATATATAGTTTAAAGTCACAAACTATCCAGTTCTGACAATAAGTTATCCAATATTACCTTCTCCATTATTTTTCCACTACATGAAAGTAGGCTTAAGGGTCTATATGACTCTAGGTTTGTCCTACTCCCCTTTCCCTTAAAGACAGGTTTAATAAGCGCATGTCTCCAATCTTGAGGAATCTCCCCATATTTATATGACCTAGTGAATAATAGATATAATGGTACAGTAAGTTCTTGCTGAAGTGTTCTTCAGGTCATTGTTACTAATTCCGTCTCCTCCCTGTGCTTTGTTTGGATCTAGTTTGAGCAGTTCTTCTTCAATATAATCTAATTTCATTCCAGTATTGGAGGTTACCTGGATGTCACTAGGACAACTTATCACACCCTTTTGTGGAGCCAAACTGTTTTGCATAAGATTTTGTAACTATATCTATAACCTGTTGTGTCCGAGAATTAATTTTAGAATCTGCATACAGTTTATCAATTTGTGTGTCTTTACTCCTTCCACATCTTATGCTGTCTATAAAAAGGTTTTCTATTATGCTCAATATCTTTATATAGATTTTCTTCAAATTTTTCTTGTTTCACAATATGCTTAATCTGTTTGTCCAGCTTGTTTATTTCAGTTTTCAAAGTTGTAGTTTGACCTCTCTTCCATTTCTTATATTTTTTGTCTCTCACCTTAATCAGATATCTTGTTCTTATGGAAATATATCCGCTTGATGTTGTATGCCTAGATCCTGATGTTAAACGTTTTTTTTTGATTTTTTGCACTCAATTTCTCTTTCAAAACTTTCCACATTCCATTTGCAGTTTTCCATTGAACACCTCACTCCAGTTAGTTTTACATAGTGACTGTTTTGCTTCCATATAATCTGTAGTTAACCTGTACACTGGTTTAAATTTCAGTTTGGTAGAATTATCTAGCAACAAATTAACCTTTATAACCCCATGATCACTGCACATTAACAGTGTTAAAACTAGACTTGAAGTAACAGTAATTTCTTTAGGAACACGTCTAGTAAGTTACGTCCAGTTTTTTTTTTTTTTTACAATCTGAAGCAATTGTTGTTCCTGAATATATGTTGTGAATAATTTCCTTACTAATGTTGTTGAATCAATATTATTTCAGTCTGTTTCTGATAAATTTAAGTCCCCAGCTATTATTCTTCTTCTCTCCTGTGTTTCATGAAAGAAATGTATGAATTCTTCTAGGTCATCTGTTCCAGGGTTGTCGTTACTGTCACAGTTACACAGTCTATACTATTGGCGTTATCACTGAACATGTAATAATCACAGGTTTCATAACTATCTTTAATCCTTATCATAACACCTCCACCTGATTTTTGGTTAGAATGTCTATTACAGTAAAAACATTTATAGCCTGACAGAACTGGTTTCCAGTCATTGTTCTTTAACCATGTTTCACAAACAATAACATCAATCTTGCGGGAACGCAGTAAATTTTCCAATAAAAAAAACTTTATTATTGATGCTCCCAGCATTAACAACCATCAGACAGGCATCAAATGTTGCTATCTGTGAACTGTTAAATTTTCGACCTGGCAAAAATCCTGCCTAGTGTTTGTCAAATATTGCAAAAATATCTGTTGCAAAAATTATCTTCCCTGATCTTGACAAATGTACACCATCCTGTCTGAACACGTATACCCAAAACTAGGCTTGGATCTACACATTTCCATTTTTTTTTTATAACAAGACATTTTTTTCCATGTCGGTATTTACCCAACAAATCTTTTCATTCACAGTGACCTGACTATCCTTTCTATAGGTGATTTGCGAAAAATACATCCTAACACCAGTACAAGCTATACTATCTAATAGGGCTGTCAGTTCCCTACTAACAGTCAAAGAATTCTTGCAGATGAGATCATTTGTACCGACGTGAATAAAAACAGATCTGTACTTCTTTACATTAAAGCGTTCCAAAGCTTGTCTCATATCTTCTATTTTTGCTCCTAGCAAGCATAACACTACCCGATGTTCATTGTCTTCTCTGCAAATATAAGTATCAGTTCCTCTAATAACTGAGTCTCCAATTACAAGAATATCTTTGCTGACCAGCTCTGAAGAATCTTCAGCCTTTAATACAGTAATATCTGCTCTATCAATTGTTACGCAGGATAGATCTTCATCACCATTAGTCTTATTAATCCCATTGTGTATTAAATTCTCATCCAGCTAGCATTGTAAATCCACAGCTTGAGCCATGAACTCAACATCTGTCTTTCTCTTCGTTTTTCTTACAGTAATGGTCTTCAATCCTTCCACATTCAATATTGATTTCTTCCTTTTCACCTGCCCCTTGCCTCTATTTTGTACCTTCTCTTTTGGAAAAATTATACTTTTTCTGTAGTTTGAAGGTTTTCTGACAGAAAGATATCATTCCCTGTAACCTGTGTGTTACATAACAAAGAAGTGTCCTTTTTAGTACGTATTCTCTTTACTTTACAGACATTAATCATTTTATTTTTCTTCCTTATTTGTTGAGCTTCTTCCTTTCTTTTTTTGTTTCCTTTTAAACAAACTGGATCCTCAGATTGCTGAATACTTGCATCCAGAATTCCAAAGTTGTCAGGGGCATTGTCTTGTTTCATAGGGGTTGAATGATCTTTGCAGACAATAGATGCATCATTTCCTAAATGTGTTCTATTTGCTCTTTGCTAACATTATTTATCTCACCAGTCCAGCCATTAATATATGAAACAACAGTTCTCCAAGTCCTGCCAATTGCACAAGTGCAATCATCATCATTGTCTAGATTTACTTCTAACAATAGTAAGCAAATCATCCAGCTTTTAACATGAGGAACATGAATTACCAGTGTTATCAGCTGTTACCTTTAAATATGCATAGCATTTATTACACTGTACAAGATATGTGTGCATTAGCACAGAATTCAGAGAACTTAAATCAGCTTCTATGACAAAAATCACACAAGCAATGTATAACTAAATACCAAAGTAAATACAGTAAAGTTGTTCTGACTGTACAAGTTCTGCAAGCCAGACAAAAGCTGTAATTCCTTTACATCGCTCAAAGGTGTGCAGTAGCTTCTGCTCACTATCGCTAGCAGTCACACTTCTTTTTAACAGTAAAGATCAATAAATCACAAACCAAGGTAGGATTGTTTAGATATGCTGTGGACTTTCCTCTCTGTAGTCTGTGTGAATTTATAGCTGTCTAGGCCCCTTAGGATGGCTAGAGCTTGCCTGTCTAACACCTACCCCTTTCTAACAACCAGCAGTGAAATTAACGGTAAAACAACAAAATATCAAAGTAAATCTTGTAACAAGCTATCCCTTCCTATCTACAAACAGTGAACAGTGATAAATAAAATATAAATTCAAATCAAACTTCTTTTACCAATCAATTCCACAGTAAATCACAAACCAAGGTAAGATTGTTTAGATATATGTATACAGTAGAGATAGATTACACCCTCTATACTGTATATGTATATAGCAGAGATACAGCATGCCTTCAACCCTGTACATACATAGAAAAAATGCCTGATGAGGAGAGAGGTGGTTGTTATAGGTGGAACTGGAGTTGTACGTTCTAGGTATTGTAGTGTACATGAGAGTACAGGGTCAGTGAATGAGTATGCCAATAGGATGTAAGAGGGTATAATGTCAGGCTCCTAGAGAGTATTAAGAGTATGCCTTCATGGAAAAAGTGGAAATATCAGATTTGGCAGTATATGTATTGTGTGCAGCAAAGAGATTGAAGAAAAGAAGATAATATATAGGTGGGAAGAAATAAGGCTGATGGGGTGTGCAAGTATAGCTTGTAAGAAACTTTGGGGGAAATGTTACCTCAAGAGGCTTGCACAGGCAGGTTCTCTGATCATAACTTGGTGGTGTTATCTGGTGTTTTCCAAGGGCATTTCTGAAGTTTTGTGCTGCATTGCTAGTGTCTAATGAAGTATAGAAAATACAGCTTTCATATAAACATGGACCTATGCCCACAATAGTATTTATGGCTGGGCCTCTTCAATCTTCAGTAACACTATACATAGGGAGCATGGGTATGGGAGGGGTGTGTGTGTGTGTGTGTGTGTGTGTGTGTGTGTGTGTATATATATATATATATATATATATATATATATATATATATATATATATATATATATATATATATATATATCATGGATTTGTCTAATTTAAGGAGAGGGTAGCTATTTCCCAAGACCCAACTGCTAGCATCCTGATGCACTATTTGCTCAGTTGTATGTTATCTGTAGAAACACAAAGGTCTACGTCAGGGTTCACTGCACCTGTGAACATTAGAATAATAGATGCAGGTACCCCACAACAATTGAAGCCAGCCAGTCTCAATAAAAGTAGAATAAACACCTTTATTCAGTGAAGAAGATAGTAAGGGCTTTCACATCACGTGAACTTTATCCAGAAATATATCCTTATTTAGCATCCACTTGTGGGAATTTACTTCTATTCTGTCAACTGGTCTGTGATGATGTGAGGTAGTGCCAGCTATGTCAGATAGAATAGGGCAGTGCATTTGTAACATATGCCATCATGGCTATCTGGAGTTTTGTAAACAACTATATGTCATTTGAACATCAAACTAATTTGTACAGATGCTTCTGTTAAAAATGTATTTGTAAAGTCATTTGCGGTAAAAATGTATCAACAGTGGATCCTGCTTGACAGGAAAAGTAATATATATATACATACAACTTGAGAAAGCCCAGTACCACTGGGTGAAAGCGCTTGTTTGTATTCTGTTGGTTCTGTATTAAAGATGATTTTCGCATACAACGACGGTGGATTCCACTTTCTATCTTTTGGGATTACTGGTTTTTGAAAGCCAAAATCTTTACCAAAATCTCCACCACTTTAGTTTGGTACATTTTATTCTTCAATTTGTGGTGTCCTGGAAGTGTTTGTTTGCCTTAAGCTCTTAGTTTTTCTTTTTTGTTCTTGGTCGGAGTTCTTTTTTGTTACATACATGTATGTCAGACTTGTGTTGTTAACTGTTGAAGTGTATATATTTTAACAGATGATACTGGAAGGGAAGGGGTTAAGCTCAGCCCAGCTAACCTTAAGAAAATTAGCTTGAAATTAAATGTCTTGGTTTAGGCCATAAAGATTTTATCTCACAGGTCTGAATGTAGCCAGAGATGCAATGTCTGGGCTGGGATCCTGCTCTCATTGTCCTTAGTGGTGAACTTATTGATACCCTGGGGTGCCAGAGAATGGCTTGTTGGTCTCTGCAGGAAGGGTGGAAGTATTGGAATTATTTTGCAGTCTCCACATGCTGGAATAAACCTTAGCAAAGCTCTTTGTGTGAATTGTGACACATCTGTATCAGATCCTGGTTCAAGTTTCTACTCAGGGGGTAGTATGGAAACCACAGGATCAGATGACCAGATGTGATGTCATTCTGTAGCCAGCACTAAAATTGTATTTAGATACTAATGACAGATGTGGCAGAACACTCAGCACTCTGTTTTGGAATTGACAAGACCACTCACCCACTTCATCTTGCCTTACTTTAGTAAGTAACTTAACTAGGGAACAGTAATTCTTCATTCAGTTAAGAAAATATATTGAAATTAGCTAAAAGTATTTTTTTCTGTATCTGTCCAAGTCTTTCCATCTGTGTTATTTTTTATGTTTCTGTGACTTGAAACTCTGGTGTTTATTGTAAATAGATAGTATTTTCTTATTTTCTATTTTTTATTTATTAAACATGATTATATATTTTATTGTGGCTGGTCTTTTAGAAAATATTTAACCTTTGAGGGTAATTGCATTTATTTGGTGGCACTGTGGCTTCATGCTCCTGAAAGCCTTGCTGATCGATTAACATTACCATTTGTATAAGTATTACTTTTACTAAGAGTAACTGGGTACCCCGGTAAAAGCCTTAAAGTAGCTGGCTGGTGGCAGTGAATCTACCTTATAATCTGGGTGGAGGTGGCATAGTGGGTAAATCTGTGCCAGCCTTCCCCAGGTGTGTGTGTGTGTCTGTGTGAAAACCAAATCTCAAAGAGTGTGTACATCAGTTACTTGGAACAGGGACACAGAGGACTGATTTCTGCAGAGAGAAAGGTGGAGTATTATTTGGGACCTGGAAGGGAAGACCGTCCCCAGGAATGGAGTGTGCTCCCTGTGTGCTCTAAAGGGAAATTGTGCTTGGTACAGAAAGCTGCACCTGAAAATACTGTGTGTATCCATTTTTGTTCTAAGTTAAGGTTCCCCACCACTGTTAGTGTTGAGGATTGAGGCTCCTTGATCACTGGCCCAGAGAAGGGATATTACATATTGGTGAGCAGTGGTGTGGATATTAATTGAACTTCTGTAGCATGTCAGCTGATGTCACTAAAGCTGGGTTTAATCTCAGTAGCCACAAGGTAAGCATACAGAGTTTCATTTTTTTAATTTATTTTTGTTATAGTTTAGTCAGAGAAAACAGGCAAAGATGTCAGCAGAGGATTATGGCAAGCTAACAGTGAACCAGTTGGCTAAGGTGTGCAAAACCAAAGGACTGATCCATGCCAGCCTGACTAAAGAGAAAATTATTTCAACCTTAGTTGCAGCTGCAGCACAGACCAGCAACTAGGAGGACAACCAGACTGGTGATGGGGATGTGCAGCCTCAGAAGCAGGACAGTTCACCTTTTCCACAGAGGATTTAAAAACCCTTCTGGAGTTAGAGAGACTTGAACTGGAGGCAAAATGCATGGAATTAGAATCAGAAGAGAGGCTGTGACATTTGGAGGCCAAAGGAAATTAAAAGCAGCATCAGCATGAGGGACATGCTGACTGTTCAATAAGAACATGGAGGTAACAGGGAATGGAATAACTGAATCCAAGAAGCAACAAAGGTCAGTAATTTTTTCCCACAGTATAAAGGTGATAATTTTGATAGCTTTATTCATATATTTAAAAGAATATCTAAACAGTATAATGCTGTCCAAGGGCTCTGAGTAATTGTGTGTTCAGTTGTTTTTTTGTGATGGAAGGAGCCGAGAACACAACCAGCCACCATTGCCTCACTTGCACAGACTTTACAAACCCTTAACACAACAGTGGCGAACCTGGCCAGTCGTATGGATATGATGGTAAAAACTACCTGTTCTTTAACCTCTTCAGCCAATGCTTTTTATCCAGGCCCGAATGGGGCAGGAATGGCTACTTTAAATTAAAGCTTTAATAGCAGTAGTATTACACCGGCGCAGAGGCAACGGGAAGTGAGTCCCATTCAACCTAGAGGGGCAGATCTACGTAACATGCAGCAAGCAGGCTCGGCTGAAAGTGGACCAAGTTACAATGGATGTAACAATTTCATACAATGGCTAGAAGGGGAAAAGGAATGGTGGCTGGATTTGTGGCATTCCCCAACAGTTAATTAAGGGACTGTAAATGTACAACTGATGAATTTGGAAAAACTAACCTTGGATTATCGCAAAATACAATTGGAAAATAACTATTTGAGGGAGTGTGTACTTACTGAGCATGTACCGAAGGGACTAAGAACATGGAAATATCCTTCAGGCTTGGTAAGAGACTCCCCACTTCATCTTGAACTTCTCAAACTATTTAATAGACATGGATGTGAACTTTTGGGTTGTCTCATTAGAGATAATGATTGTAAAATGAATGAGTTGTTGGAAAAAATTAATGTTCTTGATAGGAATGTAGAGGCTGATTTATTATTTAAGAGCAGAAAGTCTGAATATTTTGATATGTTTGTTAAAATAGATGATACTATTACTGAGTTAAAGCAAAGAAAGGTTAAACTTTTAAGAGATGAAAAAGAATATCAACAGCATAGGGCCTCCCCACTACCCACTTTGGGACAACAAAGAAGTTATAGAGTTGAATTGGACAATAATAATATTAATATTGACAACAATGATGACAATGGGACTCATACCCCTGACGCTTTAGAATACCCCCTCTGAGGAGGTCCAAGAGACTGAGGAACCAGAGAGGGGGGTTGATACCTATTACAATCAATATTACCCAACACAAACGAGGGGCAACTGGAGGGGGAAGGGGAACAGACATTGAGTGATTATAACAATGCTAATTTAGTTATTCTCAATAAAAAGGGAGATGATTTTAAAGTGTATAACTACACTGACACTGTTTTACAGAGGGACACAGCAGACCTTTTGGAAAAAGGGCTAACATTTGTACCCAAATAGAATGGGAACATTGGACCAAACTTTAACAGATTTAAAGTTATATACAAGGAAATTAAACTCTGAATTTCTTTTTAAAGGGACTACTTCTAACAATTCAGTTGTAGAACAGATATGTAAGAAACCCAGTACTTTTAATCCCACTTTACACTCTTCAGTCCTGATTTTCAAGAAAATGTGTGAAAAAGACATTAGGGATATGTTTAGGAATACTAAATGGAATAATACACAACCAAATAATTTAAATGATGAAGAAATTAAGCTATTAAAACAGATCTGTAACAATTCAGAGCTAAGGGTCATGAAACCGGACAAGGGGGGCAGGTTGGTCATTATGAATTATAATTTTTATGTGGATAAAATGTTTACAATATTGTATGGGGACACCTATGAGGAGATTAGTTTAAATGAAAAAAAACATTTGTTATAGAAAAGTAGATGTGATGTTGGATGAGTTATGACTCAACAAATTAGTAGGGATGAATATTTATTTATGGTTGTTGAATATCCAAAAATCTACAATTTTTGGGGCCCCCAAGATACATATGGACCCACCCCTCAGGCCAATAGTGAATGCTCATGCATCCAAGACGTATCCTATTGCCAGGTTCATTGACACCCAGCTTAAACACATTTTGAAGGACTGTTCATGGATTTTAAAAGAGTCCTGGGATTTTCTAGCAAAAATCAATAGTGAAATATTTGATGATGCCTTGATGTTTATAACTATTGATATACGTGACTTATTTTCAGTTATACCACACGACACAGGTATAGAGTGGTTTTATCAATACATATGCCAATATACTACACTTAATCATAATCACATCATAACTATTAGGAGTCTTATGGAAACAGTATTGGAGACAAATATTATCACTTTTGAACAGCAGCTATTTAAACAAGTAAAAGGCGTAGCAATGGGGGCAGTATGTGCCCCCATATTTGCCAATACTGTCCTAGCATTTTGGGAAAAGGATATTGTTTTCAAAAGCCCCTTTGTTGGTAACTGGAAGTTTTACAGTCATTACCTTGACGACATCATTATTCTATGGGACAAGGATAGCTATGAGGTTGATAAATTTTTTGAATTTATAAAGGCTAGCACAGATTTCTTAGAATTCACACATATTATCAACAATGAACAGGTTAATTATCTTGATATTACTATAAAAAAAGATGGGGCACTTGGACAATTTACCTCTAATATATTTTGTAAGCTCACATATTCAAATAGCCTTCTACATTTTGATAGCAGTCATCCCTTCCACCAGAAAAAAATCATTAAGGGGCAGGGGGTATGACTAGCCAGAATGTTTTTTGAATACCTTGAATTTCTGGAGCAAATAGAAATTTTAAATGTTATGCTAGTAAACAGAGGATATCCTGAGATTTTTGTTAGTAAAATCCTGAATGAGGTTATTTAAAAAAGAAATAATGGGTCCTTTGTTCCTTTGCTTGGGTCAGGTAACGCTCCACAAAAACAGGAAAAAGAGGATTATAACAGGCAATTTAAAAAATCAGGTATATTTATCTTTAATCAACATTTTTATGAAATCAATAATATTTTAAAACATAATTGGAACATTTTTCATACAAATGCTGAACAACTGGAATTGGTGGGGACTAAACCCAACATTGTATATAAAAAGGAATGCTGTATCAAGAATATGTTAGAAAGACGCAAGCATATCCCTAATAGTGAAGGGGGTATGACAAGATGTGGCTATTGTATGCATTGCCAATATGTAATAGAAGGAAAAGATGTTATTATTCCTAATTATGTTAAATATAAACTCAATGGCAGGTTTTGCTGTAGTAGTAAAGCAGTAATATACCTTGCATTATGTTCCCAATGTTCCAGCTTCTATATTGGGAAAACAAAAAATGTTTTTAGAAGCAGAGTATATCAACACTGCTATGACATTAAGAGAACGGAAAGTAAAAATGCCCTGGCAGCACATATTATGGCCAATGATGGTCACAATTTTAGGTTCATTATTTTAGAACAGATAAAGTTGGGGGAAAGGGTTGGCCCATTAAATGATTTTTTTTAGAATTGTCTGAACTTAGATCGCAGATCAGGACTTATGAAAGTGAACCCCCTGGTCTTAACTGTGGGGTGTCTATTAGTCCTGTCCTCAGACTAAAGGCACAATTTTTAATGTAATATTTATAGTTGGTGTGTTTTATGGAATATGTTTTTATAACCTGTAATAGATCACAGTAAATGTTATGACTTTTTATATTGATTTATGTTTTTGAGTGAGGCCCCTTTCAGGGATTCATTAATTAGTTAATTGAATTATTATTTAATATGGGTGTATGCGTATATAAGGTTGTTGGGGGACGACTTTAATTTATTCTGAAGAAGTCTCCATTGAGGAGATGAAAGTGCTCAATAAGAATACAGTCTGGTACAGCATTCAGTTTTTTCATTTGTATTTTATTCATTGGTTTGTGGAATTGTGTTCAGTTAAATTATGACAAAGTTAATCAATGTTTATTGGAATGTTTTAAGTTAACCCCTGCAGCTTACAGAAAAAAAATTTGTGAGCATAGACGTAAGGCAGATTAAAGTGTATGTGATTATATTGCTGAGCTAAGCACTTATTTTCATAGGTGGGTGAGTGGGTGTTAAGTCACCACTTTTGAAAGGTTGTCAGATCTTTTGGTGAGGGAAGAAGCCCTCAACCCTTCATTTGAGGACATGAGAATCTGGTTAGCAGACTGGGAGTGTAACTCTGCAGATGAGCTGCAGAAAAGGGGATCTCTACTTTGCAAGCAGGGCACCACTGCACAAGACAGGGATACCTAGTGCTGCACATGGATATAAGGGAACCCATGGTGGGCAGCCTAAACCACCCCACCAGAGTCCACCAGTAACAGGAGAAGCCACTAGAATCAGGTACACGGCTAGGATCAAGGTTTATCTGCTTTAAATGTAACCAGAGTGGCCATGTAACAGACAAATCTCCACTGAAGTAAGGTGGGGAACAAAAGGTGAGGAGTCAGAAAGTGGGAATAACAGCATGCCAGTGGTAAGTTCTCTGGAGACAACAGGGGTACTGAACTATCACCGGAGTTTGTATTCTGTCTTAGTGGATGGAAAACAGGCCACTGCTAAGAAAGACACAGCTTCTGACATAACCATTGTGAAGCTTGCAGTGGTTAAAGAGGAGCAGTACTTGCTTGGGCAGCCCACTCCAGTCAGAGCTTTGGGAGGGACCCCATTCCAAATACCTTTGGCCTGGGTTCACCTTGACTGGGAGGGTGGAAAAGGAAACAAGCAAGCAGGTGTGTTTGAAGATATCCTTGCAGATGTCTTGATAGGGGAATTATTTCGATAATGCAGTACCTTTTGCACATGCAGTTACATGGAGACAGGCCTGTGGCTCTGGTAGCCTGGGGGAGACCCAGATAGATCCCACACCTGAAGATGTGGCTGGTGATGTGGCTATTTCAGGGAGGGAGTTACCCTGTAGCAGTGAGCCTGAAGGTGAACCACAGCTACTGATAGGTACTGATTTTCCTTTTGACAGGGTGACTGTAAAGGCAGAGGTGAGTGGTAGTACCCAGGCTGACAGTGAGGCACTGGTGTTAGAGGATACCAGACTTCCTGTGGAAGGGGAGCTGAGAAGGCTCACAAAGGTAGAGTTGAGACAGGCTCAGTTCTTGGACCCTACACTACGAGGCTTGAGGGAGGTAGCTAAGGAGCCAACTGATTCTCAAGGAAAAGAGGAGTCTATATTCTGGAACAAAGGGTTACTATATATAGAGTCAACCCCTGAGGGAGGACTAGAGGGTGAGGTAATATAGCAGTTGGTAGTGCCTCTAGCCTACCATCTGGCACTTCTAGCAATAGCCCATGATGTTCCTTTTGCAAGTCATACGGGCAATAAAGCTTACCAAGAGACATATTATGCCGTACTTTTATTGGGTTGGGACTGCAAGGGATGTAACAGGGTACTGCAGGACCTATGAGCAGTGCCAAAAAGTAGACAAGGCAGGAGATGAGGTCAAAGCTGCTTTGATGCCTTTGCCTGTGATTGAGGAGCCATTTCAGAAGGTACCTATGGACATTGTGGGGCCTCTGAGTATCTCAAGTTCCACAGGGAAGAAATATATCCCAGTGGTAGTAGATTATGTTACTAAATATCCTGAGGTGGTGGGCTCTGTCCTAAATTGAAGCAGAGAAGGTGGCAAATACTTTGTTAGATATTTTCAGCAGGGCAGGTTTCCAGAGAGAAATATTGAGTGACAGAGGTGCCAGTTTCATGTTAGACCTGCTGGCTGGTCTGTGGGAGCGATGTGGGGTTAAGCACCTAAAGACCAACCCCTACCAGCCCCACACTAATGGTCTTGTGAAGAGGTTAAACTCTACACTAAAGGGCATTTGCAGACCAGTTTGAGAGAGATTGGGACAAATATTTGACCCATCTGCTGTTTACATACAGAGAGGTACCCCAGGAATCCAGAGGTTTTTCACCCTTTGAATTACTGTATCGGCATCGGATGAGGGGTCCCTTGGGTTTGATTCATGATGAATGGGAGGGCAAGTGTGAATCCCACAAGGAGTCTGTTGTGGCATATGTCCTAAACCTCAGGACAAGGCTTAAGGAGCTCATGGGCTTGACCCAGGAGAACCTGGCAGGAGCCCAACAGCAGGAAAAAGGACTGGTATGACCAGAATGCTCGAGCCTGAGAGTATGATGTGGGACAGCAAGTTATAGTGCTCATTTCTGTCAGACACAATAAGCTGCAGGCAGCTTGCGAAGGACTCTTCAAAAGTGGTAAGGAAGGTCAATGATGTTAACTACATGGTAGAACTGCTAGGCAAGTGGCAGGGGCACAATCTGTACCATGTTAACAAGATGAAGCTTTACCATGATAGGGAGGCCCTTGTGCTAAGTATTTGCAGTGGGTGACAGGAGGTGTCTGATGGGGATCTGGTGACTGATGATCTCAGTGAGGCTGAGACTGCTAACTCAATGGAAGGGGTAGCAGTGTCCCAGTGGTTATTCCTCTACCCAGGGTCGAGAAATCCTAACAAAGTTACAGGAGTTTGGGGACACTGGGAAATCTGGGTGAACCCACCCGGTGCAGCACCATGTGGATAGAGGACCCCAAAGACCTATCAAACAGGCCCCTTACAGGGTGCCTGACGGAATCAGACAGACTCTGAGGGAGGAGATGCTGGAACTGGGAGTAATCCGGCAGTCCCTGGACCTCCCCAGGGGTGCTGGTACCAAAGAAGGATGGCATCACCAGGTTCTGTGTGGATGTAGAAAACTAAACATTCACAGAGTCAGATGCTTACCCCATGCCTAGGACAGATGAAGTCTTAGAGCAGCTGAGTGAGGCTAAGTATCTGACCACTCCTGATCTGATCAAGGGCTTCTGGAAGGTGCCCTTGACTCCCACTGCTAAAGAGAGGTCAGCCTTTGTGACTTCTTTCGTAGTATACGAGTTCACTTAGATGCACTTTGGGATGAAAAATGCCCCAGCAATCTTCCAGAGGCTGGTAGATTATATCCTAGCAGGAGTAGGAGATTATGCCCTTGCTCACCTGGATGATATTGCCAAGTACAGCCATTCCTGGCAACAGCACCTTCATAGTGTCAGTGAGGTCCTGGGCAGGCTTGATCATTAAACCCAGTAAGTGTCAAGTGGGTATGATAGAGGGCTCATACCTGGGACATAGAATGGAGAATGGTAAGATCAGGATAAACCTGCCAAAGTGAAAGCTATTCAGAAATGCCCTGCCCATGGTACCAAAAAACAGGTGAAGGCATTCTTGGGGACAGTGGGGTACTATAGAAAGTTCATTCCCAATTATAGTGCAACAGCTTCTCCTCTCATAGACTTAAAAAGGACAAACAGGCCAAATAAGGTAGTGTGGACCCTAGCCTGGGAGCAGGCATTCCAAAAGCATAAAGGGGCTTTGGGAGAACCCCCTGTGCTAGCCAGTCTATATTACAGCAAAGAATTTGTTGTGCAGATGGATGCTTCAAACCATGGGGTAGGCGCTGTAATCAGTCAGGTTTCCTCAGAGAGAGAAGAGCACCCTATTGTATATCTCAGCCATAGATTTCAACCCAGGGAGGAAAGTTATGCAGCTGTATAAAACGAATGTCTAGCCATAGTATGGGCACCGCAAAAACTTCAGCCCTATCTGCATGGAAGGAAATTCACTGTGGTTGCAGACCACAATCCCTTAATATGGCAACATCAAGTCAGCCAGCAAAATGCCAAGTTATTATGGTAGAGCCTAGAGTTACAGGCATATGACATTACAGTGCAGCACTTTTTAAAATTTCTCAAAGTCTTTTGGGTTTCTAATACCGTGATGGGAATAGACTCCATTCCTAAGTCAAAGTACAATTAAAGTTCATGAAATTAATATTGTTTTAATCTTTGATGTCAGCCGTTCTCGCAATGTGCCCAGTAATTACTCCTTCTGCAATTCGTACGGGGTTATATGGATTGATAGCATATCTAAATAGGACTGCAAATTCTTCTTTATAAGACCCATTGCTCCATCTACTATTGGAACTGTCTGGGTATCTTTCTTCCACATTGCCCTTGTTTCTGCCTGCAAATCCTGATATTTTATAACTTATAATTTCAATGATCAATGCTACTTTTGTCTTCTTTTCTTGGACCATTATATCTGGTTTTCTACATTAATCTTTTGAACTGTTGATAATGAGTGATCCCATGTGATATAAACCATCATTTTCTATGATGTTTTGTGGCTCGTGTTTCCAGTGTTTTTCAGCCACTTCAATACCATAATGTTTGCACAATCCCCAGTGCAACAGTCTTGCCACATTATTATGCCTTTGAGTATACAGTCCTTCTGCCATTAGTATGTCACACAAAGGAATGAAGTGTGCGACTGTTTCCAATTCGGTTTTACAAAACTTACATTTGTCTGTTCCTTTCCCACATGTTCAATGGACTTTGGAAACCAGCGTGTAAGTAGCCCACTGTCTTGGGCTGCCAATATTAACATTTCATCGCTTGGTTTGAATTCACCTCTCCTTAACCATTCCTGTGTTCATTCCTGCTCAACATGAGGTTTTCCCAGAAGTTTTCTATACTTGCAATTATATTTATGTTTTTTCCACATTTCTTGCCTTCTCATCTGGTTCTTCGCCTTATATTATTTCTTTTGTTTTTTGGCACATTCAGTTGCTGCTTGATTTTTATGTACCTCTGGATTGATTTCCATTCCTGCTTCATGCCAATATGCTTCTGCTAAATTAAGCAGAGAAGTCATCTTAGATTTATTCTCCTCATGTTTCAGATCTTTCACATTTGGGTCTTGTGAGGTCAGTAGATATGTGTGGAGTTCCACGATTGTAGATCTATACTGTAATCATTTTCAAGGAGGCCCATCCCTCCTTCGGAACGGGGAATATATAATCTTGGTATACATTGATTTTTATAAATCATTTGGTGAGCATGAAGCATCCTTCTTGTTTTCCTATCTAATTTCTCCAACATGATTTGGGGCCAGTCAATCACACCAAAACTGTAAGTTAGGACAGGAAGAGCAAACTGGTTTATAGACTGGATTTTGTTTCTAGATATCAATGGTGTTTTCAGAATTAATTTAAGTCTTCTAAAGTATTGCTTACTGAGTTTTATTCACATTTGTTCATGTTTTATTATTGATCCTTCATCAGTTCCCAAATATTTATACACCCTCTTTTGCTCAAGTTCTTTTATATCACATTCTTGTCCCAAACTGATGTTTTCCTGATGCTGTTTTCCTGCTTTAAATGTTGTTTTTGTACACTTATGAAGTTCAAATGACATTCTTATATCACCTGAAAAAGTTTTAACAATCTGTAGCTGTGCTTTCAGTTCCTCATCTGATGAGCTATACAGTTTTAAATCGACAAAGAGAAAATGAGAAGTCTTTACACATTGCTGTTTTTTTTGGGTGCCAAATTGTAGCCATGGCCTAAGTTGTTAAGTATGAAAGTCACTAACTGCGGAACACAGAAGAAAGAAAAAAACACTTTGTAGAGAAATCCACTTTATATAACAGATCAAAGCTTTCGGGTAGAACCATTTGTCAATACTAATACAGTATTAGTATTGACAAAGGGTTCTACCCGAAAGCTTTGCTCTGTTATATAAAGTGGATTTCTCTACCAAGTGTTTTTTTCTTTCTAAGTTGTTAAGTAAACAGCTTAATGGGTTAATGGCAAGGCAGAATAGCAACAGTAACAGAAGGTCAACCTGAAATATCCCCCTTTGAATTTTTATCCCTGGGATAATAATCTATCCTTTATCATGGCTTAATTGCAAAGTGGTCTGCCACTGTTTCATGGTCACTGTAATGTAGTCGATCAGTGTAGGGTGTATCTTATACATTTTTAAGCACTGTTTTATCCATGAATGTGGGATACTATCAAATGCTTTTTTATAGTCAATCCATGCCATACTTAAATTCTTCCCCTTTTTACAGTTCTCCAGTATGACTTTAACAACAAATGATCCTTTGTTCCATATGACTTTCTTTTATTGCCCTTTTGTTCTACTGCCATAATTGAGTTTTCTTCTAAATGACTATAAACTCTGTCGGCATCAATTCCCCTGTATAGTTTATACGTCGTTGGAAGGCAAGTTATTGTTCTATAACTTTTTAGGGTAGCTTGCAGGTTGACTCTTAAGGAGGAGCACTGCTTTGCCTATTGTTAGCCAGGTTGGTGTCTGTTCGGGGTGCACATTTAAATATTTCTTACTCATGGTTAAATCCTCGTGCAAAGATGTTAATACTTTTAACCAACGTTAGGTACTGCATCTAGGCCTGGGGGTATCCAATTAGCCCTTCCATAACTTTGTCTCAATCTCTCTGGCTGTTACTTCATCCCATTTCATATTCTGCACCCATAAACTTCTTATTCTTTCTTTTACTTCTATCGATTTAGCATCTTTGTTATTGTTCAACAGGATCTTCATAGATACTTCTCCAAAATGTATCTGCTTCCTCTTCTTTTGGTGGTCTTTCAATTCCTTTTACCTTATTTCCCAATTCTCTATAAAACTTTTTGGGTCATCAATAAATAGCTTATTTTGTATTTTTCCTTTATATTTATCTGTGTATCTTCTAAGTTTTTCCGCTTGTGCTGAAAATTTTAGTTTATTTCCGATAGTGCATGACAGATCCTGGTCTGTTCAAATACTGTGCATTGCTTTAATCACATCTATCTTTCTTGGTATTTTTGTTGATCTATTCCCTCTTTTATAGTCTTCTAAGAGTGACACTTTTTGTCTTAATTGCTTTATAGTTTTCTCTCTTTGATACTTCCATGATGGTAATCCATTTCTCCCTTTCCTTTCCTTAACTACCATGTGCAGCACCATAGTGGGGTCAGCAATGCCAATGCAGATGGGCTCTCAAAATAGGGTATAGGTTAATGTGTTCCAAGGCAAGCTCATTTATCTCAAGCAACATTTTTCCAGGGTCACTGGAAAAATTAACTTGAGTCTTCAATGGGGGGAGAGATGTGATGATGTGAGGTAGTGCCAACTATACTACAGAGAGTAGTTGTGTGCATGTGTAACATATGCCAGCATAGCTAGCTAGAGGCTTTTAAACAATTATATGTTATTTCAATATCTAACTGATTTGCAGAAATGCTTCTGTTAAAAATGCATCAACAGTGGGTCCTGCTGGACAGAAAAGAAATATATGTCAGACTGCATTGTTGTTATCTGTTGAAGTGTATATATTTTAACACAGGATAGTGCAACGGAAAGGGTTAAGCTCAGCCCAGCTAACCTTAAGAAAAAATGCTTGACATTAAATGACTTGGTTTAGGCCATAAAGATTTTATCTCACAGGTCTGAATACAGCCAGAAACACAATGTCTGGGCTGGGATCCTGCTCTTATTGTCCTTAGTGGTGAACTAATTGCTACCCTGGGGTGCCATAAAATGACTTGTTAGTCTCTGCAGGAAGGGTGAAATTACTGGAATTTTTTTATAGTCTACAGATGCTGGAATAAACCTTAGCAAAATTCCCTGTGTGAATTGTAGATCCCAGCTCAAGTTTCTAGTCAGGGGAGTAGTGTGGGAACCACAGAATCAGGTGACCAGATGTGATGCCATTCTGTAGCCAGCACTGAAATTATATTTAGATACTAGTGAGAGATGTGACAAAACCCTTAGCACTCCGTTTTGGAATTGACAGAACCATTCCCCCACTTCATCTTGCCTTGCTTTAGAAAGTAACTTAACCAGGGAACAACAATTATTCAGTCAGGAAAATATAGTGAGATTAGCTAAAAGTATTTTTTTCTGTATCTCTCTGAGTCTTTCCAAATTGAAACTCTGGTGTTTATTGTAAATAGATATTCAACATTTTCATGTTTTCTATTTTATTATTTATTATTAAATATATTTATACATTTCATTGTGGCTGATTGTTTAGAAAATATGTTAATCTTTGAGAGTAATTGCATTTATTTGGTGGCACTGTAGCTTCATGCTCCTGAAAGTCTTGCCAATTGGTTAACACTACCATTTGTAGAAATATTAATTTTACTAAGAGTAATTGGGTACCCTGGTAAGAGCCTTAAAGTAGCTGGCTAGTGGCAGTGAAGCTACCTTATAGTCTGGGTTAAGGTGACATAGCAGGTAAATCTGTACCAGCCTTTCCCAGGTATGTGCGTGAGAAAACCAAATCTGAAAGAGTGGGTGCATCATCTACTTGCAACAGGGATACAGGAGCACTGATTTCTGCAGAGAGAAAGATGTTGTCTTATTTGGGGCCTGGGGGGGAAGTCCGGGCCCAGGATTAGAGTGTGCTCTTAAGGGAAATTGTGCTTGATGCAGAGATCTGCATCTGAAAGTAGTTTGTATCTATTTTTGTTCTAAGTGAAGGTTCCCCACCAATGTCAGTGGTGAGGATTGAGGGTCCTTGATCACTGGCCCAGTGGAGGGACATCATATGGTCTACCAGTACATTATCCTTGGATGGGGTGTAATTTGCCCTGAGCATCAGACCTGATTCCTGTGACATCTCCCATCCTTCAACAGCTAACGTGCACAGAAAGAACAAATGAGTACTTCCCTGTTTGGAAGGAACAACTGAGTACTTCTATGTTTGCTGATAAAATGTCACTGCAGTGTCAGAATTTCTAAGGTTCCCTGCTGCCAAATGAGCTTGAATACCCTGAAGGCTAGAGTCATTATCATCATCTACATCTCCTTTATACTGATGTTCCTCTTCCTGAAGGATCTGACCCAAGTCCCCTAGATCCTTAGACCTTGCACAGTCCCCTCAGCCTGAATTAGAGAGTCCACAGTGAGAGTCAGGTACCCCCAAAGGCTGACACAAGCTTGTTTTAGCTACCATCCACAAGATGTTTATATATTTAACCCCCCCCCCCACACTGTAGAAGCAGTTAGGCTGCCTGGCTACTGATGTCTGAGAATAAGGCGGTAATGAAGATCTCTCAAAGGCATCCCTGAATGCCTATATAACAAGGAATAATGGCTTTTCTGGGCTTCTGAATCCCGAGAAGGATCAAGTAATGATTGTGGGAGACAGAGTTCCCTTGCCCTCCATTTAAAGAGTTCCTTTATTAAACCTAAAGGTTCCCTAAAGGCTACATCCTCTAGTTGGGATTGAGGACAGGAATTCATCATGTGCTTAGTAACTTAATGGCAAGAGAAGGACCTTTCTTTGCTTACATTTGAGTTGAAGAAATTTTAAGAAATGGTTCTCTCCATCTCTTTGGGGAGACATTGTCCCAGTAGTAAAAAGTTCAGCTTGCACTGGGGTAAAATCCTCCACCATACTATCTCTTACTCATCAGCAAAATATGTGCAATCAAAAATTACAGGAAGACAAGGTAGGCATCAGTACGAAGTTTGTGGCAGCTGCCAGGCCTACCATATTCATCTCAGCAGTTTCCATATGTTGGGATTCATCTGCATGAAAAATTAAAACATTTATACCTCAGGGCCTGGAGGTTCTTGAAAAAATGCAATTAGCACATCTATTGTGGAACTTGGATCTCAAAATCTGAGCAGTATGCTGGGCATCTGGGAACCAGTTTTCTACTGAGATGAACTATTAATTTTTTTAAGTATCCTGTTGTGACTGCAACTCCTGCTTCCTTCATTAATGAAGAGCACTGGCAATTAGGGATTCCAAAGAAGTCAGGCAAAGACTCACAGATCTGTGCCTCTATGGAATGGGTACTCAGGCTCTTATAGGATTGACAGTATCATAAAAAGCATATAGTCTAAGTCAGTGAAATCTTTTGCTACAAGCTTTTTGGATAGTTTGCTTTAATCTTTTCTCTTACAGAATACATTTCTAATCCAATCCTCATGTTTACTGCACTTTTCTCTCCTGGTGGCTTGCCTGTTACCTTATTCATTTTAAATGTCCTTCTGCAGTTTATTTTATATTCAATTATACATTCAGCACAACCTAAAACCAGGAGTTACAACACTTCTCATTGTTGCAATGTTTGCCATGTTCATATTCCATTTTTACCTTCTCGCCCATCATCACTTCTCTATTGTTTCCTCCCTCATAGCCTCACATATTTTTCTCCTTCTCCCTGATCATCCCTTTTCCAATTCATTTCTCCTGTCCTTTGTTTCTCTTATTTTTATCTGTCCATTTGTCTGGCATGCCCCCATGCTCTCCACTTTGCCTTATTCAACCTACGTAATCTTTGCTTCATCCCGTTCTCGTCCATCCTTGTATCTCCTATACCATTCTTTTCATTCTCACTATACATGATTCCTGGCTTGAATTCCACTTCCTAGTTATCCCCTTCTTGGCTACTACTAAAACTAACACCGTCAATACCATGATGTGTGCCCTCATCTGCAGCTCCTCTACCCAATTAAAGTAGTAATTTATCTCTTGCAATTACCATTCTGACCCATGTTATGCTTTAAATTAGAGCATGTGACTCCCTGTTATATCTTTCCAGTTTAAATACATGTCTCCAGTTCCCCTTTGATTATGTTCACTTCTCAGGGACTCCTTGCAGCATTTTAGTCTGTCCAGAGTATAAAAATATTTGTGTAGACACATGGAAATATTCTAAATCACCTTGATTTTGTTGCCACAATAGGAGAGCTACAAAATTCTCTCCAGACCCTCTACATAATTAGCCTCTCTTTTGTTACCACTGTATTTGTATACCTATCTCCTTTCTGTTATTCCAGTGCAATGCCTTATAAATTTTACTCACCAACCTATTAGCTTCCACCTCTGATCTTGCCTCGGTTAAAATGCCCTCTCTCTCTCTCTGGCATCTCCCACTTTTTCTTTTGCCTTAGTTAAAATGCTCTCTCTCCGGCATCTCACACTTTTTCTTTTTCACCTTTGCATCATATTTCCAAAGGATTTACCATAGTCCACTTGTTGAGTCTTTCGGCTTTTCCCGGTTAGGGGTCGCCACAGTGGAACTCCGGTCCGCTAATGATTGGCAGTAGATTTTTACATGCCGAGTCGCCAGCCCTGACGCACAACCTTCAACGAAGGCACGCCCATTCTCGCATGTCTCCACACACAAGACCCTCTAGCTGAGAATTGAACAGGACGTCTTACTGTGAGGCGACAATGCTACCACTGCACCACCACCACAGGTTTATACTGTAAATATCTCTTCTCTTTAGATTACAACCCTCTGAAAAATCTGTTCAACTTATCCTACACCCTCCTCTCCATAGCTGTTCCCTAAATTATATTCTTCTGTCACTCTCCTGCCACTGTTTGGTTATGGAAGTCATCCTAATTCTTTTTCTGCTTGTTTTTGCCAATTGGATACAACTCAGCTTTCCAATGCTTGTACTCATTCTCTCTTAATACTTCTGCCATGCCATTATAGGTCATCCTTAAAGTAACTTATACTATGTTCCTCTATTATTGCCTGTGACCAGTATGTATTCTCTGCACAATTTGTCTGTATCCTCCCTGCCTGATCATCATCCTTTTCCATTTCAATTCATATTTATCATTTTGAATATAATATACTAATCTCATTTGTGACCCCCAAAGAATTCTTGTGGTTGTGCTACTGCTAATCCTCCTCCTCCTCCTAGTGCAAAAGTCATTGTCTGCCAATCCACTCTTGGTCTCTTGTCCTCCCATATATACTTTGTCACTGTGTTCCTTATTTGTTCCTAAAATCTTTTGGCTGGATCTTACATAAAGGCCTGAGATATATACAAAATTAAGATGACGATGAAAAATGTTACTGCCTGAATTCTCTGATTCAAGTTCACTTTCAAGGTCTTCCATTTTTAACATACTTATTACTTTCCCCTTAACATCTTCAATAGAATCATTCAGAGAGGTTCCTGAACTTTTGTCTATCCGCACTCCTAAGTACTTCAATTTCATTTCCAAATAACTGAGGACAGTCCCTCAACAGCTCATACGTACCTGCATAATTTATACAAATAGCATTTGTTTTATCCACATTTACCTCGTACCTTATTAACCGAGTAAACTGTTTCAGTATATTGAATAGCACTGTTATATCCTCCTCCTCATCTAGTAATTTATAAAAGAATATCGGCAAACATTCAAAGATTTTCCTCTTCACCATCCCAATTCCAGCCCCAACTACCTTACCCTTTCTGTTAAAGGTACCAAACATATGGGAAATAGTATAAAACAAAAACAGCAGCAGTGGGTTCAGGTACAAAAGCCGACTCACAGTTTATCCCGGAATTTATTCAATAAAACACACGAAAGGTGTAGTCACATAAAAATCCAAAAGGTATAAACAGTATCCCTCTGTTTTTAATAATGTTAATTTTGTGCTTAATCGATTTAAAAACTCTATTATGATCAAATAAATTATCCAAATGAGTTCTACCCCCTGTAATTACCTTATCCAGCTCAGTAGGATAATTAATTAAACCACTCAACAAAGTCTCATTGTGTTTAACCACAGTGTCCATATACTCGAATCCATGTCTATCAAACTTGTTTATCAATTACTTATGCAAGGGTGAGTTAGCAGTTAAACGAGGTGGAAATCTCCACATTCATAGACCCTTTGGTACAATCTTAGTTTTCAAACATTCTTTAAAGTACGAGTTCTCTAATTGTACTTTCTTTATTTTCAGTAAGTAATGCTCTAGTTTCTGTAGTTTAGTGCTGTAATCAGCAGTACTTATAGTATTTACTGGTGTCAGCCTTGGGTTTTCCTGCAGCCATTCACCAACACAAAAAAAAACTTATTCTGTCCCATACAATTATTCCGGGTATTTGAAGCACTATAACCTTCACCTGGGAGTCTATTAACTGTCTCAGTCATCCCATGCTGTGAAGGAGGGTTTTCGTTAGATAAAGGTCCATTTTGTTTGAGGGTTTCCTGTACAGTATAGCCCTCTGAGAGTTACCATCTGGAAAATATAATTAAGCAATAACCGACGACGTTGTGTGGTATACTGAAGATTTACCAAACACACAGAGTTTTATAGTTGCTGTGTCTGGGCATAGAACTCCTACCTAACTAGTTTATTACACTACAGTATTATGCAGTTATAAGATGCGCCACAGAGATTACTCAATCTGTGTGTGTGTGTGTAGGGATAAATATTTAATATTGAAGATTTACCCACGGTTGGTGTGTTTTAATCATGAGGGTGAAGCCTGTGTGATTAAACGAAGGCAGTTGTGGGCAAATCTTCAATATACCACAACCACGGAGTTGGTTACTGCTATTATACAATGACATTATTTAAGAAAAAAAATACTTACTTTTCTTAAATAATGTCTTTGTATAACGGCAGATTCATCTGCCGGTTGTGGTATACTGCTTCTTTGTTTTGATGTACTGCGCATGTGTATAGGACTTGCGTTCCCATGCATACTCAGTGCATCAATGCTTTGAAACGGAAGCAATGGAGAAAAGAAAGTCTCCGTTGCACCGTTTTCTCCCTCTCTCTCTTTTTTAATTGTAAAAAAAAAAAAAGGTTTTGGGCCACTTTATATCAATGGAAAAAAGTCCGGGCGAACGGACCTTTTCTTTTTTCATTGGTATATTGTGGGATTTACAACGGGCATGCTGGTTTGGCTGCATCAATCAGCGTGCACGTTTTCGAATATTAATAGGGAGTCATTGTATAATTATGGGGAAACATACATATATCATACTTTTAGTAATTTCATTGTAACAGTAAATCATAACATTCGTGAAGTAAGGAATATCGGTCTATTCCATCCATCTTTCCTTGTCAGAGAAGTATGGTTTGGAAACTTGAAAAGAATGTGCACCAAAACAGGATAAAAAAGATAGTCATTCCTACATCATTGCACGTTAGCATGAATCTGTGTTTATCTACACAGGGAAGGAATGAAGCCAGCTGCCTCTACAATTTCAGGCTGTAGGAGTATCAGCATAATGTAAAAGAACCTAGATATTAAAATTCACTGATACAACAACTTCAGAAAGATCATGACTTAGCAGATGTGCTCAGTGAAGCTACTGAGGTCCAAGGCAGGATGAACTGCTCATCCCATTTCAAAACAGAAGAATGGAATAGAACTCCCTGTTTTTACTCTAAAGAGCAACTTCTACTGCCGCTTTGAGAAGTACAGTCTCGGTCTGTAGCAGGGGCTGTAGAGAGGCAGAGCAGAGCTCCTTCTGGAGGGGAAGCTAAGAGCTATAAGATGAAGTCACCCATGAGCAGTCAGCAGTCCTTTGCAATTGTATGGTAAGCTAGGATAAACTCAGAGAAACCAGTATCAACAATCCTGAACTGCTGAAACAGGTCAACATTCTTAGCAGGCTGCTGGCAGAGCTGAAGGGGCAGCACTGTCTGATGGTTGAGGTTCCTTTTCTTTGGTGGGAAAGCCTAATGTTGATAATGAGGTGAGACAGAGATCCTTCTTTAATGGTCCTCAACCAGATGTTGGAAGGGCCAACCACAGTCTTACTATCATGTGCATGAAATTGCCCTCATCTGTTGTCCTAAGCATAGCATTAGTGCAATCAGCAACATTTCCAAAATATTTCTAATACTTCTACAGAATCCCTTGTTATCTTCCTTGTTATAGGCTCCCTAAGCTTGGTGATAGCTCTTTCTACTTTCTCTTGCCTGAGTTGTTGCTCTAAAAGTTTATGTGCTCTAGAGTTATTGTCAAAAACAGTTGCTTAACAATGATCTTTCTAAACTCATGCATATTATCAAGGTAATCCCTTATATTCTGTAGTTGCTCCTCTTCTTGTTCTGTGAGATTCCCTCTATTTTGCAATACTTTAATATTTGTCAGTCCCTCTAAATAATTCTCATTGCTTCTTAACCGTATCTCCCCTTCCCTTTCTTTCTGCCATATTTTAAAATTCCACTTAATTTTATCCCACTCCCTAGTTATATTTTCTTCGACATTTGTTCACTGGGAAAGTCCGACTGAGCTAGTGCCCTTTTTCAGTGAAGGTCCAGGCAGAAAAGTTCCACAGAAAAAAACAATTGCAGTATTAATTCAGAAGCTCACAAAGAAACAAAAAATGCATAATTATTATTTATATAGTTCATAGAAAGAAATTATATATACAAGGTATCAGGGTAGTCTATCAAACAATTGAACTATACAGAAAAAGGGAAGGCACTCACAAGCATAATGAAAATATACAGTGAGATTAAATTCACAGAAGCATGCAAGCATATGGAATAGGTGATCAGATAAGGTTTAATACCTCACAGTCAAGTAATTATGTATAAAAAATTATGAGAAGAATTTGAAAGTAGTTTGTTTTGACAAGACTTGTAGGACGAGAGACAGCATAGTGCTGTGTCTAGGTTTAGAAGTTAGAGAATTGTAGTAAGAATTTGTACCTATGTGAATGAGAGTATTATTCAGAGTAATAAGGAGGATATGGAAGATACTAGTAAAGTGATACCGGAGCAGATGGATTGGGAGAGGGAAATGGAACTGGGGAAGATGGTTTGTGTTAGACTTACTACAGTGACAGGTCCAGATCTGAAGCAGATGCTTTTTTTTACTGCTTTTTAGAATTCCTGTACATGGGCTTAGGGCGGGCATGTAGCTATAGAGATTTTGGCCTACGGATTTTTTGGGTGTGTAAATTTCAAGCAGTTGTTGGTCAGGAGTTCTGGAGGGGCTATAGCATAAGTGGAGAGATAGAAGGACAAGCAGATGGTTTGTTTAAGACAGAGTGAATCATAAGGAGTTGGGAGTAGAGAAGTTGGTGGGGAACTCTAGCCAGTGTCAGAGATTGAAGGATTGACAGTGGTGTGTTTTTGAAGCATGGTTAGCAGCAAATTTAACAACTTTGTTATAGGTGGATTCCCGTTTGGAAAGGAGAGAGGTTTGTAGGTTCATTAGTATTTGTGAATTGTAGAGGAGACTAGGGAGAAGGAAGGCTTGGGCAAGAGAAAGTTTGGAGTTTTTTGTGAGAAATTTTCTATTTCTATATAGAAGCCCCAGGTTTTGATGTATTTTTGATGCGGTGATGGACATGGAGGTCAATTTGAGTTGGTCATCTATGATGACTCCAAGCAGTTTGGTGAAAGTTTTAGCATTACTTACAGTGTTGTCAAGGGATGTACTGAAGAAGGCAGATTTGAGATGAGAGAGAGATCTGGACAGGAAAAGAGGAAACAGTCTTTTTAGGATTTAGGATGAGTTGGTTATTGGAGAGCCATTGTTCAAAAGAGTTAAAGGAGTTTTGTGCGAGGAGATGAAGGTCAGACAGGAAGTCTGAGGTAAAGATGACTGTGGAGTCATCTGCATATTGTATAAGAGAGGAGTCAGGACAGGAAGAATGCAAGTAATTAGTGAAGATAATGAACAATAAGGGACCAAGAATTAACCCTTGAGGAACACCTGTTTTATCGGAGAGAAAGGGAGACATTGAGGAGAGCCATTTAACTGATTGTGGTCTATTAGTGAGATAGCTTGAAAAGCAGGACATAGTGGTACTGGAGAGGTTGAGGTCTGAGAGTTTGAAGACTAACATAGGATGAGAGACAGTATCAAATGCCTTAGATAGGTCAAGAAAGAGACCTGAAATAATTTTGTTGTCTCTGGCAAGGAAGATTTAGTTTGTGAAGGAAATGAGTGCAGTAGTAGTGCTAGGGTAAGAAAGGAATCCATGCTGTGTGTTTGTAATTAGGTTTTCTTTGAGTAGGTAGTCCATAAGTTGCCTATGTACATATTTTTCAAGTATTTTAGATGGGGGACAGAATTGCCATAGGCTGGAAGTTAGTTCTGTGGAGTTGCCACCCTTATGAACAGGTATGGTATAAAATTGTTTCCAGATTAGGGAAACTGTGGATTCACTAATAGATCAGTTGATAAGAATAGATATGGGGTAAGTTAAGGAGTTAGTTGCTAGTTTGAGGAAGAAAAGAGGAAGGTTGTCCACAGAAGGTGAGCAAGGCTTGATCTTGAGAGGGAGGTGTTTTATATAGCTAGTAGAAACTGGTTGCAAATAAAAGGAGTTATTGTGTCTGCTGGACAGGAGGGGTCTGAGTGGGTGTGGGAGCTACGGGTCTGCTTAGGAGGAGTGGAGGGACCTGTGGGGTTTGGGGGCTAAGGGGTGTATTAGTTTGCTGACAGAGTCAATGAAATGGGGGTTGAATATGGTTGCGGTTTCAGTGGGAGTTTTATTAGAACAAGGGTTTGGGGCTGAAGGATTACCAGTGTGCAAGATTTGGTTAATAGACTTCCAAAATTTTCTGGGGTTACTGCAATGCATTGTTTGTAGGTCGAGATAAAAGATTTTCTTGTCAAGAGTAATTTGTTTTTCGGTGAGGTTACGTAGTTCTTTGTAGGTTTGAAGATGGATGGGAGATTTTCCATATATTTTCAGGAGTTGTTTCTATCGTCTCTAATAGCTTCTGAATAATTTCCACTATCCATTCCTTAAATCTCTTTTCAATAGATAAGTGGGAAAATGCCAGTATCTCATTTTTATTTCATTACCCTCTGTTTTTATTTTAGTTAGTATTGGCGCATGATCTAAAATAGTTATTGGGTGCATATCAAGACCTTCAATTAAATGCACATGTTCCCATGATATGTAAATTCTGTCTAGCCTAGCCCAGTTTTTGTATCTTGGGGAATAATATGTAAATTCACTCTGAATTCACATCTTCCATGACAAATATTTTCATACATTTCTTTAAAAATCTACCATCCTTAGTTATATTTTCCTTTCTGGGCCCCCCAGACACATCTTCACTGTTGCAAATCATATTAAAGCACCTATAAGTAATATTCCGTGCTGAAAGCAGATTATTTCTCCCAGAATTTTCATTTGCTCCATTACAGCAGTTTTCAGTGGAATATAAATACATGCCAGTGCAATCCTCCTCCCTTGCCAGTAACCCCTTAGTACTACAAATCTACATTATCTTTTTTCTCCTCTTGTAAGTAATATAGGTACTGTTCATCTTCGTTTGACCCAGGTATTCAGCTGAATAACCATCCTGAAAACATTCCTTTATCAAATTCACATGTTCAATAGTTCACTGATCTTTCTTTTTTGTATGTGAGATCATTAATGTTTAAAGACATTATAGAAAGAACCATATTCTTGAAGGATTATTATTCCCACCTTTTATGTAAAACAGCTTTTTGTTAAATGTTTAGATTCAGCTACTGTGTTACATGCATGCACTGTTTAGCAGGTGAATCTTTTATGCAATTGTTTCTTGTCATCTCCATTTCAGCCTGTCACATCTTGCAGAACTTTTTATTTAATTGAAAACCCTCAAACTAAAATACACATACACACCCCCCAATACCCCCTAAAATAACTTAACACACAAAACTATGTACATCTTCACATATTGAAGCTTTACCCTCCTAATAGGAGCAAAACTTCAAACTGACAGCCACATGCACACAGACTCAAGCTAAACAAAAAGAAAGCCTATAGATGCTAAGACACATGACTGAGCCTGTGATTCTATTAAGTGCTGTCTGTTTATTCCTTATCTTTATAGCTCTCCCAGCTGAGAAAACACCTAAATGCTTTCAGAAAACATTTTCTCTAAGCCATTTCTTTTTATCAGATTGTCTACTAGTGACATGAGAACCAGATACAAGACTGTTTACTAGAAAAAAGAACTAATATTCAATATTCTATTTCATTTACTTCCTTTCTGTTAAATCACACCAAGTTTCCTTTTGTCATACTCTTAACCAGACCCTTTTTTTTTCTTACCTTGCAGTGCTTACATTTCTTAAAACTGAACAAGAACGAAAGAAGGGAAAAACAAAAAAAAAAATAAAAAGAATAAACAGAAGTACCTATTTACAATATTGTCCCCATTACACTTAAAAATAACTGAAAAAATTATATATAACATGCAGAGAAAATTATGCACCACTTAATACTGTTAAGAAAAAAAATAGTTTTACTTAAACTTCCCTCCCTCCAGATTTTCCTGTTCTTTTCTGTTTTATAAATATAAATGTTGCTTTGTAATCACACATTTGTCAATTTCCAAGTTACTGATTTTAGTCTCCAAACATTAATGACATGAAGTAGGGCATGTACTTTAGAGTCCCCTACAAGTTTAACAAAGACCAAGAAAGTCCAATATTTCCAGATGTTCTTGCTGTATTCCTGTTCAACTTCATTTCCAGTGCACTCTTGATTCTTCTAGTCAACTCCTGTGCTTTTTTTTTCCTTCTCTCAAACATTTTCCATTGAAACACTGGGAAAGGTTTCACTGGCACAGTCTCTTTGTGTTTTTTATTACCAGAACAAGTAGTAATAAAATCTTCTCCTGTTTCACAGCTCACTTTTTGTTGGACAAACTTTTGTATTTCTTCCTTAGCATGTACTTCATCAAAAAATATTTTTTGTTCCTGCAGGGAAAAAGAAATTGAAGATAGCTGGGTATAGCAGTTTGAATCTCATGTCTGCTTCTCGACATTCCCTATATAATGGAATAAATGTATTCCTCTTCTGCCTGGTGTAAGAGTAGTCATTCTCCACAAACACTGCTGTCTCCTACTTTTAGTACATTGTTCTTTGCCACACTTTTGTCAAAATCAACTCCTTCTGCTGTAAGATTACATTTTTACTATTAAAGGTCTATGTCGTTTTCTCATAGCCAGGTTTGGAGAGTACAACCAATGTGCCCTTTCAATTAACAATTCCTGTTGTGGAATACCAGTCTAGTTGCTTATCCATGCTTTCATGAAATTAATACAATTTGTTCCTTCCAGCTTCTCAAGTACAGCAGAAACTCTCAGGTTTTCTCTACGTGCTCTATCCTCTAGTTATATTATTTTGAAACAGCTCTTCTTGTGCAGTATCATATTCAGCCAGCCTTTTCTTCATTTCAGTCTCAGAGTTTTGCAGTTTTATCATCTCATTTGAGTAACTGTTTAAAGCTTCTTACATTTTTTCCAGCCTTTTATTGTTTGAGTTGATATACAACATCAGTGTTTCAATTATTTTAGTCAGGTCTGTATGTAATTGCTTTATACTTTCCTCAAGGTTACTGGATGTCATGTCTTGTACTTGCATGTCTTTTTGCGGTACAGCTACAGTACTTTTCCCAGTCAGGATTTTTTGTCATCTTTTTAGCTGATTTTACTTCAGGTCCTCTGTATTTCTTTTTTTCTGGCATCCAGGCAGTACACTTACTAATTAGTTACTGAAATTTACTCAGAAATCCAGGTCTACTGGCTTTCTCTGCTAAGTTTCTGTTTTCACACTAGGAGTGCCAAAATTATGCTTTCTCAATGTGCAGCTATTTTGCAGGCCCCAGTCTAACAACCTTGGTAATGTTTTTGCCATTGTCTTAGCTATCACATAAAAGCTTTGCACTCATGGATCAGGATCAAGATCAAAATCTATCTATATGATGCAATGTTTGCCAGGCCCTTTCCCTGTTTTGCTGCATTTTCTGTGTTTTGGGCATTTCCAGCTATTCAAATTTATGAATACATGCCAAACATTTATTGGCCTCTACAAACAAATTCCACATTTCCACAGGTAGACATTTATTCATTCAGATTTTCCAGTTGACTGGACATGGATCACATTTTTTTCCACCACTATTTGCATATATAGTTGTTTCTCAACTTCTGCCTCTATTGTTGTCATATTCAGGACTTGAATGTTTCTCTTTTCTCCTTATCCTGACTTCCTACATAAAAGTTCTCATAAAACCCTCCAAATGTTTCTGCCATATCTCTATTTTCTTAGCTATGGGTGTTCAAGCTCAGCTGATCTTTCTACTTTCTGCTTTACAGCCTTCAGTTTCTGTGCTCCAAGATTACTATCAAAATACATGTGCTTAATTGCTATACACTTCCATATTTATTTTTCTTTTCCTTAGGTAAATACAACCGTTCCATTTCTTCATTTGTGGGATTTCCTTTTTTATTCTCTTGCATCTTTACTTTTGCAAGGCCCTCTAAGTTACTTTTATCAACATTTCCTATATCTCATTTGCCTTCATCTTTACCATGTTTTTGAACTCTTAACTTCATCCTATCCCAGACAAAAGCGATTCCTTCTAACTAAACTTCTATCATTCTTAAATGTTTTAGCCAGTTATTACCCAGTCCCTGTTTTTTTTTTCTGGTAAATAAGTTTGGAAATGCCAATACAGCTCTGCTTTTGTTCTATGCCCATTCTCAACATGGTTATTATAGTGAGAATGCCTGAGACAGTGATTGCATGAATCTCAAACTCTTCAATCCTATGGAGCTCTCCTGTGAGAGATATAATTTCTATACAGTCATGCTCAATTTCTATTCTATGGAAAACAGATGTACTCTTTCCAGTCTTCTGTTGAAATACATACATCTTACCAATTTATTTTCAAGAATTTATTTTAAAATGTTCCTTCCTTAGTTGTATTCCCTTTTCTGGGCTCCTCTGAAAAAAATCCTCTTTACTACAAACTGAGTTCCAGTGCTCCGTCCCCATATGTTGGTCTTGTTGGAAGCTTACTCTCTCTTAAAATCTTTTTAAGATCTGTTACACTTGCTTTAAGTCAAATATAAATGCACACCAAAGTAATCATCTTTCCCATCCAGTAGTCTCTCAATCAGTACAAATATTCCTTCTATTCTTCTTCAATTACAATATTACTCCTCTTTTTCTGAATATCTTCACGGAACCCTTTGTCATTTATCATACTCATTTTTATCCTAATGCATCTCCTGTATGACTTGTGCTCTGCAGATCTTATTGCAAAGTACACTCATACTTGAATTTCTGAGGCAATTAACATTCCACATCAATACCTTGAATGCAGCCACTGTAAAATATACAGATTTCACCCCAAATCCATGACACGCCCCACCTTACTTTTTCTCCTCAACAAACTATATAAATATCTTGAGATTGCAGGCATGTTTTCTACATTTTCTACTCACATTATTTATTTATATATTTTTAACTTTGTTATACTTTTGCAGGCTGAACAATTCACTAAAATTCCCACCTTATTGGAAACAAATCAGGTTAACTATGCTAAAGCACATGTTGATATTTGTCCTTACCCAGAGAGTGACAGAATTTCTTTTCTACTTCAATAAGATCCCAGTTCTCCTCCCATGTATGAGAGAGAGGGGGAAACTGAAAAAAAAATTATTGACTTCTACCATTTCAAGTAGCTGTTTAGGTATTTGCCTGGCTAATGTTTAACAATAAAACTTTTAAAGTCTACCCTACAAATTAATCACAGTTGCTACTGATGTGGTGTACTCTTTCAAATCTAAGTATTTCCTGTCTTCTTTTGTTTTATTTTGTATACTAGTTATTTTACCTGCTGTCACTCTTAAGAGATGAATGCCCAAGCTCTCAAGGATCTCTCAAAAATGTCACCAAAACAAGCTAGACATCCTAGAACTGAATTCCTAGGACCAGGATACCATAACTTGCTTCTGTCAGTTCACCATAAGCCTTCCAATTAAAATAATTCCAGCAAATTTTGTCTTCTTTCTGTAAATTATACTCCATTCATATGGAGGGTGCAGAAATATAACTTAGAAATAAACCTTATACTAGCAATCCTAAGTTTATATTTTACAGATTTTATTCAGCTCACCTGCATTTTCAGTCAATTTAAAAATACCTACCTTTTCCTAAATTTTGTGCTCCTGTCTTCTACTACTACTAAATCTGTTATACTAGCAAAAACTGTGCTTACATTTCTAGTAGTTTTAAACTACTTGATCATTCGGTTTCATGACCTCCAGCAGCTGTAATACTGGGACTATATTAGATCACTGAACACTTAAAGTGAACAGTGATTAATCAACCCTATGTAAGTGAAAGCTTACAATTTTGAACTGTCAGAACAGTGATTTTTTTTCTTGGGGGGGAAAAAAAAGCGCTGTTCCAACAAAAAATAAATAAATAAAACACTAAGCATTACATTAAGTGGGGGGGCTTTGCCCCCCCCCACACCCGCCTACTTAAATATACCAACTCCGAGACTGTGCTACAGTGCCGAAAACGGCAAAGTAATATTTGCCACTTCAGGCTTTTGAGTTCGACCAAGACGCATTCGAAAGAATGCGTCTTCAGTCTTCTAATAGGGAACCGCAATGCCACTACATAGATTTAATATACTCCTCTACCTTATAACTTTACTAAAACGTTTCAGTATTTAAGAATTCACTAATTTCTTACCTTCCAACTATCATGATTTTTTTTCGTTCTACTGTCTTCAGTAAACAACTTCCCCATTTTTGGCAAGAATTTAAACAATACATATACAAAGTGGGATTTATTTTCACTTCTACTAATTCAGTAAGTCCAGAGCATTACTGGTGATCTTCCAACTGCTCTAATCTTCTCAGTCACTAAATGGTTCAAATCCAGATTTCTCTTAACCTTTATGGTCAATTCCTGCAGCTTCTTTTGACCAAGCACCTTTTTCTAGAATACTGGATAAAATTTAACTGGCACAGTCCCATTCTGGCCAGCAGGAATAGCAGCCTTACTCACTGGTGGGTGGTCTGTATATAGCCCCTTCTACTTGTTGTTTCTTGGTATGTCATATGGACCTTTTATTTTCTCTAAGACTATCTGTTTCCATAAAGGTCTAAACACCAGCTGGAATTAAAACAGCTAGGTAAATCAATATGAAATACAGCCCAATTTCTTTATAACCTCTTATGAAGGGAATGTGTTTTTTCGGTTTACTGTGTCCTGCAGTCATTCTGTAGAAAGACTCTAGTATCTATTTTCATATATTTTTCCTTTTGGACACATTGTAAATAATAACTCTAAAGTCTGTAGCATTACTAAAATAGGTATTTGGTTGCCTCATAATGGCAAGATTTGAGACAAACACAATCGACTTCATTCAGGAACTTATGCTGCAGAATAGCAGTCTATCTGCTTTCTTGAATTTTCATAAAAATTAATGAAATCAGTTTGCATATCTTAGGGTCTGCCATCTAACTCATCCAGGTTGTGTCATATCTTCTTGGAATACTTCATATTCTGTCATTCTCTTATTTTGAATCAAGTCAACAGACTGCCTACTTAATGCTTCTTTAACGTCCTCTAGTCTTTTACTAGCTAACCTGATATATTCCGGGTCTACTTTATAACAGCAAACGATCAAAAGATTGAACACTGTTATATCGACCCCTTAAAGTAAAAAACTAAAGAGCAAACAACCAGAACAGTGATTTCTTTCCCAGGGAAAGAAATCGCTGGGCCGGCTGTCCAGGTTGTGCCATTTCCTCCACTGTAGTGCGACCTTGGAGTCGATATATTTAATTAGGGGGGTGTGGGAGGCGAAGCCCCCCAGTTAAAATAGTGTTTATGTTTTATTATTTATTTATTTATTTTTGGGAACAGTGATTTCTTTCCCTGGAAAAGAAATCTCTGTTCTGGTTCTTCGCTCATTTTAGTTTTCGACTTTAAGAGGTCGATATAACAGCGTTCGATCTTTTGATCGTTCACTATTATAACATAGACCCTATATTCCTCCAATGGATCACTAATTTTGAATACCTCCACATGCATTTGGTCTATTTGTTTTTTTCTTCCAACATGTTAGATTGCCCCTGATTTCATTACGGCTAGAATCTAATAATCTGCTTTCTTATGGTGTATTTTAAGGTTCCAAATAGACACTTCTTTTTGGACTAAATTTCTGTTAGAATTACCAGATTTTCTTCTTGAAGACATCCATTAAGTATTTTTTATTGGCCAGAAACCAAACATTTCCTAAAGCATTTAGGTTAACTTGCTTTTTGCTAATCATTTCCCCACAGCAGGACAGATATTTTCAGCAGCTTAAGTTGGTCATCAGCCATCATTACTGGAGATCCCCTTAAACTAGCACCTTCTTCAGTCCAGACTCAAGGAGGACAGGAGTCTCCAGTTCCTACTCCATTACAGAAGAATATAATCAAGACAAGTGACCCAAAAATTGATGGTTAGCCTCAGCATGACACGAGAACACGCTCTTAGCCACTTTCCCCAACAAATTAAATCTCTTATCCAAGGTTAGGGTAACCAAGGCCTTACGGAGTTTGGGACCTATTATTCTGGACAACAGATAAAAGCAGTCACACCTAAGAGTACCTACACAGGATGTCATTCTACTTAGATGAGGCCTGTACACAGCTCAACCTTATTCAAAATAAAGGGAGCTGCAGCATCTGGGTGCCTGCCTATAAGACTGCAAAAGAGAATCCTTGATAAGCGACTCCACAGAAGAGATGGACCAAGACTCCTCCCTCTTCTAAAGATGCACTTTAGGATGCTTGCAGTGGGGAGGACAGAGGACTACATGCTAGCTCATGGAGAGCATCTTCTGCTTAAAGGAGGGGGTGTATAGTTGTGATGCCATTATTTCTATCTCAGTTAAGAAAGTACAACTGTGTAAGTAACTTTACATAGATGTTCAAGTAGGATCACTGCTGTAGTAGTAAGGAGCACTGGGACTTCTACCATACAAGGTCCAACATCAGATCTGATTTCTAGAACTTTATGCCATCCCCCTTCCGGGCAAGGCAGATATCTGCATCCACATTGACATCAATACATTCCCAGTACAAAGAGAGCATCTGCCTAACTTCTGGGTCTGTAGGATGAAACCATGACTCTATTGCAGTGAACTGTGTAACTGGTAGCAATATTGCTGGAGAGGCTAGGTTAGTCAGGCTGGACTTGTTTGACCAACACCAGCTTGCTCAGTCTGGAATGATACAGCTAGGCCCACCATAGTGACACTGACAAGTGGATTGGTGATTACCAGCAGAAGAGACTAGGCACACTGTCAAAGTGATTAGAGTACTGCTAAATCATGGGGATAGGCATGTGTGAAATCATGTATGCCTCTTCTTAACCAGACAGCCAACTAAAATTCACAAGCTGCCAACGGTGCAGAGTTAAATCACAGAAAGGACTGCTATAGGTCTGTATTCTGGCTTGCTCACTCATGACTGACTTATCTTCCAGGGGAAAATAAAACCCTCCAACTAGAAAGTACAAATCAGGTGATGCAACACAAGGAAGGCAGCTACTAAGCAATACCTGTACTAGCAACACAGATTTAAAAGTGGTGGCCCCCTCATGTCAATTTTTAAATCCTACTTGCCCATGGAAAAAAGGGTAGGGATTCCCTATGTTTCCCAGGCTTACTCATACCCAGTATGGGCCTACAATAGCATGCCCTCAGGGAAAGGCATTCTCATCACAAGTGGTAAAAGAACCTTGGAAATCTGGGCTCTGCAAACAAATTCGGATATAAGAAAGTTAACAGGCCCTGTGATAGGGGCAGATGTTGATATCCTGGAGATGGAATTAGGAGAGGTACACACCACTGTCTTAAGATAACACACAAGAAAAAGGGAAAGATTACTGGGGAAACAGGACTGCAACACTGATCCTGCTCAAACACCTACGCTAGTTCTATATACAATTCTACTGTTGTTCATCATATGGATCACAGCTACTGTAATTATAGTCACTGAGAAGAATCACAGAAATTATTAGGGTTTGGTGGTGGTCATGTTCCTTTAGTAGGTTACAGAAGGTCCTGTAGAATGGCTGTGGAAAATTCTTTGCTGTTTCTGGAAATCCTTTAAATTTGTAATGATTTAAAGAGAAAACACCTGATTATAAAGTTGTTGCCTCCAGTATAGCTTGTGTAGTCATCCTTCTTAAAAATGCAAAAGTGCAGACATACCTCATGTATGCGATCCTACCTACTCATCAGGTTTTTGCCATTAGCTGAACAACATAAGGAAATGCAATATGCTGGCCATTTGGAGATGGTCTGTTTGAAACTGGCTTCCTTTCTTTTTTAGATACAATAAAAAAAAATATGAAGCACTGATATGAGTATCTTGCATCATTTGTTCTGCCTAGGAAGTAACTCAGTTGCCTAAGGATGTGTAATAAATGCAAAATTCTTTCTACTTTATTTTGTGGAGATGGAAAATAAAAACACTGGCAACTGGACAGAATGGTTTAGTGAGACTTCCGTCACCCCTTTAGGCATACAAATAGGTTTTAAGCAGGTTGAATCAGTCCTTGTGGGGGGAAAATGGGCATCACTTCTTACAAAGTAGCACCTGTAGCTCAGAAATTCTCCTAGCTGATGTGACAATAAGCAAAAGAACTATATTCCATGTTGAAAACATGAGGTTTGCCATTGCTGCTAGTACAAAAGGGGCAAAATTGGAGTCCTATGGAATGGAAACATGCTTTCTGAGGGATCTCAAAAGCAATACCTCTTGAGATGCTATTTGACATGTAGTAAATATGCTACTTGTAGGGCTATAGGCTAAAACTGAGGAAAGATGCATTTTTAATGAGGCACAAGTCAGCCCTGACCTGTACAAATCTGAAAGGTACTCCAGAATTAAGGACATTGATGCTGAGGAAGAATCCCACCTCCTTCTTTAGCACCACAGGGAAAATATCTTCCATTTAGCTAGGTAAGGTTTCCTGATGTCAGGTTTCCTAGCTTCCCTTCATGATATTAGGCACATCCTTTCTAAATGGGTGCCTAAAAGGTAGCAGTGCCAAATCATCCATGCTGCTAGTCTGAGTGTATGCAGATCTGGGTGTATCACATACCCTTAGAGCAGAGTCAAGAGGGCCACACACTAATATTGGAGAAAATGCTTCTCTATTGCCATTTCAAGACAGAGAAACAATGCTGTCTGGTCCAGAACGGTGCAACTGGGAGCATCTCTGACCATCATCAATCTATGATGTATGTATCATAACCTAGAGGGGAAGTCCCTTGGGAAGTGTAAGTGAAGTCTTCATCCTTAAAATCAGAGGATTTTGTCTCCCATGTGAGAGACAGATCTCTATTATTTGAGGAGATACTGGACACCAATGGCTGGTCCAATTGAGGCTGTAGGCCTCAAATGAAATGCACAAAATCTAGTACTGGAAAGGGTATCAGACATAGGGTGGGTACAAGAACTTGATCATTGCCTGAGATGTGGGCAATGGCAAGGAGCCAGACTAGGCAGATGTCTTGCACTGGGATATATGACCAGACATAGGGTGGGTGCAAGGACTCTCTCATTGTCTGAGATATGGGCAATGGCAAGGAGCCAGGTTAGGAAAATGTCTTATACTGGGATATATGAAGCCTCTCAAAACAAGTGACCATCTCTGATGCATGCCTTTGCACAGGCACCCCTAACCTCTACCTTTCAACTGTGGGTGCCCTCAAGTAAAAGGACAGAGATTTGAGACCTTTATCTTGGTGATTACAAACTAAGCATTGTCAGGCACCTGCAAAAAAAGGCATCCAGACCGACAACTTGTAAGAGGATTTCAGCTCCGGAGAAAGTGTTAGGCTCTGATAAGACAGCATCCTTAGGAGCAGTGCTGCAGTTCTCAGACACTACAAGTGTCCAAGCCACTGACTACAAAGCGGTCTCTCAGGGCCTGGCACCTTGAGCCTAAATGGCCTCTCAGGATCTCAGGCAGCATCCCCTGCCCCTCTGTTCTCTCTTATTCAAGCAATTATCAAGGGGTGCTTTCTTTGGTGGGACTTCCTCTATAGTTGGAGAAATAAAGGAGAACATGATGGTTGCACAGGACAAGACCTTGACTCTCTTTGTCTATATAGCTTTGTAGGCAAGGCTATATTTTTGCTTTTAAAGTCTTTGTGCTGAAATCAACACATATACTACAATTAGTAGCGATGAGCTCTAGTCCCAAGCAAACAAAATAAATACATCCAGTGAGAAACTTCATAAGAATCAGTTTACCACATGTAATACTTATTTTTTTCTGGGGTGGTCATATCTTAAGCATATACAGGTTAACCTGACCCCCAAAAACAAGCACTAAGCAATTTACAATATCTAAAGTAATAAGAAAAGGATTCCAAAATGGAGTACTTATCTGCCAGCTCTGGTAGAAAATTATGAACCACTGGCCTGATAATGTTGCATATAAAACTGCTCAAACTGTACTATGGAAACAGCCAGCTAATGATTGCATAGGCAAACACCCTCTTTACACTGAGAAAGTGTTGAGAACCCACAAGAAAAGGGCAATCACTCACATGGAAGGGGGAATAATGCAAAGTTTTGGAAGTGGGGCTAGATGTTAGTCCATCTGTAGCAGAAGTTAACGCTATTGCAATATTAGTCCCTATAGTGAACATCTCCTGGGTCCTCTGAGTGCACCTACCAGGACAAGGAGGGGGGCAAAAAATGTAAATGGACAAAATAATGATGGTTGCAGCAGAGCTACAAATGATATTCAAAGCCAATATATAATGTAATAACACATAGCAGAATTTACTTGCTCCCCACAGAACACGTGGAGCTTCTGAAAAATATAGTCAAACTGAAAACAGAAGGGAAGGATAACTCCAATTAGACCCACCAAAGAGTTTCCACAATATCAGATTTTCTGGTTTATTTAGACAGTGGCTGACAAGAATGCCTTAAGAACAACTCTACAAATCCATTGTCAGAGAGAAAAACAAGTGCTTTTGGTTCTAGGAGCTTCAATAGCTTACCATATTTTATTTTCTAGTAGACATTTGTTTGGAAGGTCATTTAAAACACTCCCTCAAGAGTGGAGTTTGCCTCCAAAAGACATTTTGTTGGGGGACGGATAAGGCACCTCATCCTCAAAGTTTATATCCAATCAAGCTGCAAAACTAATCTTAAGAGAATAACCCAATTGCTCCTTATCCTCTTCTGAACTTGGGGATTTTGGAGGCATAAGAGAAGCCCTTTTTCTCTCTCAGAAGCAAAATAAAGTGGTTGGTATTACAGCTGCTGAAACCTTTATACCATGCTGCAGTAGACTGAACTATTCCCTTGTAAAAGCTTTACAGTCAAACTTGAGATACCTGGTGTGTTGCAGTTAGTGCAAAAGACTAAAGCTCTGAACTGTTAATGAGCTGCTTCCTGTGCTTAGAGTACAAGGTTTGATACCTTCCACCTTCATTTGCCTAGTGTGTTGACTCTAAGCAAGTCACTTAACCAGACAGTGCCCCTGGGTTGCCTCTGAAAAAGGACAGTTGTGTCCAGTAGGCTTAACCAGTCAACAAACAGGTAAAAAAAAATGTGTGCCCAATTCCTGGCTCTATATACATTAGGCACCCAGGTACTGGCCATCCATTCATTATGTAACAGTCAATGATATATGGACATCTACTCTACTGGTGCTTGTTTTTCCAGCATTCACCCCTCAATAGTTAAGAACTCACCAAATTAATAAAAATGGCATAAACCTATGGAAGTTCTGGAACTATCTGCAAAGAAGATGACTGAAATCATTCAAGACATCTGAGGAATGATGTTTTGAGTAAGAGATTGTATTATTGCTATTCAAAATGATCCATCTCAGAGAACCATTTTGACATTCATGAGCAGTACAGCAGCAGCTTGTCCTGCCACTTAATAATCTGTTGAAACTCCCCTGCCATGGCACTGCAGAGAAAAGAAGAATAGAGAATTTTGAATGGCTACCTTTCTGTATAGTGGGTGACTCAACATGAGCTTCAGCAGCTGGAATGAGAGTGGTCTAGCAGGAATGTTAAGCCTGGATCTCCAGTCACAGATGTCTGCTCCTGATGGGCACTTGAAGAATCCATATTTTTGTGGTTTTCCATTTTATGCCAAAGGGATTTCCATGACGCTCATTTTTTTCTTTCGGACACCTCACCTTGGGAATGTATTTCACTGGTTTAAAAACACACTTCTGGTTAACAGATAAAATGGCTGACTGGAGGTCCAGGAATTAGCATCCAACAACTGGAATAACAACAACCAAAATAATTTATTCAGAAAACAAGTAGCAATCTAGCGCTTTCGTCTTGTGTCAAGACTTCTTCAGAACTGCTGAGCAAGTCAAATTCAACACATAAATACTCCAACATATGATGAAAACCAACCTATTAAATCAAACACTATTATATAATATAAAATTAAAAATGTAAATCAGTGTGTAAAAAAGACTAAAGAACATGATAAAAATGGACACAATGAAAAAATGAATACAATAAAAAACTGATGTGAATCAGCCTTCGAGGCTCTTTAACTTGAGAATAGGGGTGATAAAGCTACATTCATTGAGTCCTGAGGGGTAAGAGCATCACACACACAGAATCCATGTCAGTTCTCTTTTATTAAGATGTTCATTGATGTTGAAACCCCTTGGGTCACTATCCATGTAGTCTATTCACTATCCATGTAGTCTATCACCACAAACTTAAATTGATGACCAGGGGAGGATGAAATATGCCTGTAGAGTGCATTAGCAGTCTTTTCTTTCCTGATGTCATTTAGATGCTCATAGATTCTCTCTTTCAACATCCGACAGGTCTTACCAATGTAAAACGCCCTACATTGTTGGCAAAGCGCTCCATACACCACTCCCCTAGATAAACAATTGAAATGCTTTTTCACAACAAATTTCCTTTATCTAATGAAAAATGAGTCACAACACACAACATGTTGACAATAGTTGCAATGATTGCACATAAACATACCCTTTGGTCTGTTTGTATTAATACTACCCATTTTCTTTTCTAATAGACTCTTAAAGCTCCTACCTTTCCTGAAAACAATCTTAGGTTTATTGCCAAATAATTCAACACCCTCATTCACAGAAGTAACTATTGGCCAAAATTTGTTCACCACATCAACGATATCATAACTATTGATAGAAAAGGTGATAATCATAGAACGTTTGTATGGCACATTAGATGTTTGATTATCATTAGTCACATTCCCCAAACATAGATCATGGTATGGTCCATTATGTATAGGTACCAAGGGTTGGTAAATACTCCTACTCCTAACACTTCATCCTTAATAGCTAACAAAAGCTCCAATGGGTAACTCCTTTTGATGAACATGTCCAAAAGTTTATCTCCAACATGAATGTTGTGTCATCAGACACCATACAGGTGAGTCGGACTAGTTGTCCTTTCACCACTGCTCTTTTTTGGAAACTAGGGTGCCAACTTATCATAGTGGATATAGGAATTTGAAAATGTTTTCTTGCGGAAAATGTTAGAGCAAAAGCACTCCCTGGAGTAGTCTTTATTGACTATAATGTCCAAAAAGACCATTCTGTCTTGGTCAAAAGTATGGGTGAATTTTAAAAAAGGGGGTTAGTGTTGTTTATATACTCCAAAAATGAATTCAATTTGCTTACCAAATCTGACCAGATGACAAAAATGTCACCCAGGAACCGAATGCAGAATGACCAGCAGTTGGCAAATGAACTGTTAAAGACAAAGTGCTTCTCCCAGTATGCTATGAAAAGACTGGCGAAACTTTGGGCACAGGAGCCACTTATTGCTACATCACTAGCTTGTCTGAACAACTGTCCTTCAAAATACAGGAAATTGTTACTCAAAACTATCTCAGTGAGTGTGATGGCTGTGTTGATGTCATTATCGTTCAATAACCCAATATCAAAAAGGATGCTTTCTACCCAATCAAGTCCTTCTCTGTGGGGGATAACCGAACAGAGTCTTTCGTAAATTGAAGCTGGGGTAATCTGGACAAAAAATCCCAGGAATCCTGTATCATGGCTGGTGGATAGTTGAAGTAAACTATCCACGTATCTGTCTATATAGAATATTTTACTTCTACCAGCATCCACTATAGGTCTCAAAGGTGGATTGTTTAAGTCTTTGTGGATTTTGGGTATTCTGAAAATACCCGCCCGCACTGGATATTGATTATAACGGTAGTCATAAGTATCACTGTCGATCTGCTCCTGCATGACCATGTCCATACAGGCAGACATCAATTTTGGAAAAAGCAATGTTCAACTCATTTTTAGAAATTTGTGTGCACCTATCAGTGAAGAGAAGATTAAACATCCTATTATTGTAGTCTTCTAAATCCATTATGACAATACCCCCTCCCTTATCTGGTTTCATCACCCTGATGGTTTTGTTGTTACAAAGTTCCTTAAGAAATGATTCTTCTACCTTAGACAGGTTGAATTTCTTATTGGCTTTCTGATACCCTGAACATATATTACAGATATCCTTTTCACAATGTTTTTCAAACAGGGATAGCCAGTTGTTTGGGGGGGGGGTTGAAGAAGCTAGTTTTTCTGAGCATTTTTTTTTGGACCCTACCATTGAGTTAGAGCTCCCAGACTTGAACCAGAGGGCCAAGTTCAATTTACCTGCCTCCGCTAGGTTAGATTTATTCGCAGGCACATAACTCAAACCTTTACTTGCTCAATTGTAATTTTAGTACTTGAGAAATTGTATACCGTAAAATCCTTATCGGAATTTTGGATACAAATGGGCCCTACATCCAAGTCAAATGGGGTTTGAATTTCTTCCGCTAAAAGATTAGAAAAGTCCTCAAAATTATGTTCAGATTTATTAGAATCCAAACTTGGTACTGAATAAACCCCCTCAACCTTGTCCATAAACCCAGTAGTAACAAGATTAAAGTCCTCGCTTAGAGACCCCCCTCTGAGGATATACTATTGTTGGTTGCATCCAAATTAGGTACATTCAAAGAGGAAAAAATCCTTTATGCTTGATTGATGTTAGGGGGACTCAAAGGGGAAAGGAAACATACGTGTTGTTTAGTATAAGAATTATCACCCACTACCAGCACTTTGTCAACAGTAGTGAGATTCATCCTTATACTAAGTCGTATTGTGAAATTCCCCACTAATAAATACACTTTCAGAATCAATCAATGCAAAATCATATTTCACAGAAGTACTATTATAATCATTACAATAGAGGCTGCGGTGGTGCAGGAGTTAGCATTGTCGCCTTACAGCAAGAGGCTCTCCGGTTTGACTCTCGGCTGGAGCACCTTCTCTATGGAGTCTGGCATGTCCTCCCTGCAGTCGAGTGAATTTAAAGACATGCAGGTAGGTCCATGCATGTGTGGGTGTGCCTTCTTTGAAGGTTGGGCACTGGGCTGGCAACTTGACACCGTAAAAATTCACTGCCAATCATTAGCGGACTGGAGTTCTCGAAAGACAGTTTACTATTATAATCATTACAAACATCTTGCTCAAAAATTAAATGGGAAATTTCACTAGGTGAACACGTACTGTTGGTACATATGTTAAGTTAAATCCATCGGAATGCTATTTCCTTTATAACCTCCACAAACCAAGTCTTTGTCAATTGCTACAGTGCTATTAAAACAAGGTGCATCATAGATATTAGATGCAGGTTGCACATAATACGAATCACTATGGAGACTTAAATTTGTCCCCTCAAGGTCAGTAATTGGACCAATTGTCTCATTACCTGAAAATTTTTTTAAATTACTCAGATCCGTTACACCACCACCAGAATTTACATAATCAACATTCCCTAAACTGGTGAAAAGATTAACCAAAGATAAATCCAAAACACTGTCGTAGACACCAATCTCATTGACACAACATTCATGTTGGAGCTAGAGAAACATTTGGACATGTTCATCATAAGGGGTTACCCATTGGAGCTTTTGGTATCCATTTAGGATGAAGTGTTTGAAATAAGGAGCAGGGGTATTTACCAACCCTTGCTGCCTATACATAATGGTCCATACCATGGATCCATGTTTGTTGGGTAATGTGATTAATGATAATCAAACGTCTGATGTGCCATACAAACGTTCTATGATTATCACCTTTTCTATCAATAGTTAAGATATTGTTGATGTGGTGAACACATTTTGGCCAATTGTTACTTCTATGAATGAGGGTGTTGAACTATTTGGCAATAAACCTAAGATTGTTTTCAGGAAAGGTAGGAACTTTAAGAGTCTATTAGAAAAGAAAATGGGTAGTATTAATACAAACAGACCAAAGGGTATGTTTATGTGCAATCATTGCAACTATTGTCAACATATTTTGTGTTGCGACTCATTTTTCATTAGACAAAGGAAATTTGTTGTGAAAAAGCATTTCAATTGTTTATCTAGGGGAGTGGTGTATGGGACGCTTTTCCAACAATGTAGGTTGTTTTACATTGGTAAGACCTGTCGGATGTTGAAAGAGAGAATCTATGAGCATCTAAATGACATCAGGAAAGAAAAGACTACTAATGCACTCATCAGGTATATTTCATCCTCCCCTGGTCATTAGTTTAAGTTTGTGGTGACAGACTACATGGATAGTGACCCAAGGGGTTTCAACATCGATGAACATCTTAATAAAGGAGAACTTATGTGGATTCTTTGTGTGTGATTCTCTTACCCCCCCAGGACTCAATGAATGTAGCTCTATCACCCCTATTCTCAAGTTAAAGAGCTTCGAAGGCTGATTCACATCAGTTTTTTATTGTATTCATTTTTTCATTGTATCCATTTTTATTATGTTCTTTAGTCTTTTTTACACACTGATTTACATTTTTAATTTTATATTATATAACAGTATTTGATGTGATAAGTTGGTTTTGATCACATATCATTGTTGGACTATTTATGTGTTGAATTTGACCTGTTTAGCAGCTCTTAAGAAGTCTTGATACAAGACAAAAGCGCTAGACTGCTATTTGTTTTCTGAATAACTTATTTTGGTTATTATTACGGTTGTTGGATACTGGTCTGTGTGATTCCTGGACCTCCACACTCAATCATTTTATCTGTTTTTGGTTCCTGGTTTGTTGGTGGTGTTGTTTATGGATACTTCTGGTTAACCTTGGCTGCAGGCGGAAACAGTACCCCTGCTTCAGTCTCAAGAAAATCTTGCAAATTCTTAACCATACATTAACATTTTTTTTTACTAAAATAAGAATGTGCACAATCATAGATAATTTTTTCCACTAAACAAAAAAAGGTGCTTAAAATGCAAATTATTATGAAGGCTCTAGCATCCACAAAACAAGTTTTTTTTGTGTGAATGTCACTAAAATTAATATCAAATTGTAAAGCAAGAACTGTATGCAAATAAATCTCTACCACTGCACAGAAAATAAGGATTTTACTTAGCACTACTGATGATTGAGGCCTAGAAGTCAGGTGAAGTCATATAAAGGAAAGAGTCACCATTTACTTGAAGCAGCAAAGAATTAAGTAAAAATGGCATATTTTACTACAGACGGTCTCCGCCTACAGGAGACGGCTCGAGACTGCAGCCAAATGCCCCAAAGGATGTCAAAATGATGAGACTGAGAAACATCAAGCTGGGCAACTGACATCAGCCTCCAGTTAACCGGTTTATTTTGTGAACCTTTTGCAACAATCATCCTTAGGCTGAACACAGATAACAGCACCTACTCAGTATTCCCAACTCTGAAGACTAAGAAAAGTTCCAGATGGCAGTATCCAGTGCAAAGGAAGCCAGTATGTGTTTAAACATCTGTTCTATATAATCTTGGAACAGAAACCCTTGCAAATTCCACAGTTATCAAGAAATTCAAGATGGTCTCAGATATTTTGGCTGAACTTATAGGTTCAGGTCCTAAATGAATCACATTCATTAACTGTATTTTTTTTACCCTTACTCAAAAAATGAGTATACTGAAGTGTTTTCCATGTTCCAGCAAAGCATCAGAAGTGCTTCAGTGCCTAAAAAGCACCGGTAAAGTCTTAATGGAGTTGCTGCATTGCACTATTTTGTTATGGCACTAAAGTGCTAGTTTATTAATTAATTCAACAATACAATTTAATAATGACAACATAAAACTGCCTAAGATACAAAAGAAATGAGAATGCTTTAGCATCTTTATTTTAGTGAAACTTAACACACTGCAGACATTTTACATCACTAGCACACATTAGCCAAGCTACACGAGTGCAATGGAATTAAGAATTCCTTCATTTACAAATCTACTGGTTTGATGATTTAAATGATAAAAAAATAGCATGACTTCACGCCACTTGGTTGGTGAAGAGGGACAATACCCTGAGTACGGCTCAGCTGATGTGGGTTCGATTTGTGGTGCAAGTGACTGAGAGAGGCAGGGAAAGTTATGGCATTCCAATCCTACATGGGAGGGCATTCTTATGTTCGGTAAGGTCCAAAGAGGGAAGCGGTCTTCGGATGCATGGGTGGGCAGGGAAACGGAGTGGAGAGGCCATGAAAATCACCCCAGAACAGATACACAGAGAAGCTGAGAAGGCATGCTTAGGCTCCATGACCAGCCTCAGCAATACCAGAGTAAGTCCGGGGGGGTAGGAGTAGCAGATAAGTCCGGGAGTAGGGGTAGGAGTATACTTGGTAGACCAGGTGTGGGATGTGGGACACTGAGGGTCAAGTTGGTAACCAAAAATAAATGAAAACAGTATGGCTTCCAGAAAATACTTGCAAGCAAAAATTGCTACAAGAATAGGAAAGCAAGCACAAGAACAGACAAGAAAGGAGAAGGAATGGAAAACAGTGTCTTGCAAATAAGTTTAAGACAGTGAAGACTGAGTGAAGATGGATGAAGGCTGCCAGCCTAGCCAGATAGAATTCATCTGTAAATATTCCAGAGGGCTTTGTTCTTAAATGGTAAAAAAGTGTGTTACATGGAACTGAAAAAAAAAAACAAACAGTGCACTCTACTGACCAAGTAGTAAGTTGTGTGTGACTTGATTTAAAACACTTTTATACGGCTTATGAATGAAGGAAAGGAATTGTTTTGTTTGTTTTTTGTTTTAATGGGCCAGATATAATGGTTAAAATATCCTAATGGCTTTGCTTTGTGACCTGGTGTTGAGCTGTGTGAAAAGAAACCTGTTAGCCTGCCTGTCCAGGAGGAAAGAAGTGTGTTCAGTGTTAGTTATTATAGTACCATAGCTCTCACTCCTGACCCTCAAGAGGAAGAACAGGCTAGGAGATAAGGAGAGTGCATTGGCATTGAGAGGCAGGCATTTCAGCATTTCAGAGCTTAAAAGAGCCTTTGGAGGACCCCCTGTGTTAGCATTCCAGATTACAGCAAGTTGTTCAGGTGGATGCTTTGAACCATGGGCTGGGGGGGGCTTTAGCGGGACTTCAGAGGAGGAGCACCCACCCAATGGTTTATCTCAGTTGTAGGTTCCAACCCAGGGAGGAATGGTATGCAGCTGTAGAAAAGGAATGTCTAGCCATAGTGTGGGCACTGCAGAAACTTCAGCCTCATCTGTATGGAAGGAAATTTACTGTTATGACAGATCACAACCCCCTAACATGGTTAAACAGAGCAAGCCAGCAAAATACCAAGTTGCTAAGATGGAGCCTGGGGTTGGAAGTATATATGTCCGTGCAGCACTGCAGTGGGATTAGCAATGCCAATGCAGATGTGCTCTCAAGACAGGGAACGAGGTAAGGTACACTCAGACCTAACTCCCTCAAGCAGTGTTTCTCAAAGGTCACTTGAGAAACTAGCTTGAATTCTCCAGGGGAGGGGATATGTGAAGATAGGTGAAGGCTGCCAGCCTAGCCAGATAGAATTTTAGAAATAATTCTGTCATTTGTAAATATCAATGTAAACCACAGGCTTGTTGTCTTAAATGTCCTTAATGACTTTGTTTTGTGACCTGGTATGAGGTTACTAAAGAATGCAGCCTGTTAGCCTGGGAACCACAGGAAAGTGTGAAGAATGATGTAATGTGAACAAGGAATGTGATTTTAAAAACAGAGAGAATCAGAGAGCATTAAGCATTTTTGTCTTGACCATCCAACTCATCAGCACTGTCTTGCTCTATATGTAAGTTTATCTTAGACTTGTGTTTTCTCTTAGAAATAGCTAGAAACTAGCTAGAAACTAGAAAGATTAGACTAAGTGTTTTTCTGTGATGTCAGAACTGTACTACTGAATTATTTTAAGTATTTGTCTGTGATCTCTGAACTCTTGACTAGCACTGTGTAGTAAAAAGTATTGTCTAGTGTTTTGACTATTTGTTATTAAATATTTTTAAACACTTTCATCTGTGGCTGTTTTTGTACAGATAATTTAAGCTCTTTAGAGTACTTGCATGCCTTTGGTAAAATTGTACAAAGCCACTCCAATAGCTTTAGCTGTGGGCTATACTACCAATTGGATAATAATAATATTGCACAGTAATAATTGGACACCCATTTAAGGGCCTTTGAGTAGCTGAAAAATATTAGTGGGTGGTGGCAGCTGGTCCTACCGTATAGTCTGGGAAAAAGGGGCACAGCTGTAGAACCTGTGACAGCCTTCCCCAGGAGTGTCTGTGTGGTTGTATAAACTCTTCTCAAAGTTTGTGTGTGTCAGCTACTTGGGCAGGGACACGAAGCACTGGTTGGACAGAGAGGTTGCTGGAGGGTTTAACTTTCCCACTAGGCTGAGATCTGGACCCTATAGCTGTGCTAGTAGGGAGTCTTAATGGGGACCTGGAGAGCAAGGGAGCGACCAGCCCTGGACTGACTGTGATCTCTGTGTGCTCTTAAGGGAAATTGCACTTTACTGTGTGTATTTGTTATCCTTTCCTCCTATATGAGATGCCCCTCACTGGTATTAGTGGTGAGGATTGAGGATCCTTGATTGCTGGGCCAGGGCACGGGCATCACACTAAGAAAAAGGGTAGTTATTTTTGCTAACTTTTGCAATGCATAAATACACTTGCTTAATGTATCAAGAAATCTGCTAGCTATGGCTACTAATCTACAAGAAGAAATAGAGATGTCTAAAAGAGTGTCCAAAGTAACTGTATGTGTAAACAATTCAAGCAGGAAATACAACCTAAAGATGAAAGAAAAATTCACTGACTTCAAACTCTCAGACCAGCACTCAATTTTGGGCATGGATGTTCTTATGCAACCCAAGATTTTCATTGCTGCAAAGTTTTAATAGCTGCAATGGTAATATGAAATAATGCAACAAAATGTAACAGTCACCAAAACTGGTATTTGTTTTTAATATTCTAAGACTACATAAGAAGGAAAAAGAGACCCATGAAAAGGGATACCCTCTCCAACCATATGAAAAGTCATAAAATACACATTCAAGTACTTTTATCGCAACAGTTTTCATCTGACAAGTAAGCCTGTACTGCCATCACTTGACATTACTAGCATATATACACTCAGTTATACATTTCCTTATTAAGTGGATTCTAAACCACGACAGAGATCATTTTTCATCATCCACCATCAGAAAACAACATACATTACAAAATTAGCTCTGACAAAAACTTTATCATGGGTGTTTTCTTTATCAAGAGGCATTTATAATATAAAATATCAGTAGTTTTAATTAAAGAATTAGGGTACTCTTGTCTGCAGACAGCTTTGAACCGGTAGGTGCTGGAAACTGGAACAGCAATACTGAAGGCTGTATTTTCTATGGTCCACAATGCTAAGTATTATCCTCCTGCAAATATAATGAATCATGATACTAACCGGATTCAACAACCCCCACCCCCACATCTTCTTCATGTAACAGCAGGTCACTGGAGTATATCTTTTTAAGATTAGCTCTCTAGTGGAAAAGGCAAGTCTTGGCAGACCTTGAGTGGAGGAAGACTCCTCTTTAGCCACATAAAACTGTGTCAACACCTGAGAAAATACACAACATAGGTTTCTCATTTTCTAGAGAAAATATTCAGTACTTCATCATTGTACGCAATGATGAATAAAACAGTCTGTGCTGTAGATATGCGTCCTCTGTAGTTTAAAAACAAAAGGAAAGTTCAGACTCATATTCCTGTCACCATTCTTGAGCTCTGAGTGAATTAACAATATATTCAGCTTGGTCAGTGCCACAGCCTCATAAAATAAGAGCCCTAGAGGTCTGGCTGTATTTTAATGTATTTAAGAATTTCCTGGCTTTGTCTTGCATAAATAATTGGTCTCTGGTTCTTCCACAAGCAATTGCTTCCCAGTCACTGGACATCTGAAACAGAGAAACACAGCTTTTATAGCCTCATATTTTTAGCAGTCATACAACATGTGAAAGGAATAGGTTTGCTAAAAAGTGGTACTCCTCTCAAATACTGTACAACTTTTTTGTTTTAAAGAAAAGAAATCTCACAATGAAAAAGGTCATGTTACATATAGAGGCTGCAGGCAAGCCTCTTACCGTTTGATCAGATTAGCTCAACAGTTCCCTCACAAAGCCGCCTTGTGTCCACCATCATGAGACTAATAAGCAGCTTCTCTCCAAATTCCTACCAGTTCTTTCATGCAAAGACAAAAGCAACCTACCTGGATTGAAGAAATGCAATACTCCAGCATCCTGTACCTTCAGGAAAATCTTGACCAGATCCTTGCATCTTGAAAAGGCTCTGACCAGCAGCACACTGGAGGAGAAGGTAACCAGCATTGAAGGCATAGCTCCAGCAATGTCTACTCTGGCCTTAGACTGAACAACTAAGTTACAATGCCTTGATGAACGAGCATGTGGACTATAAACGGCAACCTCACAGATATCCCTAACAGACACTCCTAAAACAAGGAACAGATACCACAGAAAAGCATTTAATCAAAGGTCCCAGACAGGGAACCACCAACTGCCAACAGCACAGTCCCTTGACAGCAAACTGGATGACTCATTCAAAAGCAAACCCACCAAAACTCTGGGTGATACTGATTACAAAACTTTTTTTTTGCAGGAAGGAGTAAGTCCACTTGCAACCACCTCCCCCAGTGAGAGATTCTGCCCTTCTGCACGGCTGCACAACTGCAATGAAAAGAGAAACACCCCGAAAATGTGAAAAAATGTCTTGCACAGCTGGAATCTTAACATATAGGTGGTAAATGTAAAAAAATATTACAGGACCTCTAGATCTGGGGAACTGGAATTGGACAGACTGTATTTCTAAAGTTACCATTCATCAAATGGTAAATCCTCCCTGAGGTAAGGACTTGCTGCTTTTGAAAACATAATGAAATACAATGAGATGGATGGGAGGTTGGCATACTGATTAATGGGTTTACTTTAGAGACGCAGGGTTTGATTCTCACATGGGGTAATTGGCTAGGCTTAAAATAGCCCACAAAGGTAGTTAGCCTAGTACTAATCTATGAACCTAAGATACTTCTGCAGATATGGCATGTTTCACAGCACATCAGTTCTGACTACTTTAGACAAAAGAAACCAAACTGGTTTAGAAGAAACCTGTGTGTGTGTGTGTGTGTGTGTGTGTGTGTGTGTGTGTGTGTGTGTGTGTGTGTGTGTGTGTGTGTGTGTGTGAGAGAGAGAGAGAATGAATGACAGAGCGGGAGACAGAAAAGAGAAAGAAAAACACACACAAAGACAGAGAAAGAAACCTACTTGGGAAATAAACAGTAAGAGTATCTGACAGGAAAGAAAAACTCCTGACTATGGGTAAAAACTTCAAAATGATACAAAGACAGTGTTATCCTTGTAGATGATGAGGAATGGCTGTACAAACCAAAAAGTAGTAGCTCAGTAAACACAAAAATAGCTACTACCATGAATAGAGCCTTCTAAGAAAGAACAATTTGTCTGCTGAAGTAATGAGCTCAAAGGGTGTGTGTGTGTGTTGGTGTTGGTGGGGGGGGCAAAATTATCATAGTATTCTGGAAGAGTATCGCAAATGAGGGGGGCTTAAAATGAAGAATGCCATTCAGCTCTTGTGCCATTCTCAAAGGCAAAGAGTTTTTCATCTATCAGCTTAAAGGTGAATCTTGACAAAGGACTATTGTAAGTTAGCCTCTGAAACAAAGCAGAAGTACTCCAACATTTGGACAGAAGACAATGTGGAGGGACACAGTCACTTAGAAACTATCCTAACCTTGAACCTCTTTCATTTCACTCCATTGTCTGCTTGAACATACGATGGCAGCTTCCGTTGCATATTGCTGCAGCTTCTCCAAGAAACCAGATACAACCAACAAATCTTATTTTCTGAGTCATCCCCACAATACCATTCTGTTTTGAATATCTGTGAGGTTGTATGCGGTAGAACTATATGGGTAACTTGGGTAAGAAAATCCATTACTCTTGACCCAAAACAAGATAGACTATTATTGTCCTCCTACCTGAAGGAGTTTATAAAATTGTTATAAACTCTTGCAGGACAAGAGATGATTATCGTGCTATATCCCTGAAAAGCTCAATCTTTATAAAGGACGCAACTGTCTTCTGTAAGGTATCCTTGGGCACTCCTTTGCTGGATACAGATCATACAGCTGTTTTGACATTCTGACATGTTCTAAGTAGCCCTAGAAACAGCTGGAGTTAGAGAGGGAGGTGTCCTGTTAGAAAATACATATTTACAGTCTGCTCTGTGCAAGAGGGAGAAGGCAGTCTCAGCTGAACTTGCGTATTTCAAAAACTGGAGCTCTATGGAAACAACTCTAGGAGGAGCTCTGGAAATTCCATGAACTCAAGAACTGTGGATTGGACTGTTTCCTCCATAATGCCAGGAAAAAAAAATATTAATTTCAAAAGAGCACAATAACCTGTCACAGTGAATTTTTTGAATGGATGATGTGGGACCCCCTCCTTGAAATGCAACAGCAAGGAAATTTAACAGACATATGCGAAATTTAACAGACATATGCGAAATTGGAAAGAACCCTCAAGCTGCTTCTTTCAATGCCCCACAGATCATAGGATCTTAAGAAGTTACTATGCTAATGGCCCTGGGCCCTTACAAGCCTAGCCAAGTTCTGCCCTTGTTTCCATGACCCTGACCAAGAAAGACACTCAGATGGAACCCCCAGGGTGAATTTACGGTTACTCATCTAATCATCCAGATTGCACTTGAAGAGGGCCAAAGAGTTGCTCTGCTTGACATGAATTGGGAGTCTGTTCCACAAGTGCAGTAACCTCTGGGAGACAAACCTTTCCCACCAGCAGGTTCTATTTATGTCAGATACCAGGTGATGCTCTTTACATTGAGTAATCTGGGAGTCATTGGACTTATGGATATGCAGCATTTCCAGTAAAGCAGAGTCAGAGATCACTTCTGAGTAGTGTGTATGAAACGGAGTAAAGTGACAGTGATTTCAGCTGATCCACATAGGACAGATGCTGAATACCTTGAATTCTCCTTGTGAGGAACTTCTGTGTTCTCTCCAGTTCTCCAGCTGCTGCAGGTACCTGGAAAGATGCACATCAAAAGGGGCATTGTACTCAATTATTGGCCTGATGAGGGAAGAAAACAGGGAGGTTATAATTTCTTTTTTTCTGGAGGCAATGCCCTTACTTATGAGATAAGCAATATAGAATGCCCTTCTTACCACTGTGGAGACATGGTGATCAAAGGTAAGGTTGCTGTCAACCTGTGTGCCCAGGTCTCTCACCACTGAGTGCATGCTTAGGGTGTTTCTATTGATGTGGTAGTTAGCAGGAACGTTGCTCTTACCAAAAGGGATGATGATACATTTTTTGTATTCAGTTTAAGGCCACGACTTTGGCACCAATCATTTGTTTGCATAAGACCCTCTTGTAGGATGTTGACATCATTTAGAGATTCTATGACCACTCCCAGTTTACAGTAGTCAGCGAACTTTGTCAGCCACAGACCTTTAGTTTTTGTTTATACTTTGGAGAAATAGATTCTGGACAGTAGAGGTCCCAGGACTGATCCCTGTGGAACACCACTGGTTACGGGTTTACTGTTGGAGGTGGATTACCCTATTTTTACTGTATGGGTTCTATCGGTGAGCCAGTTGGCAGCCCACCTAAAGATATAAGGATTAATACCCAGATGGGTGAGTCTGTCAATAATGCCCGAGTGAGGAATAGTGTCAAAAGTCTTGGTCAAGTCCAGGTAGGCTGTATGCACAATTTTCCCCTCATCCATGACTGGTGACTGTCTCGAGAAAGTTTACCAGATTTAAAAGCCATGATCTCCTTTTGACAAATCCAAACTGAGTAGGGTCAAGTGTTTGGAGATTACTTATATCTTTTTTGATAAAGTCCATGATAGTTCGCTCCATGGCCTTGCAGATAAGCCTAGTCAGGCTAATAGATCTACAGCTCCTGAGGTCAGTGGAAGCACCACCCTTGTGACAAGGAATAACGGTGGCAGTTTTCCAATCAGCTGGGATGAAGCCAATGCTTAGACTATAGTTGAACCTAGTACCCAAAGGTGTTGCTAATTTTTGTTGGAGCCCATGTAGGACGCAGCCTGGGATGTTACCAGGTCCCATAGATGCTGTGTTTTTGGCCATAGAGAGGGCATTTATGACCTGCTCTCTACAGATACAAAGTGGAGGATAGGTGGAAAAAATGTCATGGGATATGTGTGGTATTGATAGGGGAGCAAAGTCTTCACAGAACCTGTCGGTTAACAGGTTTGCTATGTCAGGCTCAGTGTATGTGGTATCATTAACTACCAGTTTGGTGGAAATCTGGGTCTTAACTTTTAGGCTCTGGATGTAATTAAAGAATGCCTTATGGCTGTCCTTAGTTGAGAATGCTAATTTGGAGTTGTAGTTTGCTTTGGAGGACTTCACAAGAAGTCTTATTTACTTGTTTAAGCTGAGGAAAAGTGTTTCCAGTTTAGAGCATGCTCCCTCTCTTACATTTGGACAACAATTTCTTCCTCTTATTGTAAAGCCTGTTAATGGCAGCTGTCCACCAGACAGGTTTGCTCTTCATTAGAGAGCTTGTTTTGGTCCTATCAGATATGGCCGCGTCAATGCTGTTATACAGGTGTTTGTAAAAAGCATTGGTGTAGGACTCGGCATAGTTGCTAGTTATATCTGAGGGGGAAGGTGCAGTGAAGCTATTTATACCATCCCTTAGAAGGATATAATCTGTTTTGAAGAAGTTTTTTTTTAGTTTAGTTGCTACTGGGGCAGGGGGAGCAGCGGTGTGATAATTACTTTGAATGACACTGATTTGTAGTCAGATCTGACAAGGGAAGAACTCACAGTAGGGGTGCTACAGCAGTCCCCCACACTGGTAAGCACCAGATCCAAGATGTTGACGCCCCTAGTTGGAGTGTCCATCAGCTGGTCCAGGGTGTTGGAGTTAATGAACTCGAGGAATTTTTGGGCAAGTGAGCCTGAGTACAAGTAATTTTCCCAGTCAATGGATGGGTAATTAAAATCACCCAGAACCATGGTGTTCAGATGTATCTTGATGGATTCCAGTAGGGAGAGTGGGTGCCTTGATTCAAGGCGGGGGTCCTGTAGCTGGCAATGACTTGAATAGGTGTCCTACCAACAGTTAGTTGCACCTGAAGTGCCTTCAGGGAATTATACTGTTTAACCAATCTGGAGGTGTATTTATCTTTAATGATTATTGATACACTGCCTCCTTTAGTTTTCATGCCTTCCATTCATGGTCTGAACGTATGGTAGAAAGGGTAACCTGGTATGGCTGGGGTGCTCTACACTACCTTGAACCAGGTCTCTTTTGTTAGCGTCTTAAGAGAAGAGGACTGCTTCCAATGAGTGCAGTTTCATGCTAAGACTCCTAGCATTTAGCAGCATAACCTTGAAGTTTTACATCCGGAATTTTGTCCTTGTGACATTGCCAAAAAAGGCACCATGGGGATGGCAACAGCCTTTGCCAATAGCCGAAATCCCAGGGGTGACAGATGGAAGATTTGTGGCACAGCAACAAGGTCTATCGATCATGTCATCCCAGGCTGACGGAAACTAGATCCTCTTAGAATGATACCAAAAATTAAGCCAATTACTGAAGTCAAAGATTTTCCGTTTATATTGTGGTATCATCCTAGGCGATGGTAATATGCTCCTCAAAGCTAGGGACATACCTGCCTGTGACAGATAATCAGAGAGCTCAATCATATCTCTCCTCATGCAGTCCAGGGCGGTACATCTGAAGTCGTTCACATCAACATGTACTATGACTGAATCATAACGGTACTTGTCGAGAGACTTAAGTGCCTGTGTGATCTGGGGAATCTTAGGACGAGAAAGACAATTGACCGTGACTATCTCCTTGTTCAGCCTGGTGAGGGGGATGTCTGTGTGTCGCACTATAGAGTCTTCTAAGACTAAGATATTTGAAGTGTATCTGCATTGCCTTATGGGGTTTGATGGTGAGACACTTGTGCTTGTGTCATTATGTGTATTGGGTGTTTTGGGTGTTATGGTTGGTTTAGTATGTATGTGTTTTGGAGGTTTCTGGTGTTTAGTAGATTTTTTGTAAGCACCTTTGCATCTATTGGTCTATGGTATGCTATGTGCTATGAGTAGGAGTTGTGTTAGGTGGACTGGCAACCTGCTCTGTATTGCTGTCTATTGTGTGAGAAAGCTGTGATTCCAGATTCATAACATAGGTGCATTTCTCACAAATGGTACAGGAATGATTTAGAAGTAGGCGGTTGTCAGTGAACATGAGGCAGTTGCTACACTGTCACAGTAGACATAGGTCAACCAGTCTGGTAGGGAAAAAGGAAGGAAACTGACCGTTCATGATCCTAGGAACAATCTTGGTCTGGTTATAACAGCTGAAGAGGAAATCCAGCAGGGACAGGTATTAGTAGGTTTAGGTGCAAAAAGCTCTGGTTTAGGTAATATTTGCAAGGCTAGACAGCAGGCATCTGTAATCGGTAATCCTTTTACACAGTAGTGGGTGATGTGCAAACAGGGTCAAACAAGCACAAACCGGTTCATAACAGTGGATTATTAAAGCAGGAAAAACAGTTAACAGCCAAAGTTCAAATTATCCAATCAAAAACGCCCTAAACAGAGCCCTGCAACAGCAACTCTAACTAGATCAGTCCAAACTGTACCTTCTCCCACATGGGCACAGGGGCCCTCTCCGGACAAAAGATTAACTGTTTTACAAGCTCCAAAGGTCACAAACAATACTAGGATTCAGCAAAAAAACAGAACCTAATCTATGCTAGAGTTTTTCTAGTACAGCAAAAAAGTAAGATGAACAGTAATTACAGTTGTAAGAGGATTTCAATTAAAATTCTAAAACTGCAGTAAAATACAGTTGCATAGTTTAAACAAACATATATACAGCTAATATTGTTTTAGTTAATCAGAAAGTGCAGAAAACAGTTGAAAATAAGACATCTTATATGAGACCTCGAAGCAATAAACTAGGTTGGCATGAATTATTAAATAGCATGGAGAAAAAATGGATTGTCAAAATGGGAGGTCTCTTTAAACCAGGACTTAATGAGCATCTTTAACTGGTCACATGTCCTCTAAATCATGTATATAAAGAATGACTTAGTTATTAGATATCAACACTGATGAAGGCTATTTAAATGTGAAGCCAAAACCAGTCTGTTCCTATTTTTGTGCGTAGGGCACTTTTATAATCAAGGATTTGTTTGGTGCCACTGTATGCTGGTCTCTTATTTGTTGGTTTGCCCATTCCAAGCCCAGCCTATTACCCCATGTAAGAATTAAACACCTCAGTCGATCTCTGACAGGACCCACCTTAATGACAGTTTGGGTATTCAGGACCCTCCATAAGGACAGATTTTGGGTATTCCTTACTACCAGTCAGAAGCGGTATCTTTTCTTCAGAAAAATTCTAGATTCAGGAATGCTCAAGTGGCACATACTAAGAAGTGCCATATAACAAAGCATATCCAAAGAGTAGCCAGCTCACTCCTGAGCCACCAGTGACCACATTACTGCATATCAAGGAATACATTTTACATAAGAATATTAAACAAACATATATACAATTGCTGACTGCTGGACTTGCACAAAGTACTTACTGCAGCACATGTCAAAAGACCATTCATCTGTACAATATGAAAGCCATTAAAAAAGAAATTTGGAATTTGGAGAACATAACAGAAATCAACATGAAAAAGAGAGAAAAAACAATCTGTTTGGGAAGAATCTTGCTGCAGTTCAGCAAAAAGCAGTTCAAGTTTCAGTTTTCATACATGAGGTGGTTTCCTTATGAGGAAAAAATAAATTGAATGTACTCAAGAGGTGTTTAAGTAAACCACTGAAGGATTATAAACAAATAACATAAGGCTGAAAAAATAATAGAAGCATTAACTATTCAGATGAGCAGATAAAACTGGAAAATCAGAGGATGAAATGAAGAAAATACTGTGCTGGCTGAGTAGGAGGCTTCTCAGCAAGAGTTCCAAAAAAATAAAGTTAGAACTCACAGCACGCAGAGAAAACATGGAAATTTTCTCCTGTACCAGAAAATTCAGCAGGATCACACTGCATTAATTTCATGAAAATACAAATAAGCAACTATACTGGTGTTCTAGAGCAGGATTTGTTGGGGGAAAGCAGAGTGTTTGTGGAAAATGATTATTCACTGCACACCATGGAGAAGAGGGGCAAGTTTACCCCTGCAATCAGGGAATGCTGACAGGCAGGTGTGAGATTCAAGTTGCTGTAGCCAGGTCTCTTTAAAATAGTTTTTCTTCTTGGGGATCAAAGACACTTTTGCATCAGAACAGGCTAAGCAGGAAATAGAGTTTATCCAACAAAGAGTGAGCCAAAAGCAGAAGAGAGAGTGCTTCTCATTTGTTTGACAATAACAAATCCCTTACAGAGTCTCTGTCAGTGAAACTTTTTCTATTGTTCCAAAGAAAAATGCTTGAATAATAGAAAAAAGCACAGGAGATGACTAAAAGAGTCAGGAGTACTTTGGATTTGAACCAGAGGCTGTTATTGGAAGATGGAGATAAGCAGGAAGAAAACCAGCAGCACTGAAGTTAGGGCATAAATGGAAGAGTATAAAGCATTAGTCCTATTAGATATAGAGTTACATTTGAGATGCGGCTTTGCATGAAGTGGCTGATAGATATAGAGTTACATGCGAGATGCGGCTTCGCATAAAGTGGCTGATAGATATAGTTACATGTCAGATACGGCTTCGCATGAAGTGGCTGAGAAAGACTGGAATTTTGTTGAGTGTGTTAAAATTGGGGGTGGGGGGGTGGGTTGGGGGTGAACTATAAAACATAGACCCTGCTTCATGTCACTAAAGAAAGCAGGTTGCCAGGTTTTTCTTCCATATCACGCATGCATATACATGCAGTCATACATATGGACAATACAGTCACTAATGCAACTAATGCATGTCTTTACGATGTAAGAGGAAACCCAGAAGAACATAGGGAGGGCATACACTCCATACAGAAGGTACCCCTGCTGAGAACTGAACCATAAAAACTCTTGCTGTGAGGGTGCAACACTACCCATTATACAACGACCCCCCCCATTAATATTCCAAAATGTGCATGCTGATTGGTCAGCGTGCACGTTGTAAATCAGAGTTATAGTAATGGAAAAAGGTCCGGTCGCCCGGACTTTTTCCATTAGTATAACTCTTTTTTTTTTTTTTTTACAGCAACGGAGAACACAAGATCTCTGTTGCTTGTTACAACCTGTCTCGCCATGTTAAACGAGTTTAACATAGCGAGACAGCTTTTAAAAAAAAGCATGGAGCATCTCCGTTGCTTTTTTAAAAGTTGTCTCGCTATGTTAAACCCATTTAACATAGCGAGATACTTTAAAAAGCAACGGAGATCTTGCTTTCTCCGTTGCTTTTTTCAAAACTGTCTCGCTATGTTAAATGGGTTTAACCTAGTGAGACAGCTTTAAAAAAGGCAACGGAGATTCTCCGCTACTTTTTTTAAAGCTCTCTCGCTAGGTTAAACCCATTTAACATAGCGAGACAGGCTGTAAAAAGCAACGGAGATCTTGCTTTCTCCATTGCTTTTGCCCACAGCTCTGATGTACTGCGTAGGCATACGCATGCGCAGTACATCAAAACTGCCGCAGAACACACAGACAGCTGCAGAAGGGCAGCAAGGAGGCATTATACAATGCCATTATTTAAGAAAAGTAATTATTTTTTTTTCTTAAATAATGTTATTGTATAATAGCAATAACCCATTTCTGGGTGTGGGTAATGCTGAATTTACACACGGTTGGCTTTGTTTGGCCACTCAGGCTTCGCCCTCGTGACCAAACCACACCAACCATGGGTAAATCCAGCATTATCCACACCCAGGTGTGGGTTATTGCTATATTGCACCACTACATTCTCCTATTTACCCGTTTAAGACAGGAATTTAAGGAATGGCTATTGGAAATGACTGGAGATTTATTAGGTAAGGTAGAAATTTCTTCCCTAATGAGTGGGATAAAATAAAAAATGGAGTTTAAAAACTGTAGAAATAAAAGAGAAACAGATGTGGGAAATAAGTAATAGTAATTACTTACAGAGGTTTATAAAGGTTAAAATACTGCAGAATAAGGGGAATCCCACAGAGCAAGAAGGGTTACAACAGAATGCTAAAGGGAAGATAAAGGAGTATTTGGTAATATGCCCAGCTTTAGACAGGTTTCTGTTAAGAAACTATTTTTGATAACTCCAAAGCACAAAAGCTTTTAGCACAACTACTTAAGCAACCAAAAGTCAAAAAGGTTGTCATCAAACTTAGGGTGCCTATGACAAGAAATGTAACTAAGGATCCCATTGAAGTAATTAGAGATATTTCAGAAATGTTATGTTTGCTATATAAAGCAGGGGACTGTAAGAAAATCATATTATATCAATATTTATGGAACACTTAATTATGCCAAGGTTAGAAGATGATGACGTTCAACAATTAATAACCAAGACAGGAAAAGAGGAGATAAAAACTGTGATGTATAAATCAATGAACATTGATGTGTCTAGGGAATAGGTGGTATTCCTGTGGAAGTTAGGAAGTTGTGAGGGAAGAAAGCTATAAAGATCTGGAAGGTTCAGACAGCACTTTAAAAGACAGGGAATTACCAAGCATCTTGTAGGAAAACTGTGATGGCTGTATTACCGAAAGGGTGTAAACAACTTTCAGACCCAGCTTCAGATAGAACCATTTCAAATTTAAACCATGATTATAAAGTGTTTATGTCTAACCTGACAGAATGGCAAAAGTGTTACAAAAATTAATAGATATGGATCAATGCGATTTTCTGGAAGGGAGAAAAATATTTGAAACATTAATAGAACAATGACAATCCACAGGGAAGCTACTTGTAAAAAAAAAAACAAAAAACCACTGCTACTGCTGAAGGGTCTTGATGCAGACAAAGATCTGATGAGAGTTGGCTTGGGATTTTATGAGTAGGGTAATGGCAGCATTTATATTCTCCATTAGAAAATAAGGTTAATTAGGAAGATATTTGAAGGGACAGAGGAAAGAATTAAGATGACAGGGCTTCTTTCCAAAAGGCAGGGGTGTGCTCTTTCCCCTTTATTTATATTTAGAGTCACTGGCAAAAAAAAAATAAAGGACTCTGAGTCAAAGATATAAAGGAAATTACCAGTATCTTGTAAGAAAACTGTGATGGCTGTATTATATTGTATATTTTTTCTGTATCTCTTCTCAATTTTGTAATTATTCTTTACACTGTGGAGCTTTTCTCCCTGGGCCTCCGCTGAAAAAGGGTTTTGCTCAGTCAGACTATCCCAGTCAACAAATGTCAAATAAAATAAATGGTATGACAATCAAGAAAAAGTTATCTTTGTTTGCAGATGATATTATTTTAGGGTCTATATTATAACAAGGAACGATCAGATGATCGGACATTGTTATATCGACCCCTACATCTCGAATACTCAAAACAGTGAACAACCAGAACATCAATTTTCTTCCCAGGGGGAAAAAAAAATGCTGCCCCCCCTGAAAAAAAACACTAAATAAAGTGGGGGGCTGTGCTACCCACACCCCCCTACTTAAATATACCAACTCCGAGATCGCACTATAGTGGAAGTAACAGCGCAACCCGGACGGACGGCCCAGTGATTTCTTTACCTGGGAAAAAATTTGCTGTTCCGGCCGTTCGCTATTTTGCTGGTTCGACACTTAGTGTTCAAACGAACAGCATTCGATCATCAGATTGTTCGCTGAACTAAAGTAGACCCTTATTTTATACTTTATAAAACCCACAAAAGGACATGTCGGCATTGTGGAACACTTTGAGACAATTGTTTTCCAAAAATGTGTGCCAAACTACAATAAATAACTAAGTAAAATAAAAATAATTGCAGAGGACCAATGGACTTCACTTTCAAATAAATAAAACCACCTTGCATAAAAAAAATAAATTTTAATAACTAAGTGCTTTCATCTGTATACCTGGACTTCATCAGAATCAGAAAAGCTAAGACAAGACTGAACTTTTATAACAAAGTCAGTTAAGCAATTAAAGCGGTTAACACTGATCAATTAAGTTTTAAAACAATACTACTCAATCTAAAATCTATAAAAACATTTCCGTAAACACATCTACATCATCACAACACACTTTTTTGCACCAGTTAAACTTTTAGATACAGACACAACACATTTAATGATTTTATGAGCTTGGTGTTAGACAATAATTTTTTTTTTTTTTTTTTTGAGGGGGAATATTTTAAACAGATAAAAGGAGTAACCATGGAAGCACTATGTGCTCCTATTTAAGCAAATTTAGTTTTATTAGAATGGGAAAATAAAATTGTTTTAGAAAGCAATTTTAGAAAAAATTTATAAAATTATACGTTAGATACCTAGATGACATTTATTTTGTGGCAAGCTCATAAAATCATTATTTATTTGAAAGTGAAGTCAATTGGTCTGGTGCAATTATTTTTGTTTTCAAGATATAAAATTAATGAAGATAAAACAAAGGCTATGACAGTAAACCATGCAAACACAAGAATTGATTCAGCAATACTCATATTTATGGGGACAGAAGTACTACTTAGGTAAATAGATTAAAAAAAGGATTCTGTTATGTAGGAAGAGACTAAGGAAATATAATTCAAAAAGCGAGAAACTGGAAGCACTTAATTATGGATATGACGAGTAATAGACAAGCAGTATAAACAGGTCAGGCATATATATATATATTTTTATCAACCAGAGAAGTTGTGAATAACAAAGAGCTGAAATAATTTATTTGGGAGGGGAAGATAGCAAAAATTAAGTGGGATAAGTTGATCCTCCCCATACAGTAAGGTGGTTTAGGATTACCAGATTTGAAGGAATACTATACAACTATGCAGTTAAGGTTTATATATACAGGAGGATTTTGGATGCAGGTCCTTGAAGAGAATAACTGTACAAAACATTTTCATAAAGTACCAGAAGGTATTTCAAGAACTAAGCCTGCATTAGAAGGGAGAAAAGATATTATGCTAATAAGGAAAACTGCAAGTAGGGATACAGAAAGTATGCAAGAAGGGTCTGGAGAAATTTTGCAAAAGAACCAAGGTATTTGGGTGAAAATAACTAGAAGTGGAAAAGTAAGAGTGGAATAATGCTAAGTAGATGTTTGCACTGCAGGTTACAGTCTGCCTTCTCTAGCAGGGACTGATATCAGAGAATAGGCAAACAGAAAGAGATAGGGAAGTGGTAAGGGAAAGGCCAGTTTGGGTACTGTTTTTAGTTGAGTCTGCAGCAGAAGCAGCTGTTAAAAATGAAAATTAGTAGTGCATATAAAATATTGCATCATGATTATAAGAATCAATCAGAGGAGGCTAAAAAAGATTGGGAAGAGACAGGAAGGACAATTTGTAAAGGAACAATGGGAGGACAGCTGTACGGCTTCCATGTATGCAACAAAGTCCAGAAAGTTTAGGATGTTTGCTTGGAAGTGTATGCATAGGTATTTTTTATATCTCCAGCAGATATCATAGAATTTTTTTCTCTAGGTATCTAGCAAATGCTAGTGTGGTTTGAGGTGAGAGAGCAAGGTAATTTGGCACATGTTTATTCTGGCACTGTAATGAGGTTGAAGATTTAAAAAATTCCCTACAGAGTACTTTGATAGAAATATTGGTAGAGCAAATAGTTGTAAATAAGGAAACAATTCTTTTCATCTGATCTGAATTGCAACACAGTAAAGCCTTACTAAGTTTAATGTTATTGGCAGCCATGAAAGCATTACTAGAAAATGGAAATCAAAAATCTAAAACTGTAACTGAAGTAGTAAATGTTGTAAAGGAAATACTAAGTCAGATCTTTAGTAAACGGAAAGAGCAACTTACCTACAAATAAATGAAATTTATGGGAACAATAATACCTAAGGTTGCGAAATGTAATTCATCCATCCACAATCCTGTTTTCCCATTTTTGCGCATGGGGTTGGGGTGTCACTTTAACAGTGACAATCTACAGCCAATGTTTACAGCGCCAGGAGGTTAGTCCTGCCACGCTAGTTATTCCACGTCACACATCTCTTGCATGCACACTCACACCTATAGCCAGTTTAGAGTGTCCAATTCACCTACTGCATCTGTTTGGAATGTGGGAGGAAACTGGAGCACCTGGAGGAAACCCACGCGAACACAGGAAGGGCATGCAGACTCTGCACAGAAGGCACCCCAGCCAAGGGTTATGGAATTTAATATGAGAGTTAAAAAACCTACATGTGATGTCAAAGCTTGCATCAAATACAAACATCAAGTCTTCCACAACATTTGTCCTTACTGACAAAGGATGAATCTCACCAAGGAATATCAAAGAGCGTCACATTTTTAAATAACTACTTCACATAAATTAACGAGGTATATATGGGTGCCCTTTTTACAAAAGGGGATGCATTACCCATGGTCATGATTCTCAAAGACAGTACATCAAAATATAAAAGAATGCTTCATATGGGAAATAACAAAATAGTTTTTTTTTGTGGAAGTGGTGGGGTAAAAACTATAGTGTGGTTTAAAAACAGGATTTTTAAATGGAGTCAAACAAAAAAGAATGCTAAAATGCAAAAAAAAAAAAAATATGAGAAAGTACAGTATGTCCTGAAAGGCCTGTAATAATAGTACAGTCAAAAACAGAAGCAAAAATAAAAAAATGACTAGTTTGATATTTGTTTTTAGTGCTGCCTGTTCCAAGACCCAGCTTCTCTCTTCTGTTAGCTGATGACTGACAAGCTGCTTGACATGGGACAATGTCACTCCTTTGGGAGCAGTCACCATGGCAACCAACATTATACATAAGGACTTAAAAATCAACACAGGAGAAGAATGATTAAAAATAGCATTCTAAATGGTTTACAGTGGTTGGATACAATGCTGTTTTATAATGAGTTACAGTGGTGTTTTGTTCATCCTTATTTAAAGAAGTGGTTAAATCTCTCCAGTGCATGAAGGTATCATGTGAAATCCAGTTGTTTATGTCACCTGCAGGTAAAGTAATAAGCTTCACAGACATCCTAGAGTAAAAATTCCGTCAGAGGACCAACAAGAACAAAGCTACATGAAACAGGTTTCTTTCCACTGTTGAATGCTGTAGCTTTTTTAACTTCATTTATCTTTAATTATTGACAGCCTGTAACAGGAACAGGGCTTGTCTGACTCTCACATGCGTAGACACTAGCTAATGATCCTGTGTAACATACACCACTTTTGAGATGATTGCATCTGGGGAATTCCCTGTACTGTAAGATATAATGATCTCAAAAGTAAAGGTGATCGCGGTGGTGAGGATTCATCAACACCATCAAAGGGAGCAGCAAGGTTGGACCTTCTCTCCCCGCGCAAAAAAAAAAAAATATATATATATATACACACACACACACACACACACACACACACATATACATCTTGCAAATACAAGGATTTTCAGTGTGTGCCATTTTTATTCTTAAACTGCACTTAAGTGCTCACACAGTTGAGGGTAGAATATGACTTTTATAACTGTCAGCTATGCAGCCATCTGTAGGACATAAATATGATTATTAACATATGTATTGAAAACAGCAACAAATCTTTTTTTAACAAAAAAACAAGGGGCTACATAATTGGGGGAGGGGCATAAATTGCATCTCCCAGCAGAATTAAAAGTTATTTACTTACCATAACTAGGTATCTGTGTTGCCTATTTTCATTCTTCCTCAACATATTGGTTTGGATTAGACCCTTTGATCTGACTCAGCCACATATTTCAGACTTTGGATCTAGCTTTCGAGCTCCTCCCTCTAGCCATAATGCCCTATTCCCACCGTCTCAGATTGAGTTTGTTACTCTATATCCCTATAGTTAAATGAGACTGGTATAACTGACAGAAAAGAATGGCTCAAACTGGGAACTGTAGGTTCCCAATACAGTCCAAAATGTCCCTATAGAAGAAGGGATGGGAGCTGTAGAAGAGGGAATGAAAATGGACAACACAAATCCCTAGTTATGGTAAATACATAACTTTTAAATCTGATGCTATCCTTTTCACTCATCCTCAACATATGGGACAGCGTCCCCAGCTACGCTGAGCCAAAATAATGTCATGTACAGGGGAAGACTGCCTTGGCTGTCTAAATATTACTGTGAGTGGAGAAACCATGCAGTTAGTTTGAGGGGCCTGTATGTTGGGATGTTGGATCCCTGATGAACGAGAAAGGAAATTCAGAGTTGGCTCTGGTGTCTGTGGAGGATAATAAAGGCAAGACTGCAAGAAAGGGGAACCATACGTGTCGAGGCCAGAAAGGGGCAATGAGGATTACTGAGCTCTTCAGTTGACTTGCTTTCTGTAAAAATCTGGGAATTAAGGGAAGGGGAGGGTAAGCATAAAGAAGTCCTGAGGGCCATGCATGGACTATAGCATCTCTCAGTGACTTCCCCTGAAGGGGGAGAAGAACAAAGTACCTGCTGCAGTACTTGTTGTGGGAAGTGTTAAAAGGTCACAGCAAGATCATCCCCAACAACAGAAGATTATCTCCACTACAAAATGACTGACAGACCAGTTGTGAGGCATCAAAATGGACCTGCTAAGTCTATCCGCTAATACTGTGATTTTCCCTGGAACGTGCATCATAATAAGAAAGGGGTCTGATCAGATTGCCCATTTCCATACTCTCATGGCCTCTCTGCAAAGGGGATAAGATCCAGTTCCTCCTTGTTTGTTGATGTACCAGACTACAAACAAGTTGTCAGTCTGAACTGCAACAGTCCCTAAGGGAAAGCATCTTCAAAAGTCTGAAACGCAAATAGGATTGCTCTCATCTCTAGAACATGATATGCAAATTGGTCTCTTGTGGGGACCACATGTCTTGGACCATTCTCCCCAAGAAATGCCCCCTACACCAGTTGAGAAGCGTCCATGGTCACTGTGGCCATTGGGGTTCATAGAACAAAAGGTGTGTCTAGATGAAGATCGTCTGACTGGATCCACTAGTGTGTGTGTCGTTTGCAAACTGGAGTAAGCTTGACTGGAAAGGATGGGGGATTGATGCAGAATGGACCACTGTACAGCTGCAGTCCACTGGAAAACACACTAAGAAACATGTAAAGGTGGTAGTACTATGGCTAGTGCCATGGAACCCAGTGCATTAAGTACTGACCATGCCGGAGACAGATGGGAAAGGAGAAGATGAACCTGGCTTTTGATAGTGGAAATATGATGAGAAGATAGAAATGCTACTTGTGTTGTCCATCTGGAACTGAACCAATGAACTCCATGCTCTGGACTGGCATGAGGTCTGATTTGCCATGATTTATTGTTATATCCAATGATTTGCAAATCTGGAGCAAATAGTCCCTGGTATGCAGAAGGAGATGCTTGGAGAGGGCAGTGAGGATTAAGTCGTATATGTATGGAAACACTTGGAATACTTTCAGTCTCAAATGAGCTGCTGCCACTGCCATGCACTTGGCAACTATGCTGGGGGCTGTGGTGAGTCCAAAGGGCAGAGCTCTGAATTGGTAATGACTGGTTTCCAGCCGAAAGTGCAAATGTCTTCAGGATCACCTGTCTTGTTTTTTTTTTCTTTTTTCTTTTTGAAAAGCTAATTTTTGATTTATCTTTTTTTTTTAACTAGAAACATCTTTACTAAATTATCATGGATGACACTGGCAATCTTACATTTATATAAATGAAAATAAACCATACAAAATCACAGTTGCAAGCATTATTTATTACAAACCATCCAGACACAACTGCAGCTGCAAACATTATACATCACTTATAATATATCGAGTCACTGTCAGTCAACTATTACATAACTCATTGAATCTCTGCCTTCTTTCACACCTCGTTCCTCCCTCTGCATGTATTCATCCCACACGTCACATTTTTTCCTATGTAATTTGCTCCTACCCTTTGCTAAAGATCCCAATTCCAGTTCTCTGTTACTATATTCTCTACTTCCAGTAAAGTTGGTTTAAACTTTGGATTTCCCTTTTCTAGTATTTGCTGTTTTTTGGCAGCCATCATAATTAAACTCAACGAGCCTTTCTATGTCTAAGCAATTCCAATTCTATATCACAGCTCAAAATAAATAATTTCCTTTGTTATACCAATTTGCTCACACAGTGTCTCTGACAGAGCAGTCTGCAGGGAATCTTTAAAGTCTGCCAGCTAATTACACTCCTAGAAAATATGCTCCCAGTTACTTCTTTCTTCCCCATCACACCCCCAACATTTGCTGTCTACCTGAGGAAAAATTATTTGGAGTCTACTTGGGGTATAAAAATACCTATGTAAAGACTTCCAAAGATCCTAAATCTCCTAGAATTGCTGCATATTTGGGAGATGTACATACATCCTCCCATTGTTTCTTTGTGGATTGTTTATCCAATCTCTCTTCGCAATCCTTTATAACCTCCTCCGATTGATTTTTATAGTTATCATGCGATATTTTATATGCTCTACTAATTAGTCCTTTCTTAACAGTGACTTCTGTTCTAGACTGTACTAAACCACTCTACCTGTGCTAGTCTTTCACTAAGGATCCCCCTATTTCTTTCTCTTTGATTATATTCTCATATCAATCTTTGATATGGAAGGCAATTTCTAACCTGCTGTCCAAATAAGTTCCTGGCATTTTCCCATTCTATCATCCTTCCCGCTCTAGTTATTTGCTTCCAGTAACTTGGTTCCTTTTCCAGTTTTCTACAAGAAATTCCAGTTCCCTCTTGCCTACTGTCTGTATCTGTAATTGCAGTCATCTCTATTGGCAGAAACTCCTTTTTCCATTCCCATGTTGGCTTTGTTCTTAGTACTTTCTGTAGGATTATTGCTATTCTCCTTACAGGTCTGCATCCAAAATCCCAGTCTCTCATTGTTTATTGATCTTGTCCCCTTTTTATCATCACCTCTTTCCACTTTAAATTACAGTTTTCTGCTTGGGCTATGTATAGCAGCCTTAAACTGTGTTGCTCTGAAATACCTCTTCAAATCGGGTAATCTCAATCTGCCCTGTTGTATTGGAAGAATAAGCTTATTCCACTATTCCTCTAGATTCTTGCCATCTTCCCCTCCAAGATAAAATCCTTCAGCTCTTTATTAATTGCTATCCACAGCTTCTCCTCTGGTTGATAAAAATATGCTTGGCCTGACCTGTGTATAATATTAAAAGACTAAAAACATTTTAACTGCTTGTATCTCACTATGACTAACCATATAACACAGCTTCCATTTTCTCAGCTTTTGAATTATCTTTTTAGTCTCTTCCAACATATCCTTAGCTGCCACACGAATCATTTTTAATCCATATTCTTAAATACTTCATTTTATCATGTCCCCATAAGTATGGATTTTGCTGAACCAATTCATATGTGGGTACATTTACCACTATTGCCTTTGTTTTAGCTTCATTAATTCTGTAACCCAAAAAGATTTGAAACTCCCTCAAGATGTTCCACAGCACTGTAATACACCTTTCTGGTTTGGGTTTTGTCTGGTATAAAATAATCTCATCTATAAATAGAGTCGGGTTTTCTTGACTACTATACCAATTATATCCTTGAATTTCTGAGTCCCTTATTTTCTTTGCCAATGGTTTTAAATATAATGCAAATAATAAGGGGGAGAGAGAATACTCCTTCTTGGTTCCTCTGCTCAAGCAGAAATGATCACAGAGGACCCCACCCACTTTATTTTTTGTCTCAGTCCCTCACATATCCTCCTAATCAACCTTATAATTTTATCAGGGAATGCAAATGCTTCCATTGCTCTGCTCATAAAGTCCCAACTTACTCTGTCAAATACTTTCTCTGCATCAAGACCCACCAACAACAGTGGCATTTTCTTAACTTTCTGCTTCCCTCTGGATCATCAGTGTCTGTTAATGCTGTCAAATGTTTCCCTCCTCTCTGCAAAACCACACTGATCCATATCGCCTATTTTGAGATAGTATGCATCCTGAAGATCTACTGAGCACATCCAGTTGTCCTTGTGAAGAAAAGGTAGGATGGACTGTACCATGACCATTCAGAACTTTGATTTCTTCACGTACTGATTCAAATTGCTTAGATCCAAAATAAGTCAGAGGTCCCCTGTTTTCTTTGGCACCAAAAGAAGTGTAAATAAGTTCTGAATCGTATTTGGTTTGCGGGAACCTTTTGAATGATTATTTTTCTACCAGCTTTTGGATTTCTTGTGCTGCTGCCTTCCTTTGACTGTGTGGAATGTTGAGAAGCTTCTTCCTGTTGTGGGATGGGAGAAGGAAAAATGGTACGCAACAACCTCTGGATATTATTCTCATCACCCAAGAATCTTGTGTTATACTTGCCCTGGTGTCCGGGTGGAAGGACAATCAACCCCCCGACTGCCTCTATAGTTGAACAGTCAGGCAGCACTTCAGAAGCGCTGAAAGGATCTGTCTGGAGAAGAATCCCTGAAGGCCTGATTCTGCGGATCTCCTCTGCCTCTAGGGTAACATCTTCCAATAGAACTTCCTCTGCTGCCTCTAGAGGAATTATCACCATGCAGATCTTGAAAAGGTCCCAGAGATTTTTGGAACTATATCTTCTTACTGCCTCTCTGATTCCTGGAAAAGGTTTGTTGAGGGGTAGAAAACTTGATTCCTATGGCAGTCTTTCCATCTTGTTTGCTTCAGGTAAGCATCTTTTTTACTGATGGCCAAAACAAAGAAGGGCCATCAAATGGAGCATTGATAAAGGACATCTTGAAGGGCTTTACAAAGTCGCATAGCCACATCCAGACATGCTTCCTAAGGGCAATGCCTGAACCTTCAGCTGTGTGTGAGAACAGCCTCATCAAATAGCTTGATATGGATAACAGATTGACCAGTTGTGAGGATGTTCTTTTGTCCTCTGCGGACAGACTCACTAGTATTTGAAAGCTCTTTGGTCAAATCTCTATGAAGCCTAGTAAAGTGTGCCAGGTAGTTTAGTGACCTCAGGGCAAACATTGCAGAGGCAAAGACTCGCTTTCTGAATCTGTCCAATGCCCTCTCTGTTTCGCAGATGGACAGCAGACCTTTGTTCTTCTAGCTCTTTCTTGGTGGCTGCCGCCACAGCCATAGCATCAACTGGGACTCCTTTGCTCCAGTGGCGTCTATCTGTTGGCAGGGCTAAAAATGTTTCATGTCTTTTGGGAATCAGTTCAACGGTAGCCAGTTCCTTCCAAGCCCAGCGGGAAACCAAATCAATAAGTTCATCAGCCAAGGGGGGAACCTAAGACATAGATGGACTAGAAACAAATGCCTCCAAAAATACAGATTCTTCTGGTGAGGGGTTTTGGGAAGACCATGCACTATTTTGTTTTGGGCTTTCTAAAATATTTTCAAAGGCGATGCCATCTGGTGGTGATCTGGGGAGCCCCTCTCTTGCATCAAAAATCAGTATCCTCCATGACAGACTCCATCAGGGAGTCAATGTGTCTCCTTTTGCATGTTCTCTTCTGATGCATCTTCACTGTGGGATGTTCAAATGAGGTGTCAGAACAGAGGGGAAGTTCCTCTAATGGAACTAGTTGGACACGTATTGAAACTGGCTGTCCCTTTGGAGTAGGTCTGATAGATTCAGAGCTCAGAACAGTATGAGAGAAAAGGGGTAAGATCCAAAAAATGAGGACACAGTTCTCTTTGTAGAGAGGAAAAAGTCTTTTCCACTACCTTCAAAGCTGATGGACTCGGAGAAGCTTTGACCCACCCTCTAGGAGTCGAAATTCACAAAGAAAGCAGGCCTCAACCTCCCTTTCATCAGCGCCTTAAAGGTGGAACCAGATCTGAGGGGAAGGGATGGATCCAACAAAATTGGGAGCTTAATCTATCCCCTCGGATCAGATACTGACACTTAGGCTCAGAGACCCATTCTGATCTGAGGATATCAGAGCAAAACTAGCCAAAGATATAGTCAGAATGGAGGAGGAAGCTCTCCTCGGTTCCAACACCGGATCTCTTAGGGATTAATGATCCTGGGACTCTCAAAACCACTGGATGGATCAGAGAAGGAGATAAGATGGTTTTCAACGTGGGAGGCATACTCGCGGATCCAATAAGGGACGGAGCTGGGTAATGCCCCCATCTGGATCTGAGCTCTGAAAAATGTATGCATCATCCTACCACATCCACTTCCAATAAGCTTCTGGAGGACCTAGACAAAGTAGTGGATGGGGGTCTGGAATGTTTCTTTGGAGTCTGAAGCAATTGGGAAGGCAGGGTGGGCGAAATTGGCTTTACAGCAAATTCTGCAGTAATATTCCTACATGAAGTACCCAGCTTCAGATAAGAGGGTGGTATTGTAGGACTTACTGTTATAACTGTAGGAGCCGAAGCCTTAGGATCCGATGGAGTTGGATCAGTGTGTCCAGTCTTTGGATCTGATGGTGTCAGATCTGAAGTTTTTCTGCTTTTTAACAGTGGCTTCGACGAAGACCTGGGGCAACTTCTGAGTGGAGAGTTTCCTGTGCTCCACAGGAGCAGATTTGCTAGTTTTTGGAGAGGTTTAGCCCCTGAATAAGATGTAGCAGGGAAAGATCCCCTTAGAATAAGTTTATGTCTGTATGCCAGGGCTCTTGTGTTAAAGGTGGAGTAGATCTTACAAGCAGTGTCCAAGTGCCCGGCTCAAAGACAGTACTCTCACTCCACGTGGGCATCTGAATTTGGGATTTTATACCTGCAAGAAATGCATTTCGTAAAACCTGTTGGTTTACCTGACACGTTGGGTATCCAAAAAAGTAAAACAACAAGAATAAACTACAAGAAAAGTTTTTTTTTTGGGGGGGGGGGGGGGGTTATGTGAAAGGAAGAGTTTTAATTACCATTGATAATCTAAAGAAAGACCCTGGTGAGCAAAGGGTAAGCTGATATACAAACAATGGTAATACAAATTTACTACTTAGCGAGAAAAGTAGGAAGATAAAAGGCGGAAAAGTCTTAATGTCCTGTGAGAAAACTAGGAGGGAGGATAGATAATTTAAACTAAGATAAAGTTATACTATATCCAAAAAAATAAATAACTCACAAAATATCTCTAGTAATGTTTGAGAAAGAAACTTGCATTTGTTCATGAATGCTGCAAAAGAGATCTGAGACAATGATGTTGGAACAGGGCATTATAGGTAGAGGGAGGAGTTCGAGAGCTGGGTCGGATTCAAATCCATACATTGAGGAAGAATGAAAAGGACAGCATCAGATCAAGAAAGCTACCTCTATAATTGTTGATGTATTAATACACAACTAAACAGAAAAAAAAAATCAAATGCAACACCCAGTGGAATAACAAGGGTATCTATACAACACAACTCTCTAAAAACAATAAGCACACCTAAGCAGAAAACTTCATTGAAAAACTGAATATACTCCATGACAAAAGTCACGACTACTGTTACGTCCAAATATGTACAACCTGCCAAACAGGAAGCACATACTCAGCAGTCGCAAAACCACAACCAGACTATAACACCAACTGAAATGCTATAACCTAAAGCCAACTGAATAAGATAAGCATTGCAGAAATCAATGAGAATTAAAAACAATAAAAATATAATAAAAAATATTAGTCAAGAAAATGAATATCAACAAACAGAATGTGTAAGCGCCCATACAAATTGTTTACATCCCAAACTAGAATGGAACACACTATGCAAATTCATAGTTACAAGCTTACAGAAACCAAATGCATTACAGACAAAGAGAAATATAGATGGCACCACCTACTCTAAGACAAGTCGGACTCAAACTGAAATTCAAAATGCACTTTTTGGTGATAATCTGTTCAGGCAATAGAATGAGCTGTGTTACTATACAGTTAAATATCAGATCAAGAGCTTCACATGCTGCAAAGCATAACTTACCGTCTTTGGGTGGGACAGTTTCTTAGAAAAACTATTTTCAGTCTTCGGCTGCACAAACCCTTTGTTCATTATGCTGTTGTCCTTGTGACCTGAAGACCCAGATGTGTTCAATGAGTGAGAAAGGAAGCTTTCAGACTACGTAAAAGGAAACACCAGTATTAGAAGAAACGTTTCAAAGACAACTGTCTCAAGACTAATCAGACTGACATCATCTCAGACGACCAAGCATGGTTTCTGACAATGGCCCACTCTCAGAGGATATATACCTACCATTTGCTGCATCTCTGCACCTAACAGCAGCAGTATGTATTAAAGCCTTAATATCACCTTCTGGTGAAGAATCTGAGGTGGGAAAAATTGACAAAGTAAAACATACCAGAGCATTTGGGTAAAAAAGCCTCCTATATTTACACAAAATACAGACACTAATGGTTCTCCCATCTTTTCCCCATATCACTGCCGAGTAGAAGATCAACAGGAATACCAGGGCTGAAAGAGTTAAAAAGTAAATTATTCGGTCAAGAAATGCAGGGAAGGAAAATGCAAACTGCATTGTGTGTGTGCATGTGTTTTGAGGGGGACAAAAGTGCTTTAGTTTGGTAACAATCACTATACTGAATTTGTGATACTCAGTGCAAATATTAAGCATATTAAATATAACAAAATAACTTCTGATAAATTTTAGAGAATTTTAGGAAAGGAATGACATGAAACAGAGAAACCTCTGTTTAAGTTGGGTAGACACGCTACATATAAAGGGACGCATGAAAACTTTTATAGCACGTCTGTTGCTAATAGCAAAAATATGGATAACAAGGAAATGGAGAACAAACTAAGAGCAGACTGTGGAGGACGAATAACAAAATGGAGGAAATGAAAGGAAAAAGAGTGGGTAATAATTAAGCACCCAGTAAGTTTCCTAAAAAGAAATGGGAGTGTTGGAATAAAAGAATAAACACAGCAATGTACTGGAGATTAAAAGGGAAGAAAATTAAAAAGCAAGTGAAAGTGAGGGATTTTAAGGAATAAAGGGTTAAAAGAAAGAAGGGGGGTGGAATAAAATAAAATGAATAACAAATGCAGTGTAATTTCTGGTACTGGGTTGCACCTGATGTTTAGAATAATGACAATTGATAAAGGGAAATTAAAATATATAGCACGGACCAACCACAAGAAAAAGGGTTATGGAGAAAAAAATACTGCTGAAATAAAAATGCAGAAAGCTGATGTTCCTGTCCAGCTGAAAAGATTTTCTGACATTTAATTATCTAACTGTTGGTAGATATTAACGAATTAATACAAAACAGCAGATATCACTACTCTGGAAAATATCACATGAAATTTACAGCTTAGTATTCAAGGGATTTGTACTGGACAAAACAAATGAAAAAAATATAAATATAAGCTACAAAAGATGGGGAAATGACGCACAACTTCTATATACAGCCATGGTTATTGAGCGAGTCAATGGCACCAAAACTGTGCTGAAACCTTAACAAGGATCTATAAAAGACTACATAAGAGAACATTGTACCAATCTTTCACACCAGACGAAGCAATTGACAGAAGAAGAAGAGAGAGAGGAGAGAGAGTGGGGAATAAAATAAAAGACATGCAGTCGGCAAAAGTGCCAGTGCTATTTAATAAGAGACATGTATTATCTCAACAGTATTAAAACTTATGTAGCTGAAGAAAACAAGGCACAGCAACACGACTGAAAGCATAAAAAGTTTAAAAGTTTAATAAGGTAAGCGCTTTCACACCAAATGCTAGTGCTTCATCAGACCATATAAAAAAACTACATCCGCAATCACTACTAATATATTCACATGGATTCAAAACAACCAATGAAAGTCAAGAAGGAAAAAAACCCGACATCAACTTATTATTTAAAGAGACGTGCTTTTAATACAGGCTTAATAGAAACCCTGTCATTTAGACCTAGGTATTTATCAGCTTGCCATAATATAATCCAGTGCAATTCTCTGGTTTCAGTAAAGTTTTTAATATCACCACCACATATATTTTCAAAAATAATTTTAATAACTTGAAATTTAAAGCAGTGTTCATTCTCATTCTGTATACAATGTCTAGCTAATGCATTCTTAGTGTCGCCATTCCTGATGCAATAAATATGTTCCCTGACTCGTTCCATCAGTGACCTTTTGGTTTTTCCTACATAACAGCGACAGATTCCTAGTGAGACAGTTAGCTTTAACCTCAAATTTACACTCTAGACAAGTAACCGGGTCAATAAAACATGCTGATATATCAATAAACATACAGAAATTGCATGTAAGGCATTGACTAGTACCTGTCGGGCCACCGCCATGTCCACTTTCTTTTTGCATGACATTTTTATAACAAAAAAATATGTATAGAAAACCCTGTAGAAGAAATGCTATCCTGCATAGGGATAGCATGCATCCTGGTCATATATTCTGTAATGTTATCAAAGGTCAAACTATGAAAATGTCTCCACTCAGTAACTGTGCTGATGCTTTTAGGAAAGATGTCCAGATGCTTAAGAATTAATTTCATGAAAAGGGGGTACAAAATGTGTGAAATTGAAAGAAGCATTTGTATGGCAGCTATACATAGAGAAAATAAGGCAAAACCATATTTTTCAAATCAAGTTTTTGAGGCAAAGTCTTCTCAAGTTGCTAGTAATAAAAATTATTTGTCCCCATCTCTATTCTGTACCAGTGATATGACTGATATATTGAATATTATTAAATCAAATTGGTCCTTATTGAATTTCGACAATGATATCACAGCGGTCATTGGCCATAGGCCGAATTTTGTCTTTAAGAATAAGAAATCTCTTAAAAGACACCTTTGTTATAAAAATGTCATGCAAAAGGAAAGTGGACATGGTGTTGGCCTGACGAGCACTAGTCAATGCCTCACATGCAATTTCTGTATGTTTATTGATACATCAGCATGTTTTCCTCATCCAGTTACTTGTCTAGAGTACAAGTTTGAAGTTGCAGCTAACTGTCGCACCAGGAATCTGATTTATTTAGTGACATCTGCAGCTTGTCGCTGTTTTTATGTAGGAAAAGCCAAAAGGTCACTGATGGAACGTGTCAGGGAACATATTTATTGCATCAGGAATGGCGACACTAAGAATGCATTAGCTAGACATTGTATAAAGAATGAGAATGAACACTGCTTTAAATTTCAAGTTATTAAAATTATTTTTGAAAATATACGTGGTGGTGATATTAAAAACTTTACTGAAACCAGAGAATTGCACTGGATTATATTATGGCAAGCTGATAAATACCCAGGTCTAAATGACAGGGTTTCTATTAAGCCTGTATTAAAAGCACAACGTCTCTTTAAATAGTAAGTCGATGTCAGGTTTTTTTCCTTCTTGACTTTCATTGGTTGTTTTGAATCCATGTGAATATATTAGCAGTGATTGCGGATGTAGTTTTTTTATATGGTCTGATGAAGCACTAGCATTTGGTGTGAAAGTGCTTACCTTATTAAACTTTCAAACTTTTTATGCTTTCAGTTGTGTTTCTGTGCCTTGTTTTCTTCAACTACATTGGTCTTTTGCTTGCAGGCACAGTTTTTTCCTTGGGGATTTTATTCTTTGTTTCTGGCAAGTATTAAAACTTACCTGCTGAAGACAAAGGAGAAAACAATAGTACACCTTCTGAAAAAAAAAATTAAGCCCAAAACACCCAAAAGTGCCAACTAAGTACTGTAATCAGGATCATGTAAAAAAAAAAAAAATCAGATAAATCACCAGAGAATGTCTGTGTAGGTACCAGTGCAAGCCTTATACTGAAAAATATTGAAGGTATCTATGCACGTGGTTTATTTATACACCCCCAAAACAGTGTGCATTCCCTTTACTTCCCTGAGGCGCAGTTACTTCAGAAGGATGGATGGACAGATGTGATACAGAAACAGCACTAGTTACATATGCAAAAAAATATGAACTTTGCATACAGAATGTAAAGGAATATCAAGAGATACTGATGTGATAGAATCCTAATTCTTTAGCCACAACAGAAAACTTATATTGGATACAGTAATGTTTAAGTGGGAATTATATGACAACTGAAATCCATCACTGTAAAAATTTGACACTAATGTAGTCACCCCCACTAGGGTAGTGACATGTAAAGTATTGCTAAGAAAACATCCTTGATACACAGGAAATTAAAAGATTTCCTTAGTAAATAGCAGCAGATGGTAAGAGAATATCATTACAGTGATCGCTCCTCAAAGATCTGCTGTTGTATTAAAGTATAGCTATGCTATCTTCTGCAGAAGGAATCACTTTAAAATAAGCTCATAACATTTGGGTAGATGATAAAGCATCACCCTTCATTCTCATTAGGGAGGTGGTAAATGTGCACCAACCGCAAAAAGTTAAATTGACAGAACATAACTGGAAGCTGCCTGTGAAAGCATAAAAGTAGAATAAAATATGTTTGTACCATGAACACACACTGCAAAACCACCAATAGCAATGATGATGCGTGGAAATGACCCTATTCTGTAAACGTTGCTTAAGAAAACAACGTGTTAGAGAAACAACTGTATAAAGATGTGCATCAGTGTGTGTGTGTCTTTCGGCTTTTCGGTTAGGTTGCATACACAGCGAACTCGGGTCCGCTAATGATTAACAGTAAGTTTTTATGCTGCTTGCCGGGCCCCTGTCAAACAACCTTCAATGAAGGGAAGCCATTCCACACGTAATAGTCACACAGTACAGTCGGGCAGCTTTAATCGAGCAGACGAGTGTGCTTATTATATACCTGAACGTAATGAAAAGTGGCCACTGCAACAGTAAATGACAACATTACAGTTTTATCCCACCCTCCTTGTCTTATTCCTGGTTTGTGTTTTTAACAGCAGTCCAGTATTCTTAATGTAGGCTTTCCTAACTCCATGCTGGAATTACATGGGACCTTTGTAGGTGCACAAGACACACACACAAAGCCAGCACTGCCAGTAACTTTCCTATATTTCTGAGCCATTCAGAATCCACAAGTAGCTGCAATTGTAGCAAATCATTAACCAAAATTACTAAGAAATGCTGTAAAACAAAAAAGTAACAGAAAACAAATTAGCAGTCATAAGTAACTATAAATATTGTTCAGGAAAAATTGAGGGAGGGCAGTCTACCTCTTTCAGTGACCACTCCTCAAATACCAGCAGTTACTGTACGTATGCTTACACACACCTGCGTTGCCTTCTTTTGGGATTGTCGATGTTCAATGCATCATAACATTTGAGCAGATTCCAAAGCAGTCTAATTTCTATCCTGTGTTTACACTATGTATTCAGATTGCAGTGTTTAATGAATTAGTTGACTGTGAACAACATGGTCCTAACAAAGGAGGTATTCCTGACAACATAGCCAATCACACAAATGACAGCAAATTGCTGAAGTGAATGAAAGAATTGTCAACTCAGTGGGACAGACATTACATGGTTAGAGCCCTACTCCGATTAGTATCAATAAAACAAAGAAATCAAAAAGAAAGTAGAATGTCTTGAGTCAGGGCTCTAGGAAGAGCTTAATTTTTAGGAAAAAAATATCAGTGGATGCCTTTTGCCACCGCTCTCTAAATTCGTGTTGTGGTGCAGTATTGCAAATATTTAACTGAATAGATAACTTAAGTTCAAGAAAAATCCATTAACATAAATGAAATAATGCATTTAAAAAGCCGATTGCAACACTAAGTATAGAACTAGAATATGAATTTGAACACCTGAATAATGTACCCAATATTTTTTGTGCTTTTATCCTCCACTACTGTCTGCCAACCATCAAACCCTCTCAACAGACTGGCCCATTTGCTCACTATGGGGCAAGAGAAGATCACAGGTCACCATCACAGAGTTGGCATCAGGGTTTTTCATGTTTAGCCTCAAGCCCTACTCCAGCAGACAAACATCATGTTCACATATGTGAGGGTTAGCTATGCCTTCCTCTGAAGGCACTTACATTCTTGCACATGCCCCTTACGAGTCAACGCATGCATGTGACTTAGAACCAAGCACACATCCCTGGTCTGCATGTTACATGGTGTTCACCACTACCAGTAGCCACAGCAGTACAGTGAGCCACACTACGTTTATCTCATCAAAATGGGCAGCAGCATCATTGGCTGCACACTCTCAAACTTGCCTTCCCAGCACTTGAGCTGCTAACCGATGTTGGATCATCAATCACAGTCAGGGCTTCATCTCTTCCACACCAAGGAACTAGGATAATGTCGGAATACTCCACTTGTAATGAAGTAGCAATCAATGCTCTTCAAAGTCAACAGTCTTAAACAAACATGTCCACAGTGTAGAAACAGGATATTAGTACATCTAACAAAGTACAGAAGGAAATGTAATAACTACATACAATAAAAACACAAGCAATAATTCTCAATAGAGCATTTATGAGTGTATGGCAACAAGCTGTGACCATTTTCAACCACAAAAAGTATCCTGAATAAAGTCAAATATAAAGGCCATCATCAAACGTTGACTGTCCAGGTGATTATCAGCTAGCAATGCCACTGATGTGATCGAGCCTCACTACCTATATGCTTGACATAGCAAATGTCCTTAAAAGTGTTACCTTGACAGTGTTTATAAATGACATATTTGAATAAAATGTCCTGCGTTACCAAACTGCTTAAGGCATCTTTATGTCATTAAAGCAAAGCCAGTATATGCTCATACATAAATGATGCTTTAATGTACATAAAAAATGAAGCAGTAAAAATGCTTATCCTAAATCAAATGTAAAAAAAAAAATGCAGATAACTACTTAAAAAATGGAGCTACCTCGAAAATACAATATATTTACCTTTGAAAAAAGATGGCTGTCATATATTGCGCTGGTTCTTTAAATCTTTAGCGCCTTTTTCTGTCATAATTCCAAGTAGTAGTAAGTTATTTTTGTGGCCTGATTTCCTGTTCTGTTGCACAGTCTGAAAAGTAAAGCCAACAAGTTGGCAGCATACCACATTGTGCCTGTTTGAATTCAAGTATTCATATGTTAGAAGGAACTAGTAACCACTACAGGACCACAGAACAGAAATTATACAAGAGCTAGATGGGGTCTCACAAAGAATCCTAGCTTCTGCATAAGCTACTAGGTGCTGAAAGTCACCTGTTAACCCTAGATAAGGGAGAGTGAATTAATGCATGGGCTGTAGTATGTTGTAAAGTTTCTGTAGTAAGTTGTAAAGTTTTTTTTGTAAAGTTTCTTTTAGTTTATCAGGTATTTTTTTCTGGTGATGGTAGAATAAAGATTAGGCAGCAGCAATCTGGCCTTTTTTTATAACGTTATGGTAACTCGGTACAAAAGTAACTTACTACAAATACCAAAAGTCACCTCTATCCATCCAGCCTAATAATGGACTAGAATGGACTGCAAGGAATATTAGAGCTTTGGGGCCAGGCATTTAGAAGGACGAACATTTTAGGTGGATTCAGTCTCAACTAGTTTGCAATAGGCTAATTTGACATCTGTTAAACAAGCATCTCAGAAAACTAATGGATTGACTGTTGTAGTGGCAAAGGAAAAACGGAAATGCACATTGTTAGCACAGCTGGAAAAGCCAATTGCTTATCTGTAATGTTATTTCCAGACAGTGCACAGATATTAAACAGTGGACTGAAAACTGATCACTGTGGGATCACGTTGTTCACACTGATCGATACAGAGAAGTTGACAGTGAAATACTGTTACCTGCAAATTAGTCAAACAGCATCCGAACTATGGGAAGATAATGGCAATTATATAACACTGGTAACTAGGGGAAGATAATGGCAATTATGTAATACCTGGTAACTAGGGGAAGATAATGGCAATTATGTAATACCTGGTAACTAGGGGAAGATAATGGCAATTATGTAATACCTGGTAACTAGGGGAAGATAATGGCAATTGCGTATCACCTGGTAACTAGGGGAAGATAATGGCAATTATGTAATACCTGGTAACTAGGGGAAGATAATGGCAATTATGTAACACCTGGTAACTAGGGGAAGATAATGGCAATTATGTAATACCTGGTAACTAGGGGAAGATAATGGCAATTGCGTATCACCTGGTAACTAGGGGAAGATAATGCCAATTATGTAACACCTGGTAACTAGGGGAAGATAATGGCAATTATGTAATACCTGGTAACTAGGGGAAGATAATGGCAATTATGTAATACCTGGTAACTAGGGGAAGATAATGGCAATTATGTAACATCTGAACTAGGGGAAGATAATGGCAATTATGTAACATCTGAACTAGGGGAAGATAATTGCAATTATGTAACACCAGGTAAATAGGGGAAGATAATGGCAATTATGTAACAGCTGGTAACTAGGGGAAGATAATTGCAATTATGTAACAGCTGGTAACTAGGGGAAGATAATGGCAATTATGTAACATCTGAACTAGGGGAAGATAATTGCAATTATGTAACACCTGGTAAATAGGGGAAGATAATGGCAATTATGTAATACCTGGTAACTAGGAGAAGATAATGGCAATTATGTAACATCTGAACTAGGGGAAGATAATTGCAATTATGTAACACCTGGTAACTAGGGGAAGATAATTGCAATTATGTAACACCTGGTAACTAGGGGAAGATAATGGCAATTATGTAACATCTGAACTAGGGGAAGATAATGGCAATTATATAACACTTGGTTTCCACATGCTCAGTTAAGTTCACATGATTTACTCCATCAAATAGCTGAAAGATCAGAACAATGCTGAACAGTTTTTGATCACTTTTTCCGACCTACAGTATGCCCGTTTTGTTGCTGTGGCAATAACGGAAAGTGGGCAGCCTTCTGAAGACCAAACCATGGCTTCAAAACTTTGGAACAGGCAGCACTACAACTAGGTTGCTGCTATGTCTGCCCTCCACTAGGTCATTCTGAGTTGGAACAAAACAGACATGCAATACTGCAATGACATCTATATAATAAAGAATATCAAGATAAGATATGTTCACTCATTTTCTGATCAGAGGGGTACTTTAATAACAATGTGGCTAGATGGCCCAAAAATGAAAGGGGCATCCAAAACTTCCTGCTTAAGGTCTCCATGTAAGCATGAAACACAAAGCTATGCCAAGTAAATGGTAGTCATATACTTACCATAATGCTGGATCCTTTCATCCATGTGGGTCTTTGGTAGGCTTATCTGATCCAAGATGGCAAAACTATTGCTCCAGCCTCAAGCACCTTTAATTTTTTTCCCCCTCCCATAACACACCCAAGACTGAAGCTAACCTAGAGCACACTTGTTAACTAATAAGGAAGGTTAGGCTACAAGACCACCACTGGAGAAGAGCTGTAATGGTCCTTCAGAAATGACAATTTGGAAGAAGGAATGGAGGGAGGGCTGTCGCATCACCTGGATACGGATGAAACTATCCAGTACTACAGTAAGTACATAACGACTGCATGCTATTCATCACATTCACATGATCCAACTGATGGATCAGAATCCCAAACTACTAAGTACCCGAGTGAAATCAAGACAGGAAACTCCAGGACAGTAGCTCTCTGAATGAAGCTCTAGACCTCAAAATAACATCCAGCTTGTAAAGTTTGGCAAATGTATGAAACACAGACCAGGCTGCAGCACCACAGATTTTGTCAACAGAAGAATTTTTGAAGAAAATTAAAAAAGCAGGAATGGATCTCAGAGTGAGCCTTAGGTCTTTATAGTATGGATCAGTTGTTAGTAGAATAAACAAAAAGTAATACAATCAGAAAGCCATCTAGACAAGGAAACCTTTGAAACCATAGAACCCATTTTGTTTGCTACAAAGGAAGCAAACAAAAAGTTGAGAATATTTTCTAAAGGGTTCAGTTCTGTGCAGACAAAACCTTAGTTGCCTGTGGACATCCAATGTGTGAAGAATTTATTCATCCCTTTTTTGAAAGTTGGGTACCGGCACATGGATAGTGCAATTCAAATTTGTTTTGGATGCCAGCAAGGGAACAAAAGTATTAATGATTTTTGCACAGTGAAACTGGTCTTTATGAAATATGGAGTAAGGTAGGCTAGTAGACAAGGCCTGCAACTCTGAGATCCTTCTAGCTAAATTATTGTCACAAGAAATACGGTTTTCTAAAAGAAACTTTCAAAGGGGCAGAGGACTGGCTCAAAAGAGTATTCTGTTAGATCTTCTTGAACAAAACTGAGATCGCAAAGGGGTAATGTTTCTCTGACTGGATGGCGAAAAAGGCTTTATGTGAAGCTAGACAGAGTGAATTGATACCATTGTTAAAAAGAGAAACTGAAGCCAACTGTACCTTAATGGTAAAAAAAATGAAACTTAAAGAAAAGATATGTAAGAAGAAAACTAAAATGTCAGGAATAGAAGCATTAAACTGAAACCTAAAGAAAAGAGATGTAAGAAGAAAACTAAAATGTCAGGAATAGAAACATTAGAGAGGGCTTATTTCTTCAGCAGTTCCCCTAATAGAGAGACATTTCCAGTTGTTACAGTACACCCCATGCATAGACCCTTTTTGAGACACAGATGATTTGATCATCATGACGAAACAAAGAATGGTCTTTGGCCATTATTGGAATTGGAGAAACCAAGCAGTCATCTTGAGGCTGTGAAAGTCCGGGAAAGGTGACCTGCATGGGTGAAAGATCATCATCTCTCCTGGGATCCAATAGCTAGGGAGATTCCCCTTCAGTAGGGAAAACCAAACTTGCCTGGGCCAGTAAGATGTAATAAGGATCACTATGGCTTTACATCACATTGCCTTATGCATGAATCTGAACATTAGGAAAAGAGAAGGGGATGCATAAGAAACCTGGAGAGCCACTGTTTGACTAGAACATCTTTTAAGGACTGTCCCCCCTTTGGGGAGGATCAAGGCAAACAAGTTGCTACACTGGATGCTGACTGGGGAAGCAAAAACTTTGCAGCAAGGATGGCGTCCTCCTTCTCCTCATCGACCCCATTTTTCCCCATTTTTTACATGGGATTGGGGTATTGTGTTAAATCTCGCCATCTCTCTCAATTCAATGCTGCACTCCTACCTTCTTTGACACTCATGCCCGACTGTCACAGATCTTCTCTCACACAATCCATCCACCACTTTCCTGTGTCCTCGTTTCTTCTTACCTTCTTCCTGTCTGCCCCAAATCTTCTACACCAGATTGTCTTCTGCTTCTGCACGTGTCTGGACAACTATAACCTGTTCTCTCTGACATTTTCTGCAGTTGGGCCTACTTTGGCTTCTTTTCTTATGTCCTCATTTCTTCTTCTGTCCAACAGCATGCATCCTACCACCCTTCTCAGGCACTTTCCATCACCTCTAGCTTCCTCATCTGCTCTGCCTTTACTGCCCAGGTTTCTGTACCATACAGTAGTACTGGTCGCACCTCTGTCTTGTATATCTTACCTTACAGTTTTCCTTGGCATTCTTCTATCATTCACTATGCCTGAGACTCTATTCTATTTGGCTGCAGCCCCAGATTACAGCTTTGACCTCTTCATTCAGACTTCCCTTCTCCTCAACGACCCCTCCCAGACACTTAAACTATTTACTAGTTCCACTATCTTCCCTTCTATCTCAATTCTCAGCTGCTTCTGATTTCCCCAATTTGCTGCCATTAGCACTGTCTTGTTAGTTTCATCACGTGCCTTCAGTTTTGCATTCCAGAGTTACTACTCAGGGGAATGAGAAGGACAGGCTACAAATGGTGTGGTAATTATAGTGAGAGAGAGGCTTCAGAAGGCAGTGAGGGATGTCATCCGAATTAGTGAGGGCAATCAGACTCCAGTATAATGATAGGGCAGTATACATAATCTCAGCCTATGCCCCACAGTAGGGTTGTGATAGTGAGGAAGAGAGTGCAGTCAGACAGTATTTACAGGGCCTACTAAATAAAGCAGGACAACGTGAAAGGATGGTGGCAATGGGTGACTTGAATGCACATATTGATACAGAACAGGATATGAGGACTCCCTGGGTCCACATTGATGGGTCAACAAGAATAAAGGAAAGGCCATTCTAAACGTCTGTTTGGCAAATGGCTTAACAGACGTGGTTCAGAAAGACAGTCACAAGATCACATACAAGAGTGGCCGACATCCAACTCAGGTAGACTTCCTCCTGGTAAAGAAAAGTCACTGGGGAAGAATCAATGACTGCAAAATCATCCCCAGTGAAATAGTCAGCCTAAAGCATAAACCACTGGTTGCTACAATCAGCTGCAAGCAGTGGTCAGAGAAGGCTCTAAGGTCAACAGAGATCAGGCTGAAGACCAAGAAGTTGACTGGAGAGAAATACAACAGTTCAAGGAATTACTCAGGCCTCTAGCACCCCAAGAAGAGGAGGAAATAGGCGGAGTTGAAGAAGAATGGGAGCGCCTCAAAACAGCATGTGTGAGGACTACAGAAAGATATGTGGCCGAGCCAGATATGGAAATAAGGTACATAAGGAAAGCTGGTGGTGGAATCTAGAAGTCCAAGAAGTCATCAAAAGAAAGGAGGAGTGCAGGAAAAAGTGAGATAGAAAAAATGACCAGGCTCGGAATGAATACTGGTTGCCTAAGAAAGCATCAGCAAAGAACAGGCACTCTGCCAGCTTTTGAAAAGTGACTCAGTAGGTGGCACAAAATCTATATCAGGTTGCAAGGCAAACACAGAAAGATAAAGACAGTCAGATACCTTTCATAAGGGATGCCAGCAATAACCTGCTCGCCAGTCCCCAGGACAAGGTCAGGTGGAAGGAGTATTTCCAGCAGCTTCTGAATGAGGAAACAGTCACAGATGCCATACTGCCCCAGACACAGCCTATAATGAGAGAAGAGGAGAGGCCCACCCAAGAAGTAGTAAGAACAGCACTAAGGAAAATGAAGTCAAGGAAAGCAGCATGCTCAGATAAGGTCACAACAGAAAGATGAGGAGTAAGACAGGGGAGAAATGTCTCCTGAGGGTACTCCTAGCAGTGTGGAGAGAAAGGCGTATCCCAGATGACTGGGAAATAAGCACACTTGCCGCAGTGTACAAGAACAAAGAGGACATCCACATCTGTGGGCAGTAAGGAGGCATCAAACTCCTGTCACATTGCATGAAAGTTCTGGAGTGGGTGACTGATAAATGGATATGCAGAGTAGTAGAAAGTAAGATGGGAGATGAGCAGTTCAGATTCAGATTAGGATGCAGTACAACTGATCTGAAGTTTGCAGTGAGACAGACAGTTAAGAAGAAGCAAGAGATGAGGAAAGAGTCCAACTGGGCATTCCTAAACTTGGAGAAAGCATATGACAAGGTCCCAAGAAAGCTGATTTGGGCAGTACTGTGGTAGTTCAAAGTCCCAGAACCTTTAGTAGAATTAATGCAGGCTATCTACAAGGACCCGATGACTCAAGTACAAACAGTGCTTAGTCTCACAGATGGGTTCCCAGTGGGAGTGGGTGTACATCAGGATTCAGCTCTGAGCTCACTGCTGCTCATACTGGTGATGGACTACATTAGTGAACAGGTCAGAGGGGAACAGATCAACAAAGCTGATGTATGCAGATGATGTGGCATTACAGGCTGACTCTGAGCAAGAATTTCAGCAAAGAATGGCCTCAGCAGTTGAAAATTTGCTGCACTGCTGGATTGAGAGACCAATTGTGAGGCAACAGACCTGACCTGCTGAGTCTGTTGGCAAGACAGCTGTTTTTCCCTAAGATGTGCACTGCTATCAAGAAACTATGCAAAGCAATCACCCACTGGCACACTTTCATGGCTTCTCGGCATAAGGTGTAGGACCTGCATTAAACCACAGTTATATTGTCTGTTTGGACAGAAATCACCACTGGAGGGAAGTCATCCTATAGTTCCTGCCACTCCCCTCATCTCCAGGACAGTAAAATGAAGGCTGGCCTATTGCTGTGTCCAAGGGCCTTGTACAACCCCCCCTACCCAAAAGAGGAGGTTCCATGGTTACTACCGCTGTGGGAGATGGTCTTTATTGGAAAAAAAGTGGGGAAGTTAACCACCATCGTAAGTGAACCCTGCAAAGAAGAGAGATTATTGGAGCAGATGGATGATTTGACATTGGAAACCATTGCACTCCAAGTGGTCACTGAAGTATTCTCAAGTGAAACCCAGCAAAATGCACTGTGAATACAGGAAAAAGCTATACAGGAAAAAGATATTAGCCCCAAGTCTCACTAGACTAGTATCACTAGTGGAGAGGAAAACTGAAGGAGGTTTCAGATGGAGCTCCTTTAAATCTAGGCTCTTTCTGGGGTGGGGGAGAGGGGTGAGGACACACTATGCATCTTGTTATGTCCAGGTGGCATCCTATAAATTGAATTGTCTGGTTTACTTCACAATGTCGAAAACCGACAATATCGAAGCCGATATTGTCGGCACCACAACATCGAAAGCGCAGATCATCATGCAGGTAAACGGAAATCTCCGTAGGGGAAGATTTCCATTTACCTCAATGTAGTGCGGTCTAAGAGTTGGAATATTTAAGTAGGGGGTGTGCAGGGGGGCTTGCCCCCCCCCACCTACGCTAGTTAGTTTTTATTTTTTTTCTTTGCTTTTTGTTTTTTAAGCATTATTCGATATTTTACTACAGCGATCACTAGAGGTTGACCTTTAGTGATTCGATGTAGTAAGATTTCGATAACGTGATATAGACGCGAATTGTCTGAGTTGGTTGCAGCTTTGATTTTCCATAGTTTATGGATCTTCCCAAGGACAGACAGTGCTGAATTAACTAATCTCTGGCTTTGGTTAGACTTATTTGCTGTGGCAGTAAGAAGCCAGTCTTCTATATATGGAAACACGCAAATCCCTTGAAGGTGCATGTGAGCTATGGCTACCACTATGCACTTGTTGAACACATGGGGCCTGTTGCGAGACTGAAGGGCAGGACACTGAACTGAAAGTGACTGGTTTCCAAGAGGAAGTGTAAATATCGCTTAACATTTTGCTATATTGATATTGAGATAAGCACCCTAGAGACGGACACAGCACACTCGATCATTTGCCTGTAGGCAAGGCAAAACTGCTTGTGCAGTTAATATCCTGACTGGGGTCTTTGTTATATGCTAGGTCACTGAGGTCAAAGATTAACATGAGGTCCTGGTTTATCTTTGAAACCAAAATGAACCTCAAAAATCCAGACTCTACCTGATCTGGTGGGATACATTGGGTGGCTCTTTTGTCTAGAAAAGAAAGAATATCTCTTCTGGCCATCTTCTGTTGATGCGGTGGGATGTTTAGAAGTGAAGTTATGGAAAGTCAATGGGAAGACAGAATCATACGGCCTCTGGACATTATCCCTCTTACCCAAGAATCCTAAGTGATGGTCACACATGCAGAAGTGTACAGGGATAGAGAACCCCTGGGCTCCATCTCGGGGGCGGACAACTGGGTGGCCTTTCTGGAAGGTTAGGTTGCCTGCCAGAAAAAGGACTACAATATCCCTAGTTTTGCAGACCTCCTCAACCTCTGGGTCTACATCCATCAAAGGGGCCACCTATGCCACATCTGTTCTTTAAGAAGTGGAGTCAAAAACTTGACAGGTTTTCCTAAACCATACCTTTTGGCTTCTAATGTAAGATCACTGAAGAGATTCAACTTTAACTCCTGTGGCAAATGTGTTTCCATCCTGCTCACACTTCTGCATCTTCTCTTTAACAAATGACTAAACAAGGAAGAGCCATCATCCAGAGTATTCACAAAGGATGCTTTAAAGTTGCCTGCGAAGTTTCAAAGGTGAAACCAAGCACGATGCATCTTAATACACTCATGTAATCCATCAGCTGCATTATGCACAAGTCACATGACAAGGTTGGTTATTTTAAACATCATGCTCAAGGTGGTCTCCGGTTGCTTTCTAAAGTCAGGGATGGGCAGTCTCTTCAAAGTGGCTAACACTTGCTCTGCTAGGCCCCTTTGGAAATGTTCATATTGGTGGTGTAGTTCAAAGCCCAAGGGGCAAAGGTGCCTGAAGCATCACCTGTTCCCATCCTGTCCATGGCCCTGAACTCCTTGTTGAGTGGGTAAACAAAAAGCCATATTATCTGTCAGTTCTTTTTTGGTTGCTGCTGCCACAATAATAGAATCCACCAAAGTGACCTTGGACCAAAATGTACTGTCCTTGGGAGGTCTAAGTATCTTACCTCATTTTCGGGATACATGTCCAGAGGAGTCAGGCTCCTGCCATACCCTCTTGGTTACCAATTTAATAAGATAGTTCACCAGGGCTACCACCTAAGAAGTAGAGCAGCCCAAGTGATGAGTCTCAAAAATGACACTGTCATCCTGAGAGGGTGTGTCTGCAGACCAAAATCATCTATGTTGCATTAATTCTAGGATCTCACTGAAATTGGATTGTTCAGGAGGAAATTGGGGAGAGCCCTCTTGACCATCACGGTCTCTGTACAAAATAACAGACTTCATAAGGGATCAAAGTGCCTCCTCTTGCCTGGAACATTGGGAGGGGGTGAATCAGTCTCAGAGAACTGACCCTGGAATGCATACGGGGCTGAGACAGAGAAGGGTGTCCCAGGATGGAACAAACACTGAAGAAAGCCTGCAACTAAGCTCTAAGAGAAGGTATAATCTGCTCCATTATCTTAAAGCCTGACCCTACATCTGTTGTATCAGATGAACCCCCACAGAGTGTCACGGCTACTCTCCCTGAAGGAGGTGGTAGTGACAAGAGTATCCCTGAAATAATCAAAGAAGGCAGCCTTGGGGGATCAAAGTTGATACAGCCTCAAAGGATGATGTCTCTACACAGAGAAGGGAGCCATATGGGATGGATCAAAGAATGATGACAAGGAGTTGACATACAGGTGTTGGTCCAGAGATCCTTGACTCCAATGGTCTTGGTGTTTAATAAATCTGATTTCAAGCCTTTGGAGCCAGGACAGAAGGGCCATTTGGTACCAAGGTAACAGACTCTTGTCAAGGTGTTGGCTTCAAAGCCACAAGATCCAAAGTATGGACCAGAGATGGAGCAAAAATGGAAAATGATAGGCCAAACTGATCTAAGCTGGAGAAGTAAGCGGATTGGAGAACACCTATCTCACTCTCGGATTTCAGGAAAGCTCTCATCATGTGATCCCAAACAGGTTCCAACTCACTCCTGAAGGAAAGAAAATAAGTTGGAGGAGACCAAGAAAGGGAAATGACAAAAGTTCTTTCTTGGAGAAAGTTCAAGTCTAGAATGAATATTGTCTCTAAAGTAAACGGAGCCAAAAAAAGGAGATTTTGTCAGAGTCAGAGAGGCAGTAGACTCCATCCTAAGAAATTTAGGAACCTGGACAAATCATTAGACTTTCTTTTCTTGACTTCAGAATCTTCTTCTTTACTCTTGTCATTAGAGTCCTCTTTCTATCTTTACCCTTTTCCTTCTTTGGCTTGTCTGCTTCTGGATCTTGGGCAGCAACCCTTTTCTCTCTCTCTTTTTTTTTTTTTAATTTTTCCAAGTCTTTTGGGTTTCTAATACCATGATGGGAATGGACCCATTCCTAGGTCAAAGTATGATTAAAGTTCATGAAGTTAGCATTGTTTCAATCTTTGATGTTAGCCAGAAGTGCTCTTCACAGCACCCACAATGTGACCAGTAAGGATTCCTTCCGCAACTTGTACAGAGTTGCATGTATCCGTAACATATCTAAGTATGACTGTAAATTCTTTTTTATAAGACCCATTGTTCCTACGGGTCTATATTATATGTTCAAAGTTTGAAAACTTTGAACATTATATAATTGAATTTAAATGTTCGAAGTTTCAAACATCGGACATATAATTAAAAAAAAAAATGGAACTTACCTGACTAGTGTAGGCAAGGGGGCAAGGCCACCTGCAACCCCCACACCCCCCGCTCTTTAAATATACCAACTCCGAGAACGCAGTATAGTGCAGTAAAGGGAAGATTTCCCTTACTGCACTGTAGTGCAGCAGTTAGTTTTTATATATATATATATATATATATATATATATATATATATATATATATATATATATATACACACACGTTTGAAGTTTTATAACTTTGAACATTTAAATTCGATATTTTAACTTTCGAAATAATAAAACTTCAAACATATGATATAGACACATTCCTACTACTATTGGAACTGTCTGGGTATCCTTCTTTCACATTGCCCTTGTTACTGCCTGCAAATCCTGGTTATTTTATGATTTAGTCTCTCTCTGTATGCAAGACACTGCAGTCACTGGGTGCAGCAACTTCAATGATCAATGCTACTTTTATCTTCTTTTCATGGACTACTATATATCTGGGTTTCTCGCATCTATTTTTGAACTGCTGGTAATGGGAGATCCCATGTGATATAAACCATCACTTTCTATGATGCTTTGTAACTCATGTTTCCACTGCTTTTTCAGCTACTTCAATATTGTTTCCACAATTCCAATGCAACAGTCCTTGCCACATTATTATGCTTTTCAGTATACAGTCCTTCTGCCATTAACATATCACAACTAACAACAAGATGTGTGACTGTTTCCAATTCTGTTTTATAAAACCTACATTTGACTGTTTCTCCCACATGTTCAATGGCCTTTTAAACCAATGTGTATGTATAGTCCACAATCTTGGGCCACCAATATTAACCTTTCATCTTTTGGTTTAAATTAACCTCTCCTTAACCATTCCTTTGTTTGTTCCTGATCAACATGAGGTTGTTCCAAGAGTTTTCTATGCTTGCAACTATATTTATGCATTTTCCACATTTCTTGCCTCCTCATCTGATCCTTCACCATATATTTTTTCTTTTGTTTTTTTACCACATTCACTTGCTACCTGATTTTTATCTACTTCTGGTTTGATTTCCATTCCCACTTGACACAGATATGCTTCTGCTACACTAAGCAGGGAAGTCATCTTAAACTTATTCTCCTCATGTTTTAAAACTTTCACCTTGTTTGGGTCTTGTAAAGTCAGCAGATATTATGCAATCCCATGACTGTAGTTCTATACATATAACCAATTTTGAAGAGGCCCATACCTCCTTCAGAAAAGGGAATACATAGTCTTGGTATACACTAATTTTTATAAATCATTTGATAAGCATGAAGCATCCTTCTTGTTTTCCTAACTTGTCAGCTTGTACAACTGATCCAACACCTTTTGGGACAGTCAATCAATCCAAAACTAAGTTAGGATAGGAAGAGCAAACTGGTTTATAGCTTGGACTTTATTCTTAGATGTCAGTGCTGTTTTCAGTATTAATTTTATTCTAATAAAATATTCCTTACTAAGTTTTATTCACATTTGTTCATGTTTTATTGTTGAATGTTCATCAATTCCAAAATATGTATACACTCCCTCTTGCTCAGGTTCTTTTATATCACATTCCTGTCTCAAACTGATATTTTCTTGGTGCTGCAGCTTTCCTGCTTTAAAGGTTGCTTTTGCAGTTCTCCATTATAACTTTAATGAATGATCCTTTGTTCCATATAACTTTCTTTTGTTACCCTTTTGTTCTGTTGTCATAATCGAGTTTTCTTCTAAATGACTATAATCTCTGTCTCATCAATTCTAGTGTATAGTTTATAAGTTGTTGGAAGGCAAGTTATTGGTTTATAGTTTCTAGGATGGCTTGTAGGTTCACTCAAGTAGGAGTATTGTTTTCCCTCTTGTTAATCAGGATGGTGTCTGTTTGGGGCGTGCATATAAATAGTTCTTACTCTTGACTAAATGTTCATGTAAAGATTGTTAATACTTTTAGCCAGAAGTTAGGTACTACATCTGTGCCTGTGCCTGGGGTTTTCCAGTTAGGAGTTTTTCTTAACTTTGCTTCAGTCTCTCTGGCCGTTACTTCATCCTATTTCATATCCTGAAGATTTGAACTTCTTATTCTTGCTTTCATGTCTATCCATTTTTTGGTGGTGTTTTAATTCCTTTTGCCTTACTTCCCAATTGTCTATAAAACATTTTTTGGGTCATCAATAAAAATAAGTTATGTACTAACCATAATGTTCCATCCGTGTTGTCCATTTTTATTCTTCCTCAACTGTTTGGTTCGGATCTGATCCTCGGATCAGACTCTGCCACCAAAAAGCTCTTAATCCTCCCTTACCCATAACGCACCAACCCAACTCCTAACATACCTCAGATCTTGTTCGCAGTTTGACATAAAATAGGAAGCACTACTATAAAATTCTTAACAGAAGAAGCCATATCTAGAGCTAAAGAATCAAATGGGCTGAAATTTTGATACTGTGAACGATTTTTCTAACCTGGAGCCTGATAGTTTGCACTCTTGCTTCAGGATGAGAAGCTGTCACCGATACCATGTTGAACATCGCCCCTATAAATTAAAATGTCTGAGTTGGTTGTAACAGAGATTTGTTGTAATTTATGGATATCCCTAGACAAGAACAAGTCTGTAGTTTGTAATCTCTTGCTCTTATTAGTAGATGCCTGGCCAGGGCGGTAATGAGCCAGTCATCTAAGTATGGAAACACCCAGAATCCCCTGCAGTCTCAAGTGAGCTGCAACCACAGCCATGCACTTGAACACCCTGGGGGCTGTGGTGAGGCCAAAGGGCAGTGCTCTGAACTGACGACGGTCTCTCAGCTGGAAGCATAAACACCTTCTAGATTATCTATTCATTTTTGTGATAATATGCATCTTGAAGGTCCATTGAGCACATCCAGTCGTCCCTGCCCAAAAAGGGCAGAATGGACTGAACTGTGACCATTCAAAACTGTGTGTGTCGAACTGACTTGTTCAAGTTACTGAGATCCAAATTTGGTCTCCAGTCGCCTGTTTTCTTCGGCACTAAAAAGAATCTCGAGTAAGTTCCAGATTCTGTCTGGTCTGGTGGGGCCTCTTCAATGACTCCTTTTTCTAGCGTTTATATATCTAGTGCTGCTGTTTTCCTTTGACTGGATAGAACATTCGGCATTTTGCATACAGGTGGAGGTAGTAGGGAAAAGGGAATTATATTAACCTCTGGAAATAATCCTCTGCACCCATGTATTTTTTGTCATCTGTAACCAGGCTCTCTGATGCAGGAATTGTCAACCCCCGATTGCCTTCAGAGAGGGACAAATCAGACCTACTTTCAAAAGCGGTGATAGGGACTATCAGAGAAAGAATCCCTGGACACTTGGTTCTGCAAGCCTCCTCTGCCACATGGGCATTGTAGTCCATTTGAGTTCCCCCCTCTGCTCCTGGAAGAACCATCTCCACTTGGATCTTGGAAAGGAACCTGGGACTTCCTGAACCACATCTTTCAACATCGTTGATTCCTACAAAAGGATCTTTGAGGGTTGAAAAAGGTACACCCACTACAGAAAGTCCTTCCATCTTTTTCACACCTGGAGAGCATGTCCTTCACTTTTGGGCCAAACAACAAACTGCTGTCAAAAGGTGTATTGACGAACAAAGACTTAAAGGGCTCTGGAAAATCACACAAGTGCATCTAAGAAAGCCTTCTGATAAAATTGCCTGAACCCACAGCCCTTGAGGCACCTTCAACTGCATGTGAGATAAGCCTCATGAATTAATTTGAAATAGATTGAAGGGTAGCCAATTGTGAGGCCACAGAAGATTCAGCCTTAGCAATAGTGGTCCCAGCAAGGGATTTTGAAAGTTCCTAGATCAAGTGCATTTGTAGTCCTGTAATGTGTGCCAAATAGCTCAGCGACCAAAGGGCAAAAGTCACTGAAGCATATGCATGCTTCTCAAATCTGTCCAAGCCCTAGACTTCCTGTTAGGGGGATGAACAGAGGAACATTGCTCAGTAAGTTCCTTCTTGGCGGCCACTGCCATAATCATGGCATCTACATACACCCCCTAACTCTAGAATTCCTTACCTGCCGGTGGAGCCAGAATTCGATCTGGTGTCTTGGGGATTGGCTCAAATGAGTCAGGTTCCTTCCATACCCACCTAAAGAACAAGTCAATGAACACATCAGCAGGCCGAGTAACCCAGGAGGTAGAAAAACACACTCTCCTGAAGTCCAAATGGGTCTCAATTGTATATGAAATAACCCAAAGCAGAAAACACAAGGGACTCGGCCATCTCGCCGAGTTTTAATGAAGGCAAAAAGAAAAAAGTGATAAACCACAAAGCTTTGAGTTTAGAAACAAATCTTCATCAATGTTCAAACACAAATGCTACATGCAGCTCATTTATACTAGGAGCCAGCATAATAATAAATCAATTATTAAATTACAACCTAAATACTTAAAGACACAACATTTAAAATAATTGCCTGGTAGACATATGAAGCAATAAAAAGTTAAAATATATATATATATATATATATATATATATATATATATATATATATATATATATATATATATATCTATAAATGTTTTATTGTTATAAAAACTCCCTTCTAAACATAATATGGGTTCTAAACTATTTTTTGTATTCAGACCAGGGGGGTCTATCTGCCCTAAAATAATTAATCCACCTGCACTCTGCCTTTTCAGTCCTAGTATCTATGATACCACCGCTTAAATTACCAGACTTTATGTAAGACTCTAAACTTGAATGCATGTTCTTTTCCACTCATTTTAATATGTTTGAATAATGCATTGCTATCAGTCTCTCTTCTTATCTGTGATAAATGTGATTGTATCCTTTCTTTCAATTTCTGAGTGGTTTTACCAATATAAGAATGATCACACTTAACACAATTGCCTAAATATACTAAATTATCAGAGCAGCATGTGGCAAAAGGTGAAAAGTATGTCTAGTTATAGGGTATACGTACAAAGGTAGTCTCAATGTTAATGTAACTACAAATTTAACAGTTATGACATGGGACCGTTCCCTTAGTATTTACATTAAATACATGTATTTGAACTGTCCTAAAATCTTTATAGCATAACTGCGATTTTAAGTTTTTCTCATTACTAAAAGTAAAAGAGGGAGCAGGGCCTAAAAGTTCTTTAATATCATGGTTGGATAACAAAACCGACCAATTCTTACAAATTATATTCTTAATCTTAGTACTGTGTCGATTACATTTCATAATATACCTTACTGATTTAGTAGCACATTGGTTATGCTGAGGTACAGATCTTCTGTCAGAAAATAAAGGTTTAGCAGATGTATCTCATTCAGTAAGAATATTTTATTTAGTTCTATCAATCAATGTTTTATTATAGCCCCTAGCTTGACAATCCTTAAGTCATGTTAGAGAGTTCATTAATAAATAAACTTTTAATGAGACTATATATATATATATATATATATATATATATATATATATATATATATATATATATATATAAAGGATGCGTACTACCGCAATGCAAGAACCCAGTAGTAGTATGGATAGGTTTCCTGTGTATAGTAATATCAATCTTACCATTATTATATGACAAAGCAACAGCCAAGAAATATTTTTTATCAGAGTATATCAAATCAAAAATAAGAAAGTCAGTCATATTCTGGAATTCTGCAACAAATACCTCTAATTCGACATTGCTACTACTCCAGACTAACAGGATATCAGCGACAAACACACAATATTCTAGAGTTGTCATTATATAATATATATATATATATATATATATATATATATATATATATATATATATATATATTTTTTTCCCTCTCAATAAGCAAGAATGAGATAGCAACTGGAGTGCACATGACAACCCCTAGTCGATGAAAAAATTCTTTATTAAATATAAAAACATTATTGGTTAGGACTGTATCAAGCATATGACAGTAACTCAGTCTCGGTTCTTGTTAATGTAGTATAAATATTCAAAAAGTCTCTTACTGCTTGAATACTATAGTCTTTCGGGATGGCCATGAATAAGGACTTGATATCCAAGGTAGCAAAAATAAATTTATTATTGTTACTTGTTTATTGGTTAGCAGCATACCATTTATAAAGTGATTCAAGAAAATCATTAGTATCTTTAATATAACTCCGACTTTTAGATAAAAGTGAAGATGACATTTTTTCTAAATATTTAGATAAGGCTGTAGTGGCCCGCCTATTGCCAGATACAGTCGGTCTCTTTGGTGGAACCGGAGGATTTTTATGAATCCTTGGTAACCGATAAATAGCCGGTATCACTGGTTTGGCCATGTAGAGATAGTTATAAGGTTCAGGTGTAATGGAGTCTTCTAAGAGCAAGTCATATAACTGAGACTTCACGTCAAAATTAATATATTGATATCCATTTTACTTATCTTTTTAAAGGTATTAACATCAGACAGAAGGTCATACATCCACATATAATATTGTTCTTTATCCTTAACAACAACAGTTTTCCCACATTTATCAGGTTGTTTGATAATTAAATTATCATTGCTACATAAATTATATAAAGCTCACACCTACAGTAAGGTTATAACATTTATCACACTGATTATTGAAAAATAACATGTAGAACTCATCTTCACACATTTCATAACAGATGTATAATTAGGTATAAATAAACTTCCATTAAGCCGATTATAGTCATTTAACTCATTTTTATATAACATTCTCAGCTCAACATTCCTTACAAAATGTCTTAATTCAGTAAGGCAGTCATTAATATTGCCTTCAACTGAAGGAATAAATGTCAACCCCCTGCCTAATAATTACATTTCATCATGAGTTAGAGAGTGGCTGAATAGATTGTGAACAGTCATACCAACTATTGTTTGATAGAAATTTTGCTCCTGGTTGCAGGCTCTACCTTCATAGGGGGTTTGTGTCCTAACCTGTGTCTGTGACTCTTGCTCTCTCCCACTCTTCTTCCTGGTAGTACTGCGACCTCGTGTCTGTTGCTGTACTTGAATCGGTAATTGTAGATGGATTTTCAGAGAGGCTAAACAATTATTAGTAGTTCTTCTGAAAGCCCGACTGGCTTCCTCCTGGATGGTACCAAGCATTCAGCAACAAAAGTCTTATTACTTCTCTCGGTCACCCTATAATTTTTTATGGTCTCATTAGCTTTAGAAGGGGCAGTAAATAAATCAAAGTCACGGACAGATTCGCTACATCTAGTGCCAGTTAAGGAAGCTACAATGTCCATAATGGAAGTGCCATTCATAGCAGAAGAATCAGGCGGCAATGATGTCGGACGATTTCTTTCTTTCAGCCAGTGAAAAATGTAGTTCTTAAAGTCACAGACTTCTCTATTTAGTTTACATTTTTAATAGCAGTAAGTCTCTCTTCAAATAGTTTGACTCTTGTAAGCATATTGTCATATTCAGTAGAAATAGACTGGAAAATGGGAGAATGTACAATTCTAGCCTCATTCCTTTCTACGTCTGCCAATAATTCAGTTTCTACATTCAAGAATAATTACGTCCACGTAATCAGCACTTAAGATTTAATTCTTGCCATGATTTAAAAAAATCTAGATAAGCATTACCATATGTTGGCATCTTGGTAATGCAAAGCTTACGGGTAACGATGCCCATCTCGAAATAAGCACTGAAAGCTAATCGTTGCCATCGGAGTCTCTTATAAAGAAGAGCTTGAGGCTCCAAATTACAAACACAAGTTAATAATTCTGTCCGTTCTTTGTTAGGCAAAACAGTATCCTTATGTATGTAGTTCATGTAAATTAAAATCATGACTAAGTAATGGATTCTCTCTCACTACAAGTAAATTCTGTAATGCAGTGCTTACTGAAGTAGCTCTATGAGATGATTCAGTAGAAAAAACAGGCAATATATTCACAATGCTGGCACTACAATGGATGTGCCAATAGGATAAAGAAAAAAAATCAGAATCACAAAAACACACTCTCCTAAAGTCCAAATGGGTCCCAATTGTATAGGAAAAAAATCCAAAGCAGAAAAAACAAGGGGCATAACCATTTCACTGAGCTTTAATGAAGTCAAAAAAGTAGTAAAACCACAAAGCTTTCAGGTTTAGAAAACTCTTCATCAGTGTTCAACAGTCATATATATTTTAACTTTTTATTGCTTCATATTTCTACCGGGCATTATGCAACTGTTCTTAAATGTTGTGTCTTTAAATATTTAGGTTGTAATTGAATAAGTGATTTATTATGATGCTGGCTACTAGGATAAATGAGCTGCATGTAGCATTTGTATTTGTTGAATATTGATGAGTTGTTTCTAAACTCGAAAGCTTTGTGGTTTATCACTTTTTTTGCCTTCATTAAAACTCAGTGAGATGGCCGAGTCCCTTGTTTTTTTCTGCTTTGGATTTTTTTCCTATACAATTGTGACCCATTTGAACTTTAGGAGAGTTTTGTGGCTTTATCACTTTTTTGCCTTCATTAAAGCTCAGTGAAACAGTTGAGTCTCTCATTTTTTCTGCTTTGGATTTTAACCCAGGAGGTTAGACGGGATAGCTCCAAAGGCTTCCAGGAATACTGACTCCTCTGGGGAAGGCTTATTGGAGGACCAACCACCCATCTGTTTAAGGATCTCAGGAATGTCTCCAAATGCAACATATTCAGGAGGTGATCGAGGGCACCCCTTCCCTTCATTGAAATCAGCATCTTCGGTGACTAACTCCTGAAGAGAGTCCAAGTGCCTCCTGCAGAGGCATCTTGGATCCAGAAGGTATATCTGAGGGGGTATAATCCGTCCGCTCTGCTGCAGCAGAGAAAACCCTCTTCATCACCTCAAAGGCAGAATGCTCCAGGGAGAAGGAAGACAAAAGAGCTGAGAAGCCAAGCTTCTGGCCCACTGACTCTCTGCCCCAAAGGCAATCTACCTGAGCAGAAATCAGAACCAAGCTGTCCAGTGTTGAAGCTCTGAGGGTAGTGATAGCTCTGAAAACTTGGGAGTCGACTCCAACACCGCGGATTTGATAAGACTGTTTTGGCTCGGAGAGTAATCTGGCTCAGCGATCCTCGGATCCAAAGATAAGACCATTTTGAGATCCGAACTAGACAGGCCAGGAAGACTTGAATCCAAGAGCTCTGAAACAATGGGTCGGATCAGAGAAGTTATCAGTGGTGTGACAGAAGGACAGAATTCCTGACCCGTACAGGTAGTAGCCAGGATAACTCCCATCTGAATCTGTTCTGTGAGAAATCACATCAGCATTCTGTTCATACCGACTTCGGTTAGACTTCTGGAAGACTGAGAGGATGCGAAGGATGGGGATTTTGAACATTGGAGTTCCAGAAATGTAGATGGAATTCTAGACCGTACTGGGTCTACAGTAGGAGAGTACCTAGTTCTAGGTAAAGGAGTTGGATCCCAAATGCTCCGAGCCGAAGGAGGAGTTGTTGGATCTGGCACCGAAATTATTGAGGAGGACTTCTGCTTTTTCTTGGGAGACTCCAAATAAAGGAGGAGGAGTTGAAGATCCTGGTAGTTTGGGAGAGTTTAAGATGGTCTCTATAGTTTTGGATTTGGAGGGTTGAGCTCCAGTAATCTCTTCAGAAAAGGATCCTGGAACTGACCCTTTCAGGATGCGTTTATTTTTATGGTCAGCAATAGCCCATAAACTACAATTTTGGCATATACTGCATTCGACCTTTTCATCATGACCTACACAGTATACTCACAGGGAATGCGCATCCGATAAAGGAACTTGTGCCCATATTTTTCAAACCCCTAAGGGTTTCTGATATTCTGACGTTCTGTAAAAAATTACACAGAAGAAATGAATGAAAGAAGTAGAACCAACAAGGGTATTAAGATTACACAAAACATGTAGATTATATAGAAAGGAAAAGGAAAATATCTACTATGGTAACAAGAATTACAACTACTGCAGTAGAAAAATGGAGGAAATATCTGAAAATATTAGACTTATGAAATAAATTCAAATAAACTTCTCAATGACCAACTCGAGAGCTGAAATGGTGACCATGTCTTATTCGTGAGGCGTCGAACAAGATCTGAGGTATGTTGGAGGCTGGTACATTATGGGTATGGGAGGAGCTCAAGACCTTTTTGGTGACCACAAGCTAAAGTAACGTCCGAGTCTGATCCAAGGATTGAATCTGAACCCGACAGTTGAGGAGGGAATGAAAACAGATATTGTTAGTCTTGTGATTTTTTCTTTATATTTATCTTCATATCTTCTAAGTTTTTCTGCCTGTGCTGATATTTTTAATTTATTTGTGATAGTGCATGACAGATCCTAATCTGTTCTGATACCACGTTTTCCTTTTATCATGACCATCTTTCAGAGTATTTTTGTTGATCCGTTCCCTCTTCTGTACTCTTCTAAAAGTGATACTTCTTGTATTAATTGCTTTATAGTTTTCTCTATTTGATACTTCCATGACAGCATTTGATTTCTCCCACTCCTTTCCCTTATTGCCCTTTGTTTTTTGTGGTAAGACTTAACCTATAATTAATTTAGCTGCACAGTGGTATATCCTATTTACTTCTGTTATACTGGATTAATCTCTACGAGCAATCCTAATTACTGTGTTCATTTGTTTTATCAAACTTCTAACCTTTTGGGTTTTGCTAACTTTCTGTAGTCAATTTCTTTACTGATCTTAATATGTCTGTCCATCTCCATTAAATCAAGCAACTCTCTTAAATCATTTTATTCTAAACTGAGGGCACATTCTTTGTTCTCCATTTCCAGCTGGCATTCTACAGAAAGTTCCAGAGCATCTTCCTGTGCCACATTCTCTTCAGTTTCATCCTGTTTCATCTGTTGCTCTTTCATATGGGAACTCTCTGGCCTATCACTCCACAACATAGATTGCGTCAGATTTGCCACAGCTTCCTGTTCCTTCCTTTGCTATGCAACTCCAGCTGAACTTTTGTACTGGTTTCCTGTGGGGGCTACAAAGTATCTTCATATGGCAACTGATTAGATGTTTCCTGCTCCACTGGTTTCTCCTTAATTTGGGGATCCATTGCTCTATCCTGCTGTGATGTTATCAGCGTTCGACCTTCTACGCTAAATCCTTCACCTTGCAGGTAATCCATAACCTCAGTTTCTATTTCTTTAACATCTCCATTACTAATCCTCTTTTCTAGTTTTTCTGTTTTCTTATTTTTTGTATTATAAGATTTTCCATATCTGGATGCTTTTTGCCTGTATTTCTCTTCAAATATCATTGTTGCTGTTCTTTTTGTATTGAATATAGTTTTACTTTCTCCTTTGCATAGATAATGCACCATATTAAATGTCTTTTTCTTTCCCATATCCATATTTCTTCTTCCGATGTCTCCTGCTCTTCCTGTTTCTCCTTACTTGGAGGTTCCATCATACTGTGATATAACCTGTGTTAGACCTTCCACACTCAGTTCTTCACTTCACAGGTATTCCATAACTTTGACTTATACTTTTTTAACTTCTATTTTACTAACCTTCTGTTGCACATCCCCCTCTTTGTGATCTTGCTTTTTGCATTGTGAAATGTTCCATATCTGGATGCCTTTGCCTGTATTTCTCTTTGAATATCTTCGGGGCTTCTTTTTTTTGTTTTGATTAATTTGGCTTTCTTGTTTGCATAAATATGGCTTTCTTGTTTGCATAAATATTGCACCATATCAGGTTTCCCATGTCCATATTTCTTTTTTTAAACTTTCAAAAATCTCTAGATTTTGTTCTTTGCATTTTCACACTTCTACAGTTGCTTCTTTTCCCAAATGTTGCAGGGTTTCTTGGTCTATATAATATTTTTTATAAATCTGCTGCATTTATGAAGACACATTTTTATTTGAAGCTTCTGAGGTTTTCTTGTGCAAGTATTTTTCTTTCCTCTAATTTCTCTCAATCTTTTTGTATACCTTCTGTCTGGAAATTCTGGGCTTCTTGCACAATAGTAACAATACATAATTTCTTTCGTATCCTCAATAGTCCACTCTATTGTCTTTATGGCTCTTTTTTGGTCAATCAATTTTTGGGAGTTTTGTGGACTACTTCCTTCTACAACAAGGGGGGCATCCACTCCCTGGGCCTGGCCCCATTGTAGGAATGTTTCCATATCTTGAGGATTCTACACTGTCATGTCTTCCAGTCCTAGCACCAGTGCACCTATCAAGATCGGGCACTTTTTTATCTTGGGTCTTCTACACCCAGCTATATTTTATTTTTTAACCTAATTCTGTCCATGATATATACAATATAAAATATAGTCTATATATCAGTATCGTCTTGGTGAGATTAAAAAATAAATAAATAAATAAAGGATCTACCTCATGAAGATACTCACCAAGACCTGAGGATGAATTCAGTTCCAGCAATACTCCTCTCCTTTGCTTGCTGATTTATCATCTCTCCATTCGGACTTTCTCTCCTATCTGTCAAGGCCCACAAACCAAAACACTTGTAGATAGAAAAATCAGATGACTGATAATCCACCCCTCCCAAATCACACAAATCATGAGCATCCTGAGGGGAAATTTTGTACCACATTTACCATATTTCTTAAAACTTTGGTCTTTATTCTTAACTGAAACACAAACATGCAAACAGTAACTGACTAAGCAGAAAGGCTACAAAATTGACTATTCATAACATAAAACTAAAGTTGCACCTATGAACACTAACATTTTTATTTTTTTTAAAGAACACTAGAAGGTGTCTGCAAGCCAAATGCCTATGTGACAAATGAGTGTGAATTTTATAAGAGAGTTCTTAAAAGGTAGACAAATATTAGCAGTAAGTAAAGATATACATTAATATTAGCACTGATCTAAACTTGTCTGACAGCATTTTCATCACATGAAGATGCTATAAAAAGAAGGATCCTAAATGCTGTGAATGGGTGGAAGAAAACGCCATCAAACTCTAGAAGAAAACTATGATACATCAGCCTTTGTGATAATTTTTGGAAAGGACTGCTAAAAAGCTAACTTTTCTGCAGCAACAGTACATTTAGTCACTAGAGAAAGCACGTAAATCAGAGACTGCTGATAGCCGGAATGCCATGATTTGTACTCCAAGATTTGTTCCCAAGGTCAGGAAAATGCCAACCTGGGGTAGTGCTTTCCTTATCAGATCAGCTTATGTCAGATGCACTGAGAATTAATCTGCCTCTACATGTGGAAGTGATTGGCATAAAGGCAGAGGTTACTGTAAATGTGAACTTCAAGTGACAAAGTACAGTTGTGTACACTTATAAATGGAGATGTTCAAGTGTATTCACTGTTGCAGTCTTCACAGTTGGGATTTCCTGCCATGAAAGCCCTCAACTGGTCAGAATACCAGAGAAACTTATTTTGCCTCCCAGGCTGGTGGACACCTCAACTGATGTCAGTATGCTCAGGTATAAAAGGGCGCCAGCGTGCATCATCACTTCAGTATTTTCTTGGTCCCATGAATGAGGTGCCTGGAGTTAAGAAAAGCAGAATAAAAAGAGGGGGTACCTAACCCAGAAAAGACTGCAGAAATGCCCGAAGTTGTCAAATTTGGTAATTCAAGGCCCACCTCGTAGGCCAAAGGGGTAGGAGAGAGGAGAATTAGAGTGCAACAGTGAATACACTCGAACATCTACATTTATGGTAAGTGTACACAACTGTACTATGTTCTTCCTGTTTCACTGTTGTAGTCCTGACAGTTGGGAAGATTCCCAAAGCTTAAGTGAAGGTGGATGGAGATCCAGTGGAAGAGAGGATCCCTGCAGGATTGCAGAGGCAAATCCTGTTCTGGATTTAGAGAAAGCTGGCATGTGGTAGTGTTTTGTAAAGATATGAACAGAAGACCAAGTGGCTTCTTCAAAAATGTCTTTAGTGGATACCCCCTTGAGGAAGGCTGTAGAAGCAGCTGTTGCCCTGGCAGAGTGAGATCTAACCATATCTGGGGGCTTTTTGCCATGATGGCTGTAGCAGAAAGAGAAGCAGTGAGAAATCCACTTGTAAATGATTTAGAAGCAGGTTTCCCTTCAGATTCATGGGCAAAGCTTATAAACAATTGCAATGAATTTCTAAAGGGCTTTGTCCTGTTTGTGTAGAAACATAACATTCTATGCACATCAAGGTGTACAGTAATCTCTCTCCTTTGTTCTGAGGATTGGGAAAGAAGGTAGCAGAGGGATGTTTGGATTCAAAGACGCATCAGTAACCACCTTAGGCATAAAGGAAGGGTTAGTCCTGAGGGAAACCCTGTCCTTATGGAAGATGATGAAAGGCTCTACTGCTACTAAGGCGTGTATAGCTCAGAGACCCTTCTAGCTGAGGTAATGGCTAAAAGAAGAGTAGTTCTCCAAGTGAGGAATTTTAAAGAGCGATTAGCTGTAAGTTGAAAGGGAGATCCCATGGAGGTGTGGGTTTCCTCCTGGGGGGTCTAATGTGAATGACTCTGCTAAGGAATTGTTTCAAGAGGGGATGTGATAAGATAAGCTGAAGAACAGGAATGTGAGCAGAGATGGCTGAAGCATGTATTTTTATGGAGGAGTAGGAAATACCTTTATCCACTAGCCTGGCCAGGTACTCCAGGATGGCTGAAACGGTAGTTGCGCTCGGCTCAAGGGGGTACCTCAGGCATCAAGCAGAGAATCTTTTCCATTTGGCTGCTTAAGATTTCCTTGTGCTAGGCGTTCTGGATTCCTTCAGAATATTTTGCACCTGTTAACTTAGGTTGGTGTAGTAGTTAGGTGCTGAGGGATAATCCAGGCTGAGAGGTTCAAGGTCTGTAGATTAGGGTGCACTATCCTCCCTTTGCCTTGGGTGAAGAGGTCTACCCTCTGCAGTAACTGCCAAAGTTTCTGGTTGGTGAGCTGGAGGAGGAGAGGAAACCAGTGTGCCTGGGCCAGTTTGGAGCTATCACAATTGTCCTTGGCCCCTCTTCTCTGATTTTTAGAAGGATCAAGGCAGAAGAGGAAGGGATGGGTAAGCAATAAAAAAAATGGTGAGTCCATGGGAAGGAGAAGGCATCCATTCTCCATGCGGATGCCTTTCTTGTCCTGGTACAGAAGTTCTCCAGCTCAGCATTGTCCTCACTGGCAAACAGGTCAACCTGTGGGGTACCCCATTTCTGAGTTATGCTGAGGAAAATCTTTCGGTGCAGGTGCCACTCATGGGGGTCTGTCAAGTTTCTGCTGAGGTGATCTGCAAGGGTGTTTTATACCCCTGGCAGGTACTGCACTAGGAGGTGAAGTCCCATGGAATGTGCTGTCACCCAGACTTGCATGGCTAGACGGCACAGGGCGTAGGAGTGTGCGCCTCCTTGTCTATGTACCACATGACTGCGATGTCTGTCTGCCATACCAGAACCCGTGGTATCCATTTCTCTTTGAATGCTTGTAAGCTGTTTAGAACTGCCATGAGTTCTTTCCAATTTATGTACCTCTTCTTGGTCTGGTGTGGGCACCCCATGCGGTGTCAGAGGCATATGTGGTGAGGGTCTGGCCTTGAGGGGTGAATTTGAAAGACATACCCTGATTTTAGGTACAGGCCTGTACTCACCATGTGAGCTCCTGTTTAAGGCAAGGTATCAGGTGTATGTTGGTGTCAAGGGGTTGAGTGCTCTGGCACCACACATTCTTTCGATACCACTGAAGTTTCCTCATGTGCAGCCTGGCTACTGGTACTATGAGGGTTCAGGATGCCATGTACCGCAGAGCTCTGAGGAATTCTCTGGCTGTTATACACTGTTTGTGCTGTAAGTTCTGTAAGAATTTCGTCAAAAAAGTGACCTTGTTTGGGGGGTGGGGAGGCCTTTTGGAGGGAGGAGTCCAGGAGTGCCCCTAGGAAAACCATCTGTTTGGATGGCACAGTGATGGACTTCTTTAGGTTTAGAGTGAACCCCAAGGAGGTCAGGAAGTTCTGTGCAACATTCAGGTCTTTGAGAATCAGGGACTGGTCTGAGGCCTGTATTAGGCAATCATCCAGGTAGGGGTAAATCTGGACCCCTTTGGTCCAGCAGTAAGTAATGGCAGGAGCTAGGCACTTTGTGAAACCCTTGGTGCAGTAGATAGTCAAAGGGCAGAGCTGATAATTGATAATGACTGGAGCTTACTCTGAAGCGAAGAAAACTTCTGTGTGGCTTTAAGATGGGGATGTGAAGGTAAGCTTCTTTTAGGTTTAAAGACATCATGAATGCCTGAGGGGCTAACATGGGGAGTAGATTCTGGAGGGTTAACATTTTGAATTTTGGAACCTTGAGAAAAAGATTTAGGGAGGACTAGTCCAGAATGGGACGCCAAGACCCTTCTTTTCTTGGTACCAGGAAGAGCCCTAAGTAAAAACCTTTCCATTTTTGATCTTCTGGAATTGGTTCCACTGCTCCCTGGGAACACAGAGTTTATATTTGTTCTAGAGCCTGAGCTTTTTGATTCTGGGGTACATCTGGGTATCCTGAGAATTTTAAAGGCTCTTTGAAAGTGAGTTTGTAACCATGAGCAATAATATTTAGAACCCACTGACCTGAGGTAATATGGGTCTAGTTTTGATAGAAGCAGGACAGTCTTCCTCTTAGCTTTAGGGTGGGGCTGGGCAGGGAGTAAGAAGCGGAGAGTCATAATTGCTCTCTGGCAGGGGCAGATGTCCTAGACCTCCTTTGTCTGTGTGAGTCTGAGGGCCACTGCCTAGATGTTTGTTGCTGTGGTCTTTGCCTTGGAGTTCTGTCCCTCTGAGGCCTTCGCTGTTTGCTAGTAGATTGGGTGGGAAAGGACCAATGTTTGGCTGGAACATTCCTGCTGAACCTGGCGTGCCGCACTTGTAGAAAGTCCTTTACTGTTTGCATAGATTTTGCCTTGTCCTCCTCCTTTTTGAGGACTGCTTCAGCTTTAGGCCCAAAAAGGCATTCTTTGTCAAGGGGGGCATCCAGGAGATTAGCTTTTACCTGGTCAGGAAGGGGTTGCTCCCTAAGCCAAGCATGCCTCCTGATCACTGTGCCAGTGACAGCCGCCCTGCAGGATGCTTCCATGGCATCATATCCACAGTGAAGGACGTGTTTAGCAACTTAAACTGGAATGGCACAGATATAAAAGTTCCTTATAAAGGTTTTTATCCTCTAGACCAGAAAGCGTTTGTTTTAGTTGGTCAAGAATGGTTTGCTAGCATTTGACCATATGAAATTGACAACTGAGGGCCCTCATGGTGATGGCAGCTGAAGTGCATACTTTCTTTCCAAGTCTATCTAGAGCCCTACTTTCTTTGTCAGTAGGGAAATGGTTCCTAGAGGTACTGGTCTTAGATCCCTTAGGGCCAGGTGTGACCACTTCAGGGTCAGCAGCTGGGTTTTTAAAGGGATATTTATGAGAGTCCTGCACCCTGTAAAAGTGGTCAGGCTCTCTAGGCGCAGGAGGGAGCGAGTCAGGATGTAAGGAAGCATCCTTAAATACATCTTCCACTACTTCCAGGATAGGTGGGATAGCTAGGGGTTTATGCTCAGGGAGGTCTAAGAACTCCCTGTCTCTCTCTTTGGCCTGTGGGTATTCTTCTGCTTCCCACTGCAAATGCTGTCTCATGGCCTGCAGAATCTCTCCAAAGGTGAGGTCTTCAGGCGGAGAGGCAGAGGGGAGAATTTTCTCTGAATCCGATTCCTCACAAGAGGTGCAAGCAGGGTCTTCCTCAAATGCAGAATTCTCCAAATCTGGCTCTTCTGAGTGCAGAGGGTCAGGGTGAAACTCATGAAGGGAGTCTTGTTTTCTTTTCCCTGGAATGATATCCCCTGAAGTCTGTCTGGACCTTACAATGTTAATTTAGCTAGTTTGATCAAATCCTGATGGTGTCCCTGAAATTGGGAGCCTGTAGGCCTAGGCAAAGACCCTGCCACAATGCTTTTCTTTGGCGTGGGTTTGGTCTTAGGCCTAGGGGCATCCGATGCCCTGGTGCCTGATTCCTTAGACTGCAGATCCACCAGAATGGCCCTAGGCCAAGATGAGTCTCCGGTTAGCAGTTGCTCGTCAGATGATGTGTTCTGCTGAGCGGTCTTGGACCCAACCGAGGAGCTGAATATGTGGGCTGTAGAAGTTGAAGGGGCTGAAGGCATGTCCGACTCCAAATGAGTCTCGACAAAGGCCTGGGTCATAGGATCAAAGGTCAAAGGGGTCTGTGAAAGCACCTCACCTTCCTCAAGAATTAGAAGTCTAGTAGGAGAGTCTGGGGGCGAATAACTTGTCATCCGTGGACTTAGGCTTTTGTTTATCTTTTTTTGCACTTAGGTACATAGAGCTCGGAACAACTGTCAGATGCCATAGTAGGTGACTGCACAGATTCCTGTCTCAGAAAACGAGCGAAAAACTCACCTCTACGTCTAATCATTCTAGTGTTAAACCTAGCACAAAAACAACAGTTTTGAACATTGTGGTCTGGGCCTAAGCAAGTTACACAAAGTGCATGGAAGTCTCTGTGTGGAATTTGTTTACCACAGTGATGAAAATTATTAACTTTATCTGACATGAGTCAAAGAAGAAAGGAAAAAGTTCCTTAATGAGGTGCAAACTGACTGATGCACTTGAAATTTGCTTCAGACTCGGGCAGCAAGAAAAGACTAGGGTGATGGCGCAGGCTGGCTTTCTTTAGACCTGCACGTACTGATGTCTGTTGAGGCGTCCACCAGCCTGGGAAGCAAAATAAGTTTCTCTGGTAGTCGGGCCAGTCGTGGGCTTTCATGGCAGGAAATCCCAACTGTCAGGGCTGCAACAGTGAAACACGAAGAACATCTGGCCTCATGCTCCTTTAAATTCTGAAAGTTAAACTCTATTACCCATATGGTCATTTAACAATGTGCTTTTCATGTCACCTGTCAGTTCTACCTATGCTATGTTGCTGGCAGTTAGGATGGACCAGGACTTCAAATGGCTTCAGCAACAGGTAGTTACAATGAGATGTTGGCATTTCTGACAGCTAGAGATGTTAAGCAAGGGCCAAACGCAGTACAGTCAGCATCTGTCATGATACTGGTTCAACATCCAGTTAACACCCGCGAACATTGAAAGCTTTGTGCTTATCTTCAGTTTTGGTGCCAACTAAAAAGTACTTCATGAAGCAAGTTGATGTTCTGAACTTAAGTACTACAAAAGAAATGAGTATGCAGTCTGCTAGCTTGCCCTTTTATGCTGGCGCAGAAATAGAACTACAAAATGCAACTCAACAGATGTTTGTTACGGGGCTATGTCTAGAAAGATTATCTCAATATTATCACATGTTCATACGGAACAGAAAAAGAAACAGCAGCTCTGGGTAATAACCAAGATAATCAAATGATTAAAAAAAAAAAATATATATATATATATATATAAAATCTAAGAAAAATACAGAGAAAGACTTCTTGTTCGAGGGTCAGATGTTTAGTCACAGCAAAGTCAAAGGATGCCAGGCCACAATGTAAAATGTATAATTATGCAAACATTATCAAGCATTTCAGAACACACATATCTAGTGTCGTGCAAACTTACAAATGGTGGCTATGAAGCATGCACCCTTTGACATTCAGTAGTAAGTAATATTTGTATAAATTTATAGTCTTTGATCAAGGATCAAAATATTTAAGTGAATGACAGACAAGTAAAAATCTATGCAAATAAAAGCACGTCTGGAAAGCTCTTTCACTACTGCTTTATAGACATGTAGCTATTCTTCACTTACCTGTGCATTTGTGACAGAATTAGGTTTAGAAACAGAGGACCCAGCAATTTTCATATCCTTGTCCACAATATCCAGTGCTAGAGACTTCCTCACTTTTTTCATGGGCGTTCTATGCTGTTACAAAATCACAAACCAAAAAGTAATTTTTTTAAATTATTGAACTGCAGGCAAACTACAGTGCAGCAGAAGAAATTTTTTTCTCTTGGTATCAATTCATCACTGGAATACATTCCTGTTTCTCTTTACCCCTAGGAAAGAAAGTACAGCTGTGAAAATACACCAACCAAAAATGACAAACTGAGATTCTCCCGGATGGTTCCCTGGTGGTTTTCTTCACTGTCAGTTAATTTTCATCATTTTTTTTCTGGGAAAACTGCATTTATGGAAGTTCATGCGCAATTCTGTACCATAACATGTCATGACATGCCTGCTACATATGCAGAAGTGCCTTCATAGCCCAAGAGACAGACCCTTGCCATTAGGACACTTTTCTGCAAATCAAGAAATGACAAAGCTCTATCATCACATTACGCAACCAGTAAAAAATGTATACTCATTTGATTCAACAGCTGAAGATGGAACACTCAGCAATGCAGGGATGGGAGGTTATCCCTGACACCTCAAGAAGGGTCCTCTTTTCAGGTTAGCTGATAAAGTAAGAGCACACTGACACTCCCTTGGTGGGCACATGGTTGGGATAAGTCTTAAGCAATAACCATCAAAATGGAAGGAACCAGAGAATCACACAAATGTTAAGGTCAGTAATGGATTCCTGGAGTACTAACTTCCAAAATATTGCACAATTCAAGCTACAGTTAAGGAGATAAATCCTGGTGTAAGCATGCAATAAAGGCAAAGTGCCCGAGTGACAGATAAATGCAGCAGGGACATTCCTGAAGTAAGCACTACAAAAAGACACTGCTTTACTGATGGTAGTTTTTATCACAGGCAATTAATCATATGAAAGTAACAAAAAAGTTAACAGACAAACCTACAGAAAAGCATCAATGGGGCACCAAAAAAACTCTCTGTTTCTTTCTTTGGCACAAAGACAAATAACTGGCTCATCTTTCTAAACTCATGCCTCTAGCATCTTTCCAAGCTGCTTATCTAGGGGAAGCACACACACTATCTATAGTGTCCATCTCAGCAAAGAAAATTTAAATAATAGACTGATTTGAAGGCTCTTGCAAAACTACCTTTGAGAAGGAAAGTACAATTGCGTAAGATCTTACCATAACAGCAGATGTTCTACTTTTCACTGCTGCAGCATTCTTTATTCTTGGGATATCCTGCGGAGGACAGCCCAATGTCCAGCCAGTATAGCAAATCCTTTATACCTTTTTGTGTGTCATATGTCAGATGTATGTCCTATGCGCAAGACTTAAGTTATATTTGTGACATACAAGATGCCCAATCCTCAGAAATGAAGTGCTCCAGGAGAACAACAGCAACCCCAGAGAAACATGCACATCCAGGAAGGGACACAAAAGGTGATAAGAATGTAACCCCTCGGGCAACAGAAATTAAAAGGGGGTAGGAGGGAGGGACCAAATACTGCAACACTGAGAAGCAGGACATCTACTGTTATGACGAGATCGTACCCAGCTGTACTATGTCCTTCCTTATCACTGCTGCAATATTCTTTATTCTTGGGAAGAGTACAAAATCTACTGGAATGCATGGGAGGAAGAATACAAAGAACAGCCCTCCACAAACTCATGAAGGATAGCCCTGGTGGATCCAGCCCTGGCCCTGGAAATGACTTGTATACTTATTTTCAACTGCTGAAGAATCGAGTGAGTATATATTTCATTGCCAGTTGTGTAATGTGATGATAGAGCGGCGTCATTTCTTGATTTTCAGGAAATGCTTGGTAAACGTATGGACAGAAGACAAGTAGCAACTTCCAAGATGGATCTAGTATCCAGACCCTTGAAAAAAGCATCAGGAGTGGCTGCGGCCCTGGTTGAATGAGAACAAACAGAACAGGTGCCATGAAGACAGTAACAAAAGGAAAGGGCCTTAGAGATCCAGGAGGAGATGGTTTGTGTAGACACTGTCAAACCCAATTTCCTGGCATGAAAGGAAACAAAGTTGCTTATATTTTGTCTTGTCCAAGTAATATCTGAACTGTCTATGTAAATCCAAAGTGTGTAGTTCCCACTCACTGGTAGACTGTGGATAACAAAAAAAGGAGGGAAGATGAATAGACTTATTCAAGTACAAATTAACCACCCTAGGCATAAAAGAAGGTTTAGTACAAAGAGATACCCTGTCTCCGTGAAAAAACAAGAAAGGAGGAAATACTATGAGGGTTTGGAATCTCTTGGCAGAAGTTGAGACACCAACAATACAGTCTTATAAGTACAATGTTGTAGGGGAAAAAGAAAAAGCAGATTCAAAAGGGTACTGAGTCAATTTTCAAGAACAAAATTAAGGTCCCAAGGAGGAGGAACAGGCTTTCTTGGGGGCTTGATATGAAGGATGCCTTTTAGGAATTGTTTGACTTCAAAACTAGAAGCTAAAGATGGACTCAAAGACAGAAAGACAGAAATGGCTGAAAAATGAGCTTTAATAGACAAAAATGCCAAATCAGAATTGAACAATAAACACATATAAGAAAGGCCTGTATGGACCGCCACAAAAAAGGGTCCTGGTTATGTAACATCAAAAAGAAAATCTCTTCCATTTAGCCACGTAGGATTGTCTAGTAGTTTGATTTCTGGTCACCTGCAAAACCCAAAGCAAGTCCTCAGAAAATTAATTCATGAAAGGAATCAAAACCCTGTCACCCAAAGTGTCAGTTGAAGTGTGGACAAGTGAGAGTGAATGATAGATTCCTTGTCTTGTGTGAAAAGATAGATCCTGTGAGGTAACTTGTGATGACTGGCCCTGGCCAAGTGAAAGAGATGGGGAAACCAGTGCTGTCTGGGGCAAAAGGGAGTCACCAGCAAGATTTTGGATGTGTCCCACATCATCTTCTGCAAGATACGAGAAGTAGAGGAAGAGGAGGATAGACACAGAGGAGTATCTCCTTCCAAGAAATAAACAAGTTGTCCAATTTTCAAGCCAGTGGATTTGGAAATATGAAACATAACCAGGGAAGTTGCCTGTTCAGAGGGGTGGCAAAAAGATCTACTTGAGGAGTACCTCACCGATGGACAATGTTCAAAAACACCTCTCTGTAAAGATGTGTTCTGAAAAGGCATACATGGGTTTAGGGGAATCTGACAAATCTACCAACAGAATTTGAGTTTAACACAGGATAAAACAGGGAAAGGAAACTGCAGAGGGTGCCAGTGCTAGGGCCAAACATTACTGAGATACCATTGAAATTTCCTTATGTGGAGTTTGACCAAAGGAACCATTGGAATGGTGGATGCCATTAATACCAGGGCTTGGAGAATTCCCTTGCAGAAAGAAGAGGAAGAAAAGACTAGAAATAAGCAGTCAGAGAGTATATGAGGGGGCGGAAGAGAAGCCAATATTGTTATTGTCTGAAACTTGCAACCCAAAAACACCTGGACCCGAGGAGGAGCCAACACAGAATTTTTGTGACTGAGAATGAATCCCACACTGTGCAGGAGAAGCACAGTGACGTGTAGATTTTGAAGCAGGAGCTGCTGCTACAGAAGGGGGCTTTAAAAAGAAGGTTGTGCAAATAAAAGAATATTTGAAATGCCTAAAATCTGCTGAAATGGAGCTGCAAAAGAAAAAGAAGAGAACTGATGAGAGGAAGAAACAGATTAATAATAATAAAAAAATATATATTACTGAAGACAGGGTAAATAGGAATATTGAGGTAAGCATTCTTCTAATCCAGGGAGACCAGAAAAGCCGAGGGAAGCAAAAGGGGTAAAAGGGTCTGAAGAGACAACATCCTGAAGGAAGGAACCTTGAGAAAGATGAGACGGGGACAGGTGGGCTTCCAGAACACCTCTTTCATGGGAACCAGAAACATTCTGGAATAAAACCCTGTTCCCTGTTGAAACAAGAGAACAGGTTGTATGGCACTTTGTTTCTCCAAATCCAACAAGACCATAAGAAAATGAGGAAGCTGACACGGAAGATGCTGAGGAAGCCATAAAACCACGGTGGATGATGGAGAGAATTCAGGCGTCTGTGGTTCTTTGTTGCAAAAGAGGGAAGGAAAGGCTTAGCCCGAGGGACACAGGAATCTGGCTGAAGGGTGAGGGGAGGCCAAATGTCAGAGGCAGATTTATCAGGAAAAGAAGGGTTTGGGCCTCTATAGCTCTGTGTGTGTTTATCTGAGAAAATCTGCTTAGAAATCATTTTACTTCCAGAAGGCTGTCTAGGTGGCCTATGGACAAAAGAATATTTTCAAGGATAGTTCCTTTGCAACTTATGTATAGGAGAAATAAAAATTTATTTAAAGTATTGCATAACCTCATCCTTATCCTGCAGGGTTTTAAACAATCCTGCAGCAGCAATGCCAAAAAGATTCTGGTTATCTAAGGGACAATCTAAAAGTTTGGCCTTAATGTCCTCAGGTTAAACCTGCAGGCACAACCTGGAATATCTCCTCATAACAGAACCAGATACAGGTGCCTTTTTGGAGGCATCAGCTGCATTTAATAGAATGGCACGCTACCCGAGATATATAAATGGAAAAGGAAAACAAATGGCTGCAGATTGTCTTGGGGACAAATACCTGACAGATATCACAATGAGTATGGTCGTGTGTAGCACTCAAACAAAAAAGGCACTTCTCGTGTCTGTCTTAATGGGGAATCTACCTCCTTCCCCTTTCTGGATGACACGAAAACACACTACAAGGAGGAAACCAGAAATGAAGGAACTAACGGGGCACTTATCTTTAGAAGGCTCTGTAGCCGAACCAGCTCGGTGGGCAGCATACAGACTGAATTCAGAGGTAGCATTTGGACTGCTGGTAAAATTGTGTGTCCATCACATATGTACCTTACATCTTGCACGTCTGACATGCAACACTGTTTACTGTATACTGGATGGGCATTAGGCTGTCCTCAGCAGGATATCCTAAGAATAAAGACTACTGCAACAGTGAAATAAGATGCCATGCACATCAGCCTGAACCTCTAAGATCCCTCCTGCAGGAGTGATGGCCACTATGAAGCATTTCACAACAGGCAAAACTCAAAGCTGCTGAGCTAGTAGGTTCAAAACAACAAATGACAAAGGCCATCCACCATAAAGTTCAGGTCTCACAACATGCACCATAACTGCAGAATAACCAAGGTCCAAGTCATATATATGTTGGAATTAATCTAAGGTCATCTTTAGTTAAAAGGGCAGTGAGGCAGAGTATACTGCTTCACCCAAATGTCTCTCAGCTAGAGCGGTTAATGAGCCGCTCCCGGTGATCAATGATACAAGGTTTCCTTACTTATTTGTCTACTACACAACTTTGAGAAAGTCACTTAACCACACTGCTCTTAGGTCACCCCTAAAAAGGGGCACTTTTCCCAATGGGTTTACCTGGTTAATAGATTAGAAATAATAAAATTTTACATTTGGAGGCAAGGAATGTTAACTGTAAAGTTTCACAGTTGCCTCAAAAGCCTTTAAAACCATTAGTGGCATATCTGGTGGAATCAGAGCCATCTACACCAGAGGCCATGCATCATAAAGTGGAGCCAGTTATCAATTCAACTACATGGATCATCATGGGCCTGCAATGAGAGAGATTCAGGGACTTTTCACCCTGAATCTATACCCTTTTTGGCCAAGGGGTGATAATCAGCGGTCTTTCTTCACTGAAACAAAGTGAAATGTTCAAACTGGCATTCATTCAAATTTGGCACAGTGGTGTAACTATGAGTGTTCTGCAATATGGCAAAGGTTTTCCTTCTTCCCTGAGATTATGCAACTTTGGAAATGGAAAATGGGGAATCGAGGGGAAAAAAAATGACCTGCAAAGATTTAGGATACTGAACTCGATAAATTTCTCTTTTGACCAGTTTTGTTTCAATGACAATTTGGGACACAGTTATTCATTGACAGTCAGTCTTGAATGCTGTCAATACAGTTAAAGACTTCTCTTTTGAGATATACAAAGAAAATGTGCCTCATCACTTGTAGTCCCTTCTGAGGGAAGGTTATAATGGAATACAAGGTGTCCATAAAAAACTTAGAAAATATCTTGGAATGGATGCCTAGGGTCTATAGTTTACTGACTTGCAAAACATATGTTTGGACAGCTGGTGATAACTGGGCACTCAACTGCAGATGTGAATACCCTTCAGTTTTAGGACAACAAAAAATGAAGTCAGGAATATAATACATGCTCTCACCAAATGGCAATGAGATTAACTGATAATGGGAATCTCCGATATGGTACTTGAAAACCTATGGGTGAACCTTGTAGATACAAGATATATGAAAGCTGGTGACTTCAAATGAAGGGGGGGGGGGGGCAGCAAGAAGCAACCAAATGGGTGGAGCTATATTACAACAGGTAAATGCCTGTTTACCTGTGATCACACAATAGATAGTTTCAGTTGCTTTCATCCACTGACCGTCTCAGTACCCAATTATTCTAGGTGCTTTCTTCACTACACACACCTCAGATGTCTGACTGTTATCAACAGGAAAGGCGTTCTGTGAACTGGAGCCCTAAATAAAGAGGAGCATGGGGGCCCCTCCCTATCTAGCACACCGGGCCCAACAGCATTCATAAAGTTTATGTTCATGTTTTTTTCTACACTTGTCTTTGAAGTGTTTTTCCTCCATCATTTCAACACATGCTAAGTGGCCAACACTGCACTGTAATAAGGGAGGAAGTGAATAAACGTGAGGGTCTAAGGGCTGCCAGCCCCCAAAGAAGTCATAGGAATTTACATAATCTGAGGTACATCTTATTTTTTTCAACTTTCTGATCCAACGATGGCCTGAAAATAAAAGTCATAAGTAAAGAAATTCATTCTTTTTTTTTCTTCCAAGTAAAATGTAACTCCTGTCCAGAGCTTAATGCCAAAGCTCACAAAATAGCAGTATACAATAAAATGAAAAGGCAAATGCTTGCAAGGACATATAAATACTATCTTGGACTAGTGCCTAACTCTCCATCCTCTCCAAAAGATAGCTACCTTCTGTGCACTCTTCTAGTGTTAAGAACGTAAAAGCGCAAATGGCCACAGGCACACATTATATACTTTTGGGTTGAAGAGAGAAAAACCATAACACCTGGATAAACCTACATAAATCAATAAGTAAACATTTCAAAACAGCACAAAACTAAAGAATATGTAAAAGAAAACGCTGTCTTTGCACCAAAAATTCTAGTTAGATAAAAAAAATTACATTGAACAAATAAGATGAAGTGCTTTCATTCACATAGGAACTTCAATCAGAATCTAATAATCATTTAACAAACACAGATTTGAATAATATAAAAACACTGACATCAGGTCTCCTCAAACAATCACCTCTTTATACTAATAAACTAGAATAATCCAATGAACACTTAAGCACCAACAAAAATGGTGATTCTTAAAAGTCACAAGTCCCCCAAAAAATAATATAAAGTATGTGATATGCAAAAATAAAGATTTTTATATGGGTGTACACAAAGAATTAGTTAAAACATAGATGAATAATGAATAAAAACTTACTTAAACAATACACTAATGTGTATAAGCAACTGTACCAAAGCTACATACATTTACACATAAGACCTATTTAAAAGCATTAAAATATATGTGTGTGTATACAACTTAAATTCCATTCTAGGCAGCAATCATATTTTGTTTGCTCTCAATGTCAAAATATTGTTTTAGGATATTTTATCATTAAGCCCAGGTGGAGATGTGGCATTCAACTTAAGTTGCCAAAATACTTTCCTAGATTCCAATTTAGCCTTCCATAAACCACTTCTCTCATTCTTTTGTACTTCTTCCCAGAATAAAAAAGAAAATCTTTAAGTCCTGACAAACAAGGGGATGCTTAAACAAGGTATTTCTTTGGCCTTTTTTCCTGACAGATAGATTGTGTTTGTAAATTCTTAATTTCAACTATCTTCTAGTTTTTCCTATATAAAATGCAGAACATGTAAGACACATAGATAAATATGCAATCCCAGTGGTGTTACAATTGAATCTTCCATTGTTAGTTAATACTTGTGGATAGGAATCCCTCATAATATTGGGTCCATCATGTGTAAATCTACATTGCCTAGATGAACCACATTTAGTCATACCATGTATTTCACCCTGGATCTTACTTCTTTCAAAAAATTGCTTCATATTCTTACCCCTCTTGTGCACTATGGTTGGAAATTCACCTAAATTGTCCTTTAAATTAAATAAACCAATAAGTTTCCAGTCCTTGTGAATCATGTCTTTTATAGGTCCACTTCCAGTTCCAAAGGACAAAACCATGTCATTTTAATAGTGACTCCATTGACTGTCAGTGGAACTGGTGGTTAAAATTCCACCATCTAAGACGGGTTTGTATCTTGTCCACCTAAGGGATTTTACCTCACAAATTATATTCTTAATTATATCATTAGGATCATAGGAAGTTACTAGGCTATTGGCCCCGAGGCCCTTACAAGCCTAGCCAAGAGTTTAGCCCATGTTCAGACAAGTCCGCATCCAATGCCCCTGTCCAACAGGGACACAGGTGGAATCCCAGGAGTGTTTTTTCTGTTCCCCATCCAGTTATCCAGGTTGCATTTAAAAGAGTTGATGAGGTACTCTGCTTGACGTGGAGAGGGAGTCTATTCCACAGAAGGGGGAGTCTCTGGACACAAATCTGTCCCGCCAACAAGTACTATTGATGTCACAGACCAGGTTGAGGTCATGCATGTGGGTTACTCGAATGGAGCCTGACTTGCAGATATGCAGCAGTCTCAACAAGGCAGGGTCAGAGATTGCTTTCTATGCCAGACAGAGGTCACCTCTGAGGAGTCTGTAGGAGACTGAGTACAGTTACAGGGCTTTTAGCCTGCTTGTGTAGGGTAGAGGTTTGAGGCCCTGGATTATCCTGGTGTGGAACCCTCTGTGGTCTCTTCAGCTGCTGCATGTGCTTTATGAGGTGCATGCCAAAAAGGCATTGTACTCAATAATGGGTCTTATGAGGGAAAAATACAGGGATGCTATGATCTCCTTGTCCCTGGATGAGATACCCTTCCTAATAAGGTGAGCCATGTAGAAAGCTTTTTGTACAACAGAGGCAATATGGTGGTCAAAAGTCAGTTTGCTCTCAACAGGGGTGACCAAGTCCCTCACAACCGATTGCGTGCTAAGGACCTTGTTATTAATGTGACAATTTGTGGGGATGTCACTCTTCCCCAAAGGGAATGATGATGCATTTTTTTACATTCAGTTTGAGGCCATGTTTCTGACACCAGTTATTTGGGTGAGACCCTATTGGAGGAGGTCCACATCACTAAGGGAATTGACCATGCCAAGGTTGCAGTCATCTGCAAACATGGTCAACCATAGCCCACTGGTTTTGGCCTGCACCTCAGAAAAGTATAACCAAAACAACAGAGACCCCAAGACCAATCCCTGGGGTACACATCTCGTTACAGGTCTACTGCTTGAGATGGCTTCCCTATTTTGACTAAGTGGGTTTTGTCAGTCATTGGTGTCTTTACACTTCAGTATTTCACTTAAATTCTTGGGGGTTCCATCAGTCAGCCAGTTTGTCACCCATCTGGTAGCATATGGATTGATGCCTAGAGTTTATCTATTATACGTGAGCGGGGAATAGTATCGAAGGCTTTGGCCAGGTCAAGGTAGGCGGTGTGCACCTTCTTCCCCTCGCCCATGGCTGTGGTGACTTGTCTCAAAGAAATTGACCAAATATAACAGCTATGACCTCCCCTTGATGAAACCAAACTGTGTGGGATAGAGTGTTTGGAGGTTGCCAATGTCCTTGTTAATGAGGTCCACGATAATCCATTCCATGGCTAGTTAGGCTGATGGGTCCGTAATTTCCTGGATTGGTAGATGCTCCACCTTTGTGAAAAGGGATGACACTGGCTGTCCTCCACTCGGCTAGAATGAAGCCAGTACTCGGGCTTTGATTGAATAGGGTGCCTAATGGTACTGCAAGTTCCTGACTAAGTTCATGCAGGATGCAGCCTGGGATATCGGGTCCCATGCAGGCTGTATTTTTTTTCCCTTTGAGACGGCAGTGATGACTTGCTCACTAGAGATAAGGGGAGGGGGCAGGTGCTGATTTATTGATGGGAGACAGAGGGGTGAAGTTTTAACTGAACCTGCCAGCAGGATGGCTATGTCTACGGCATTTGTGCATGTGGTGTCCTTGACCACCAGTTCTGAGTAGATCTGAGTGCTTCCTTTGAGATTGCAGACATATGTGAAGAAGGTATTATGATTGTCTTTAGTAGAAGTGGCCAGTTTGGACTTGAAGTTTGCTTTGGAGGATTTTACTAGTGCTCTTATTTGCTTGTACAGGCTAAGGACAGCCTGCCTCCAACTAGGCACCTGCTCCTTCTTGGTCCTGACAGCAGATGGCTCCTAAGTGGTAAAATAACTCCATGCTAAAAACAAAGTAATAAATAATTCAACTTCATCCTCAACAGTACTGTCATCAGACACCAATCTTAATAAGCAAACAAATTGTCCTTTAAGTTTCTTTTTGCCAAGGAGGGTGACAGCTGTTATAATGTACAAAAATAATAGGAACAAGTCCCTTTTCTATAAATGTTAGATTCATATCTACCTCCAGTATTTTCTTTTTAATAGCAACATCCAAAAATTTATTTGGTCATAATTGCAGTTAATAGTAAATTCCAAAAATGGAACTGTTGTGTTTAAATATTCAAACTTTTTTAGTAGGTCAGTGGGCCCACTCCAAAAAATTAGGATGAATACCTAAGAAAACTATTAATAAACTGCCAAATATCACTGTTAAAAATAAAATATATTTCTCATATCCATAAAAAGATGTTGGTAAACACGGGAGCTGAAGCAGCCTCCATGGCCAAACCTTTAATTTATAATATTCACCATCAAAGAAAACAAAATTGTTTCCTAAGACAATGTCTGTCATCTCATAAACCAGGTTTATTTTGTCCATGGATATATTAGAACCAATAGTCATATGCCTTTCTCAAAACACTCCATCCCCAATCCATGTGGGATTATCAAAAATAAATCGTTTACATCGACGGTCACAAAATAAATGTCCTTCTGACATGGGTTGGCACTAATTTGGGATAGATAGGCCAAGAGTCCCTTAAAATGTGTAATTTATCTTTGAAAAAAATCTTTGCGCTGATGGTCAACCCATTTGGCTAGGGATTCAGTTTCTGATCCCCCGTAGACATTATTGGGCACAGTGGGGGTTCAAGACATCCTTGTGGGGTTTTGGAATCCAAAAAATAGAAGGCACCAAGAGTTTCTCAAATGACAGGCAATCAAAACTTTTTTTGGAAATTCTACCATCACAAAAAATATCATACAACCAAGTGATCAATTTTCCCAATAGACGATACTGATCTCGTTCTTAAACAATTTAAAAAAAAGTCACCATTGTTTAAATATTCGTACATCCTAGTACAATAATCAATTGTGTACATAAGAACACCACCCCCGCCTTTGCCAGGTTTCATGATTCTTAGATTGGGGTCCTTGGATAACTTGTCTAATAAAGACAATTGTTCATTATTCAAATTATGATTCTTTTTAGACATCCACTCAAAAGCTCTAAGACCATTCTCACACATCATCTCAAAAATATCAATGGTTGAACAAGGGGGGGATTAAAAGTCCTGCGTTGATGCAGTACCTCTGTAGGGGGTTGATCACCTGCAAAATGTAACTTGAAGTTAAGCTTCCTAACATATAGTTTTATTCAGTAAGGCTGTCAACTGGATTAAATCAAATCTAGAAGATGGAACAAAGGAAAAACCTTTAAAGATCTCAAATAAATTATGATTAATCACCACAGAACTGTAATTAAAAATTCTGAAACCATGCAACTTGCATTCTGGGGGTTTAATCACAATGGAGTCTAACCTCTTTGCTGACATGCTTTTTTCCCCTTTTGCTTCCCTCCTCCGGCGTTTCTCTCCCTTCTGGGGACGTTCTCTTCTACAGTTTAGGGGTGTGGATAAAATCTTGGTGAGTAGCGAAGTACCAAAAGTTCTGTTGGTGGTCTGCTACTTTTAAAAAATCATTCACATGTTGCTAGTAATCATGACTAGTGTCATCTTCAAAATTACTGTACTCCTGCTGATCTAAAGTACCCTCGGCTGGTGGAGGATGAGGACCAGCAGTGGCATCACGATTGGTGGCAGAATTCATATAACCGGAAACATCATTCCCCCTATTAATAGCACCAGTAGGCCACAGGTAAACATTCTTATTTCCATATGCTAGTTTTTCTCTGATAAATTTCTTTTTTTTTCTTTCCCTAATGATGAGTCATTTTTTGTCTGCAGTTTCAAAAACCCTATAACAATGTGCTTCATACTGAAAAAATAAAAGGTCTTCTACAATTTCTTGCTGTAATTGCTTAATGGACAGTTCAATGCTTTAATTTTGGATTATTGTCTTTCACAATAAAGGTCCACAAGCTCCAGTCCTATATTGTCAAATAATTCCAACAGTTTTGTTAATATAGACCCCAAAACAACCGCAAATGGGGTACTTCCATATACGTAACCCCTTATGAACTCTCCAGGCTAATCTTGACTGCTGCAAAAAAATACTGTCTAGTTTAGAGAACAAAACTGAATGATTCATTTCCCAAAATGTTCAGTTTTTTGGAATAAACAAAAATTGTCCTCACCTCTGATGTAAATAGTGTCATGTTGTACCAAAAGCATTTCAAATGATTCCGTGGAGTGTAACCAAGCAAAAAAGTTCAGTCTAAAATCTTTAATGTTATTAATATTTTGAGTATTGTCCAGAGGACGTACACCAGAAAGTTGATCTTTGTTTCTTTGAAAAGAATCTGAAGAAAAAGAAGACTTCCTAAGGGTTATGCATTGGCCTCCAGAAAAGAAATTAATATTGCATTTAAGAAAAATGATTGGTTTCTGGAGGATGCTTTGAATCAGGAGATTATTAATTCTGTGACAATGGATTTTTATTCGATGAAGCATCCATCGATTCTAGCAGATTTTGGGCTTATCAAAACACGAGGACTTGCTCAATCCTCCCTTACAGACTGCATGTGTACAGGGGTCCAAGACCTACCCTCTCGCAGTTTTCATTGCTGGGAAATTGAAAAGCATTTGTGATGGTTATTCCTATATTTTAAAGGATTCATTGGATTTTCTGGGTAAATTAACACGCAATGTATGGAAAGATAACAGGGCAGTACAGTAGTGCGGTGCTTAGCATTATCACCTCACAGCAAGAGCTTTGCCAGTTCGATTCTCAGCTGGGATGCCTTCTGTGCGGAGTCTGCATGTCCTCCCTGTGCTCATGTGGGTTTCCTCTGGGTGCTCTGGTTTCCTCCCACATCAAAGACATGAAGCAGTTGAACTGGACACTCTAACTTGGCCCTATGTGCGAGTGTGTGGTACTGATGAATTACCTTGGCAGTGGATGATTGTCACTGCTGAAGTGACATCCCAACCCCATGTGCAAAAACGGGAAAAGGGGATGACAGTATTTAAACAGTAGATGTTATAGATCTCTGTACCAGTATTCCACATGCTGTGGGGCTGGACTTTTTCAAACAAGCCCTTTTAGAATTAAGTTTTGGAAATTAAGCAAGTGAGGTTTTCAAACGAAGACTCATGATTACAATGAGGCAACCAGGCCTTTGGCTGAAAAATTCAAACAGCATTTATTCTTCAAACAGAAGGATTTATCCAAGTAACAAGTCCAGTCTGTGTAAAATTCACAACTCACAGTTCATTTATTTGAGTGACATAAAAACGGTAAGCGCTTTCGCTAGATAGCTTCCTCAGACCTTCAAGAACAAACACACCTTTCCTTTCCTTATATACTACCTTCAAATATTTCAAAATGTGTCATTACCAGAACACTTCCTACATGGTCATGTGTCTAATTTAAATATTTATACAAAAATGCAAAAATAAAAGCAAAGGTAAAAATGCAGTAGTAAAATGATAAAAGCACAGTAACTTACTCAATATAAAATATATAAAAGTTATACAGCACAAATATGAGGTTTTCAGTTAAATTGATGGACTTGATTTTACAGAACAACTTTTTATTCTTTGAAGGTGAGTTTTATAGACAGCTTAAAGGGGTTGCTATGGAGGCAGCTTGTGCCCCCATTTCTGCTATTCTGGTAATACTCACCTGGGAAAATATTTTGTATTTCAATCACCCTTCCAGGATCAGTGGGCAGTCTATTGTAGGTTTTTAGACTGCATTGTTACTTTTTGGCAAGGAAGTCCAGAGTATGAGGACATTTGTGGAATATATGACAGGTACAACTACCTTTTAAGATTTACTCACAAAAATACATCCCTATCTCCCAATTTTTTAGATGCAAATCTGATTGTTGAGGGAAACAATGTTGTATTATCCACTTACAGAATGAGTACATATTCAAACTCATATTTGCATTATAACAGCTGCCATCCATGGTTCTGTAAGAAAAACTTTGTTAAAGGACAATTTAATAGGGCAGCAAGAGTGGTTTTGAAGGACAAAATGTTTTTAGAAGAACTTCATAGAATGAGATGTATGTTTTTGGAGAGAGGATACCCGAAAGATTTACTTTGTAGTATTCAAGCAGAGGTAGCGAGGGAAAGGAGAGTTAAATTCACCCCTATACTAGGAAACCCTATAACTGGAATGGGACAGAAGTTAGCGGGTAGCATAATATCTAATTTAAAAAATTCTATGGCCATCAGATATAATAGCTTTACTCCACTTGTGAGGAATATTATAAATTCTGTTCGAACTGTTGGGGAAGTCCCACATTTTGTTTATAAGGTAGATAGGAGTATTAAGAAAACAGAGTGTGAAAAGGTAGATACATCAATAGGGGCTATAAAATGTGGGAGATGTAGTTTGTTCAACTATATTTTTGATTGGGAAACTATTATTTTGAATAACTACTGCTGCACCAAAGTTATTTTTGAGAAAGGAAATTGTGAACCCAAAGGACTAGTCTACATGGTGATTTGTAAACAGTGTCGGTCCTTTTATTTGGGTAAAACTGAAAGGAAATCAGCAAAACGGATATATGAACACCTTCACAACATCAAAAAAAGAAAATATTAATAATACTTTATACAAACATTCCCTAGTTTGTCAAGGTTTCACTAAGTCTGAATTTGGTATTCAAGAAATAATGCACTCGAGTATTAGGGGTGGGCAGTGGGAGAATAGAACTGAACAGCGAGAATTAGTTTGGGAAATTCGGGTTGATGCCACAGCATTACCTGGTCTGAACGAAAACATTTCCCTTCACCCTGTTTTACAAATGAGGGCTGCAAAACTATAATGCTTTTGTGGACTAAGATATTCCCACATTTCAGATCCGTTAGCTTTCAGTTTTAGAACATATTTTTCTGTGCGGTTTTATGCACATATATATATATATATATATATATATATATATATATATATATATATTATAAATATGTGATTTTTTTATGCCTTGCTTCTGAGGTTTAATTGTTTTAATGTTTAATTACTTGACAAGCTGATTATCTAATTAAGTTTAAGGTACATTAAAACAACAAGGTTTGGGTTTACAATTGTTTTGATGAAGTCCCAAGCACCAAGTACAAAAGTGATTAAGTATTTACTTCTTATTATTGAATAAACATCCTTAGGGATTTTATATTGGTTACTCACTAATAGGAACAGTTTTTTTTACCTTGTGGTGCCTGGGACTATGTGGACCTTTTATTTGGATTAGGAGTTTTTTTTTTGGGGTTGCATGGTATATGCACCTTTGCTAGAGGTTCGTAGTTTACTGCCTCCCCAAATCAGGGGATGCTCCTGGATGAATGGATGGATGACCAGCAGCAGGACAGTATCTAACTGTCACTGGACTTGGGGATGACAAATGTCCTTTGCTTACCCAACTTCCAAAGTAGCCTGGATAAGTGCATTTGCCACTGAAAGATGCTCACTTCTTTGCATCTGCCATTTTTGGCTAAATCAAGCAAGTATATTACTTAGTTGGTGCTTGTGCTCAACCTTCTGGGCTTCCTTGGTACAATGCTCAGCTTCTGCTGTGTGTCAGTACTGTGGCAGACTGGGTTATCTTCGCTCCCTCAAAGATCAGACAAGCAGGTGAAAGCCACTCACTTGCGAGCTCCGTCAGTGTGCTAAAGGAGCTAGCTGACTCAAGAGTCATAGTCAGTGCTTTACCTCTTCCTGTCATGAAGTTTGATCATTTGTCGTAGGTTTGGTGTACTGGACACTTAGCATAAACGTGCCTAGCTCTAAATGGCATTAAATGACCTCCAAGTTTGTAATGCCATGTACAGACATAATTACCTCCCAGGAAATGAAATTGGAAATTTGTTTACTTTATGTAGATTTTATGAAAAAGCAATACACAACTAATTATCAAACAATATAACCACCAGAGTTTATAAATTTGCATCAATACTTTTGCATTAGTTGGCAAATCAGTTTCTGCCAATAGTGCTCAGAATAAAATTATTTATTTAAAAACTCATTAAACTGAAGAGCTTAACCCCTTCTGTTTGAGAAATAACATCTGTATTTTAAATGATCAAAGCAGATACAAACACGAGTATTTAAATCCAGATTAAAAATACATTCAGCAGTCAGGGAAAAAGATTTTTAATCAGAAACTCAACTTTGTGGGAAACAAAGTAAATCTTAATATCAGTCAAGAGTTAAAAGAATTTGCTGCCACTGCAAGCAGCTGGGTGAAGAACCTTTGCACTCTGGGTAATACGGGTGGGCTATTCCTGGTTGATTATCTCATGTGCATATTGCAGTCCCTGTGCTGCATCCCATTAGTGTTCAGGGAAAACAGGAACTAGGATACAGCCCACACAGCAAGCTGGATAACCCAAACCAGGTAGTAAAAACATGGGCAACAACTTACCAAATGTGATCCAGCTAATAAGTCCTCCAACAATATCACTCCACAACCAACCCTTTTATTTTTGCCGCAAATCAAACAAACCAATACAAAAACTATTTAGGCTGCAGATACATGTCATCTCCTGCTATTAATAGAACCAGTGGGGTGCCTAAAAACCTTGTGATACAACATTTCATTCTTCAATCTCTATACAGTTACTTACTCCAAACTTCCGCTTTATTGGCTCAGGTTTCACATCATCTATTAGCAGTTCAATCCCTGCTTCACTCCGCAGTACCTCCTTCAAATCTTCCTCCAGATGTGGTGTTTGGGGCTATACAACAGAAAATAAGACAGTATTGCAGATTAATAACTTCTTGTTTCCCTACACTGTTAAACCAAGACTGTCTTCAATGTATGGTAAGAAACAAACAAAAAAAAAAAAAAAAAAAAAAAAACTGCTCAGACAGCTACAATTCCCACAAAATATTTCCTAACAAACACTGAGTCATGTTTGTCTTTAACCTCCTTTCCAAGCCCCATTTGTACATCAACATCTACTGAGAAATAAATCAACCTTCTGTGCAATATTTATGTCTTTATAATATTGTGCAGTATTTATTGTTGTCCCCATTTCTAATCTCTTCATCAGTCTCTTTGAATAACTTTTTGTTCAGGTCCTGCTCCAGCTCTGTTGCCCTTCGGACTTCTTCCACACTCCTTGCAGGTGCATAACTAGTGTTTTTGGAATGAAAGCCATAAAGAAATTGCACAGCCGCATCACCGTCAGTCTGTTTCAGCATGTCAAAATACCTACGTAACTCTATATCTCACTGTCCATCCCATAAGCAAGCCTGTCTGTACAGCTCACTGTCCATCCCATAAGCAAGCCTGGCTGTACAGCTCGCTGTTAATAACGCAGTCAGGCTATATTATACTGGGCATCCCATAGTATGGTTGCATCTCACTGTCCATCCCCCATCAGGGCTATATCCCATGCCACAGAATGTTTCTCACTGACCACCCTAAAAGTCCAGCTGTATATTTACATGAAATACGACTATAAGGTGAATCTCATGAGTTCACCTTCAAGCATTATATCTTGCCAAGGAATCATGACTTCAAAATGCAAGGCTTAGCTGTGTAAAAGTCTTGTATGCCCAAGACTAGCCATCTGCGGCAAGTCATGTTACTTGCAAAAAAACGTAATTTAGAAGTCCTTTTGCATAAAATACTTTAATAGAACATTCCACAGGACCAATTCCATATGGATGGTTAACACAATTTCTAAAGACTCTGCCCATTAGCACACTGTACCCTGTAGTTCAGCAAATCCTTAAATCAATTTGTGTGACTATTACAAAGCATTTCAATTTGTTCAAAGCTAAGAGGGACTAAAGTGTCTCGCTGAAATCCAAGCAAAAGTCAAAGAAAAGAAAATCTTGTTTTAAAAGGCAGTATCGACTCTTCTAATCACAGTGAAACCAGCATGGTTATCAGACAACAGAATAAAAAAGTGTGGAGCTAGAGGAACTTAAACTGCTCCAAAACTCAAGTCAGTGTAAGACAGATTTGTCCACTTTGGTGCATCAATGAGGGGAGACAGAAAACAGCTCCCCATTAGTAACACCCTTGTTGAAGATCATGTTGTAGTACGAGATGTTTACAGAACAAAACAAAAAAAAACTAAAATGATGGACTTGCCATAAAGAATGAGCAAAGCCAACCACGTCAGCAGTGCAATTATTGCAATCAGGCAGTTCAGCATCTGCAACTTTCACAGGTTACTACCTCATCTTTTACTCATAATGCCCTCCAGATCTCTTGTCATGTCAAAGATGGAACAGAAACAATCAGAAAAATAACAATAGGATCTTTTGGCAACATCTGAAAGAAGGCAAGATGAATGGAAGGTATAGTGATGATAACTGGTGTGTTTCATTCAGATCCGAGGAGATCCATTCTCATGGATAGTAAGGAGAGAGTCCTAAATTATCCTCTTGGGTTCTGTGAAGGAATCCAAACCTTCATATAGAGCTCATACCAAAAAATGTGTCCATTTACTCTTGTATGTTTTCACAGTATTTGGCCTATTGGCAGATGTTAGCATGACTAGGTTGGAAGAGTCCATGGTCATTACTGGAAATGGGATAGCAATGCAGTTAAGATGAAGGGAGTGACGATATGCGTGAAAATCATCAAAAAAGAAAATAGGAAAGTTTCTACGCGAAAGGAGGCCAGAGCAGAGGAAATCACACTGGTTAAGGCCAAAATGGGGCTATGAGAATCACTTTGGACTTGGTCTTCTTAGCTTTCTATTAGGAGAACAAGAAAAAGCATAAAGGCATCCTGGGGGCCATTTCTGGTTGAAAGGACCACCTGAAATGTTCCTCAAGAGATGGGATGTGGGAAAAGAAGTTACTGTACTTGGTGATGGGTGGGGATGATAAGAATTTACAGCAAAGCTTCCCCCAAACATGGAAAATAATCTGAGCTGCTGATAGGCTGAAGGGCAACTGGTGAAGCATCAGTAACCATGTATGAGCCTGTACAGTACAGAACTACTTTCCCTAGAAATGCAGACTGCAATCAGAAAACGGTTTGTTACATATGCCATTTCCTATACCCTCACCACTTCTCTAGACTGGTAGTCGGAGCGAGTTCCCCCTTATTTACTTACCAGCTCAATGTCATGTTGTTGGGTGCAGATGGCTATAAAGGCCTAGAGGCAGGAAGTCTTAAAAGACCTACATAGTGAGTGATATTCTTAACATTTATCTGCAAACTGACTTGTCTGTAACAACACACCTTGGACAGTCTGCCCCCCGCAAATTCAGTATTTGCTTTAGGTCCTTTGAAATAAAATTTGCAATGGAAAGGTCTATCCAAATAAAGACAGCAGGGCAGAGTGTCCAGTGCATATCCTATAAATGTAAACACGAGAGGGTTTCAACTAAAACAGTACAGAAGGACTGGAAGAAACTCAAGACATTCCAGTGTAGACAATAATCTGTTGCATGTAGCAGAGGCAAGGAACCAGTCTGTCTAGGCAAAGACACACCTTTACCTCTTCCAGCCTATGGTGCACTGCAGGCATGCACTTGAGCATCTTGAGGGTCCGAATTAAGACGGAATGGAAGCATCCAGAACTGGTAAGTGTCATCTACTACACACAAGTGCAGAAACTTCCTGGACTCCAACATGTTCCTTTATATGTAAATATTGCCATGAAGGTCCAAAAAGCACATCCAGTTTTCTGACAGGGAACAAGGGACTGCACCATGTCCATCTCAAAGGTTTCCTTGGGGCTAAATTAATTTAGGCCACTCAAAGACAGTATTGACTTAAGGTGCTTTGTCTTTTTAAGTGCTAAAAAAAATCCAGGAGTAATGACCTAACCTAAACCTTTCTGGTCAGGTAGGACATCCTGAATCCTTTTCTGAATGAGATTTAACATCGCCTTTCTTGATACACACTTCTGACAGTGGGGATAGGGATGGGTAAGAAAGGGAATCAAACAGCCTCTGGGCATCACTGTCTTTATGCACTTATCCTGCATAATGGCCATACCTGCAAGAAGAGGGATAAACATCCCCACAAATATCTACAGAGTAGGATAATCAAAACCATGTTTTCTATATCTGTCCACAGCCCTTGGTCCTTATCTCACAGATGGAAAGCAGGCTTCTGTGGTGTCAGAATCTTTTTACGGGCAAGAACAGTAACAGTGGAATCAAGCTTGGGAGTACTGACCCAGCATTTACAGTCACTGAAAGACTGAGAATTTTTCCCCATCTCCTTGGCACAACACCAAGGTTTTCCCCACACAGATCTGACAACTAAATATATTGCTTTATCAATAGCAGGGGCAACCCAGAAAGAAGATTAGAGGATCTGCAAAGCCTCCTGAACATTTTTTTTAATCTTCTTGCCTTCACTGTCTGCCAATCATCAGATCCATCTTGACCAATCTAACCATTCATTCCCTCATTACCACAGGTGATGGTGAACCAAGAAGGGCCATCATGGATGGTTTGAGATCCCCCCCACAGAGTAACTTGCCTGATGGCTACCCTCTCTCTTCAGTGGCTCCTCCAAGCTCTGCCACTGCTGGCTCCAGGGGAAAGCATGCCTCCTCGCTCAAGCTCTCTTCAGCTGCTAGTATAAAATGCACAGTAAGAGAGCTGTTGCAGCAGGCTTAAACTCCCCTAGGAAACACCTAGTGATCTTGTTGGAGATATTACTCTTGCAGTGAGCCAGAGCTGCACCACACCACCAGGATGGGAGAGTCAAGAGGTCACCAACTCTCATCCTCCCGGGCCAGTTCTTACAGATGCTTGAGCCACTACTTAAATTAAAAAAAAAAAATGGAAAAGGCAAGCCATTACTCATTTTAACAGTAGCAGCCTAAGATGAATACCAGCACCTCAATATACATCAAGGGAAGAACGCAACTCGTGCATAACAGCACAGGTGCTGCTGGGAGATTTTGCACTAGCAATGCTTCTTAGTAAGGGTAAGATGACCATAATGTTATAATGTCTATAGCACTGATCTCATGGCTGAAATAAAATCAGTATCATTCATAAGCACACACCAGACAAAGGATGCATCTTAAAGGTCCTTAAAAAATTGGATATGGCTAAAAATAGTCACCTTAACATACATGAAGATGTGAAATGGTTGTCAGGTGAGATAACAGTGATGTAGCTGAAAACATAGTCAAACAAGGAATAAGATATCCCTGCACATTATGTTGTAAAGTACATTCAAGAAAAAGTGAAAACATTTCCACTTCAATGAAAATGTTTTTCTGAGTTGTGGACTTAAGAAGCCTTACAAATCTGTATGGCTTAGGTAGAAACAGTACTCTTTTCTATCCCTAGGAAATAAATGAAGCAAGAGACCCATTCCAATAATTTCCAAGACTATAAACTTTGGTAAAACACTCTGGATGGCTGAGAGAGAGAGAGAGATCTTCTTAATTAAGACAGCATCTGTAGTGTGAGCAAACAAAACGCTTGAGGGGGAAATCTGTGGTCAAGAAAAAAAAAATGACTGCATAAGCTTTTATTCCTTTAATGATTTATTCAAGTAAGAGAGCATACATAAGGATTACCAGGAACTAGTGAGCTAGAACCCTTTATCCAAGCCTGTGGATCTAGGAGCAAGACTGTAATTTTGTATTTGACAAGATTGGGGAAACAGATTTGATGTCAAACACCTTCAAGCCTATAATACCAAGTACAGCTTATTCTGTTAAAAGACCGGTAACTTAGAAAAACGCATACTGTGTTGATTCCCAGGCAGTGTTTTCTGAAATATGGAATGCAACCAGCAGTATTCTGTAGGTGATTATATATTCGTAAAGGGTACAAAGGCCTTCGCAATGGGTAGAGATAATGCATTTTTTCTCAAGTACCATACCACTGCCATAAAGATCTACACAACAGTCAAGAAGGCTCTTCTAAAAGAAACAAAGTTAAGGGCACTTGCTTATGTGTAAAAGTTTAGATATGGGGAAACAATGGTGCCGGAAGCCATTAAAGCAGCGACATACCAGTGTGCGTTAATAATCCCAAGGTAAATGCATCACACGTCACTTCCTTCAAAGGATCATGAATGAGTGGAGGTTTCCTCTTTAGGCACACCTCCCACATCTGACAGTTACTTTACATCTTTGACAGCTGTACACAATTCTAAGTCACTCTGCCAGGTTCCATGGTGTAAAAGGATGAAACGCCAAATAAATAAAGAAATAATCTGTCTGAGATGCAGTGCAGGCATGAGAGGAGGATGAGAGACTGAGGTGGTCTCAGTCTGGTGATCGACCATCAGGAAGCAGAAGCCGGACAATGCTACAGTACAAGACAAGTGGATATGGGCTTGGTTCTTCCAAGCCGATGACAAAAGACCTAATTAGCATGTGTGCTAAAGTATGAACATGCATGGGAAAGATACAGCAGCCCACAGTATGGCTGCAATTGGCCATGTAGCCACCCAGAGGTGGGGCTAAAGCTTTGTGGACGAAGGCACAAAGTTCTTCTGCGGCTGCGAGCCTGATGGCCCCTCCAATAAACTCTCATCCCATTCTAGGGATAGCCAATTAAACAAAGAATGGGATCAAAATAAGACGAAGGAAGCAGACTGTTGGCAGGCACTCAGGGAAGGAAAAAACAAAGAATTGTAGAGCATTCTGGCTCTGGGGTCACTGTATTCAGTATCTGCTATAAAACTCTTAACGTACACTGTTGTATCTTGAAACAAGAGTATAACATTCCCTTTTTTCACAGTAAACAATGAACGTACAAGCAAATGGTCAGCTTATGTTTTATAAGACTGAAGGCCAGAGTGGACAGATTCTTTACCTTTGGGACAGCAGAAAGGCTTGGAGGAAACAAAGTATCCAAACAAAAAACAGAAATGGCTAGGTTTTCATCTAAACAAATATGTGACTTTTCCTGGTTTACTAATATAATCAAATGGTAAAAAAAAAGGCTCAGAACAATCTCTTATTAGAAAGAAACCGTCTTTGACTGGCATTATGAGCCAACAGTACAGATAAGGCAAGACAGTCACAGATTCACTCTTAAATCATACTGTCACCGTGGCCATACATTTTATAAGCCCCCAATCCCAGATTTTCAGATTGGCTCAAAGTAAACTCTATACTGGAAACAAGCTCCAATTCAAAAGTGAAATAACCTTATTTAGTAGCTTCTGATTCTTGTGTATAAAAGACATCCTAAGCATCCTGAAAACACATTAAATCTACCTTGCAGAAAAACAACCTAATGGAGTGAATCAGGAAGCCCGTTTCCCAGCAAAATGTAGTGAGGTCTAACTGTAATATCCCCTGCATTGACTGGAACCTGGAAGGAGGCAGAATGAAATTATTTCATTCCCCACAGAAAAGCAGTACGACTATTTTCTGTAATAAAAATTATTATTGCAATGAGGTTGATTTATACAAGGACCAAAGCACACAGGCTGAATGACAGCAAGAAAAAAAAGGGCAAGCTACTACTGTGGAATACCTTTTACAAATGAGCTTCATCACCCAAAAACATTCTGAAAAACTAAAAATCCAGGTGACATGTGGATGGACTTCTCTTTCCTGCTGTGCACGTCTCAGGATTGATAGATTTATTTATGAGTTTGTTAACTGGGAATCACTGATCCACAAAGACTGTTAGCAAACATTATTGCAATAACCCACGCCTGGGTGTGGGTAATGCTGGATTTACCCATGGTTGGTGTGGTTTGGTCACGAGGGCGAAAGCCCGAGTGGCCAAACAAAGCCAACCGTGGGTAAATCCAGCATTACCCACTCCCAGAAGTGGGTTATTGCTATTATACAATGACATTATTTAAGAAAAAAAATAATTACTTTTCTTAAATAATGGCATTGTATAATGCCTCCTTGCTGCCCTTCCGCAGCTGTCTGGTATTCTGCGGCAGTTCTGATGTACTGCACATGCGTATGCCTACGCAGTACATCAGAGCTGTGGGCAAAAGCAACGGAGAAAGCAAGATCTCTGTTGCTTTTTACAAACTGTTTCGCTATGTTAAATGGGTTTAACATAGCAAGACAGCTTTAAAAAAAGCAACGTTGCTTTTTTTAAAGCTGTCTCAGTATGTTAAACAGTATCATTAGTCTTGCTAATGATTGGAAGTATATTTTTACGTGCCGAGTTGCCAGCCCTGACGCACAACCTTCAATGAAGGTACACCCATTCACGCACGTCTCCACACAAAAAACGTTCTAGCTGAGAATCGAACAGGGCAACGTCTTATTGTGAAGTGACAACGCTACCGCAGCACCACCACCGCAGTATTGTGATCATTCGGACAGTGATCTGAGGAAGTCTGTTGAACAGGGATGTTATATGTCTAGTACTTATAGGAATACAATATTTTCAAATAATTATTTGCTTCAATAGGTGCATTCTACTTCCCAAAAGAAGGGTATTGTTAAAGGCTAGTTTTTGTTTTGCTAGAATAATTTCTGATGAAACATTTTGCTCTGAATGTGAGATTTTACAGATTTTTTAAGGGAGTAGCCAAACTCATTTTTGGAGCCTATATTTCTGAGATTTCCAGTCAAAGAGCAGTTAGATTTACACCAATTTTGTTTTAACCATCAAAGATAAAAAACTCAGTCCCCTTTCAGCTTTCAGTGATATCACAGTTTTGCATCATTCAATAGTCATATGGAGGGGTTAAAAAAATCTTTGAGAACAGCTGGACTTTGTTTTTAATAGTGAATCTATTCCTGGCATGGTTAGGGATAAGCCAAGGTTAACTTATAAAGTCACTGTATTAAAAATGTGCATAAAAGCAAGAAATTTGCTCTGTGTCCGTGAGGTAAGATGTCCAAATGTGGACATTGTAAGCAGTGCATGTTTATTCACAAGGCTTCATGTATTACTACTATTTTTGATTTATCTAAGGTAACTGCATGTCCTGATAAAATTAACTGCAATATGGAGGTGGGTTTTGTATATTGCTACCTACACATTATTCCCAGTATTTTTACTGTGCAAGACCAAGAGGCATTTACACATCTGGGTGTGTCATCAGCAGATGCAGAGAATTAAAAAGAAGGATTTGAGCAATTCCTTATATAGATAGATATATATATATATATATATATATATATATATATGTATATACATACACACACACACACACACACAAACACACGCACATATTATATATACATGCATATATATTTAGAGAGAGAGACACACACACACACACACACAGTTTTGCCCTAATTTAATTTTTTTTTTTTTATACTTGAGGAGGCAGAGAAGTATGAAAGAAAGGGTGAGTGGGAAAATCAAATACTGAACAGAGAGTTGTGCTAGCAAATCAGGTTAAACGCAGGTGTACCTCCTGGTTTAAGTGATATCAGTATTTCTCCTGCACTAAAAAGGGTCGTTTATTTTTAAATGGGTCTTCTCTTTAATTTTTTTGTATTACAGCTGTGGCTTTAACTAAACTGTTGAATTGTTATTATGTGCTGATTGGCTAACTTTGGTATTTCAATGCGTCTGTGCTGTCAGTGATATTCTGATGAAGTCTGATGCAATATGAACGAAAGTGCTAAATTAAAAACTGTCCTGTGGAATTTATCCATTTCTTTTTGGGATAATACTATTGGTTAAATTATTTACTAACCTGACTGACTTTTAACACAGGCTTTATATTTATGCTAACATTCAAACCTGGATGCTCATCTGCCAGTAGATGATTTATACATTTATTCACATCTAACACCGCAAAATTAAAATACGTTTCATTTGTATCATACGTATACTTATACAATTCATTACTATAATACACCTTCTTCTGTCTAAAAGACGATCAGTACTCAAAGCAATGTACATGTGTCAAATCACGGAGATAATTATCTAAAACAAACACGTTACAAAGACATGCGTCTGGAGCGTTTCTCCCCGGGCATCCGCTGAAAACTGCCTTTGTTCCAAGTCGGACTTTCCCGGTAAACAAATGTTAAATAAATAAAAATAAATAAAAAACGAGTATGTGAATGTTGACTTTATACAAGGAGCATGCTAGCATTTAAGGATGGGATGTCCACTACATCTGGAAGAGGGAGGGTACGGAGTTCTGGAAGCTGGGCCAGGGATTGGGCCTTGAATGGCCCAAGTCCTAGTAGTTAGCACTACTGCCACAGTTATCTAAATGAAGAACATATAATGTGCCCATGCAAATTATTACACAGAAAGCACTAAATATAGACAAAACATACTTTTACAGCTTCATGAAGAATAACTACACACAATGTAGAAGTAAATGCAGTATTAATACAAAATTCAAAATAACAGCATCACTGTGCTTTCTCTTAGAATGACGTGGTGTAAGAACGGAATGTATATTAAAGGTATATAATAAATTCTATTACTTTGTAAAGACAAACAAGGTGGGGAAAACTAAGTTACAGTGTCCCTCCTCAAAAACAACATAATACCAATACTAACACTCACAATCAACTAAATTACTTTGAAGTTTCCCAAATATAAAATGAAATACATTTCTTTGGGATTTCTAAAGAAACATTAAGGTTAAAATTATGCAAGACCTGTAGAAAAAATGATATCCATTTATTTATAGTGTTTGTAATGCATGACCATCTTTAAATAAACAATTATAGGAAGATGAGGTGTTAATGGTGCTTTTAACTACCTTATGCCTTAGTTACCCTGTGTGAGGTGCTTTATAAGACAAAGACTTGGCATATATTCAGGAAGGAGATTGTTGGATATGTTTTGACCTTCTTTGCAGGCAAGGACTAGAAGATACATTTCTTTGGAACATCATCTTTTCCTTTAACTCTAAAGACTTCAAAAGGTCTACAGTTGGTCCACCCAACAAAAACAAATTATCTGTAAAAGAAGCATCTAAATTTGGTGTTTTAATAAAATAGGTATTTTTTTTACCATTACTAAGCATGTCTGCATATAACAATGACCAACAGTGGCCCTTGTAATACAATTCAAAAATGCATAGGTACACTTCATAGGTTCATAGGTGTACATTAGGCTAATGATCACTAGGGCCCTTATAAGCCTAGCCATGCAACCCAAATGTGACCCACAAATTTGATTTGTATAGGTGGCAATTTATTGACTGCCTCTGTCCATCAGAGACAAATGAGCCAGACCAGGGGGTGAATTTCTGATTACCCATCCATTGGTCCAAGTTGCGCGTAAAAAGGGATAGAGAGGAACTCTGCTCCATATGAATGGGGAACCTGTTCCAGAGAATGGGAATTCTCCGAGAAACACATCTGTCTCTCCAATATGTCCTACTTATGTTACAAGCAAAATTTAGGTCTTTTAATCTAGTTGTTCTGATGCTGTTTTTTTTGTGGATGTGCAAAAGACTCATCAAAACAGGGTTCAGGGATGCCCTATATGCCAGGCAAAGATCACCTTTCAAAGTCTGTACGATACAGAACATTGTGCTTACTTCCGGTTTTCTTTTTGTAAGGAACCTTTGTGGATGCTCTGGTTACTGCATGTGTCTGGTCAGGTACATAATGAAGGTATGATGGATCTGATGAGGAACGAGTACAGTGGTATGATGACCTCTCTGGACCTAGATGTCATGCCCATGCTTATAAGTTGAGCAACATAGAAGAATCTTCTCACTACTTTGGACACATGCTGGTCAAAAGCTAGATTACTATCCACATGAGTTCCCAGATCCCTGACTAGTGAATCAACTTTTAAGGGTTCTTTACTGATGATGTAGTCACCTGGGGTGGTAGAATTCCTAAAAGATACTATAATGCATTTCTTGGTATTGAGTTTTAAGCAATGTCTTTGGCACCAAGCATTTATTTGTATTAGACCTTCCTGAAGGGTGTTCTCATCCTGGGTAGATCCTATGACTGCTGCCAGTTTGCAAAAGTCTGTGAACTTTGTCAAAGTCCTCTGACACTGGCTTTGACATCAGAGAAGTAGATGCCAAAGAGGAGTGGGCCCAGCATAGAGCCGCAAGGGACTCCACTGGTGACCAGCTTCTTTGTGGAGGTGGCCTCACGACTTTTAACCCCAAAGGTCCTATCAGTGAGCCACCTAGCTATCCAGAGTGTTATAAAAGGATTTATAACTAATTGAATACGTTTGTCGACAATGCCCGAGTGGGATACTGTATCAAATTCTTTAGCCAGATCTATGTAGGCAGTATGCATCATTTCACCCCTCATCTACTGCCTTAGTGACTTTTTCAAAGAAGTCCACCAGATTCAGTAAGTATGACATTCCTTTAACAAAGCCAGACTGGGTCGAATCCACTGTCTGGAGGTCTTCAATGTCGTTTTTGATAATTTCTATGATAATTCTTTCCATGGCTTTGCAAATAAAACTAGTCAGACTAATGGGTCTCTAGTTTCCATTAGATCCATTGGCGGTCTTCCCTTATGAAATGGGATGACCACTGCAGTCCTCCACTCATGTGGCACACAGCCTCTTAAGACTATAATTAAATAATGACTCCAGGAGTCCTGATAAGTCATATTTTAAACTATTCAGGAGGCATCCTGGGATGTTATCAGGGCTCACTGAGGCCATAAGCTTGGCTTTAGTGAGTGCAGCCAGTACATGCTCCCTAGTTATAGGTTCACAGGTTCATAGATTAGTACTAGGCTAACTGCCCTCATGGACCATTTTAAGCCTAGTCAATTAACTCATGTAAGAATCAAACCCTGCATCTTATGTCTGTAAAGTAAACACCTTAACCATTGTGACAACCTCCTAGCTTGGAGGGGTTATGTCTGAGGGAATGTTTGGGAGTGTGTGTGTGTGTGTGTGTGTGGGGGGTGGTAAAGTTGGAACTGAATTTGCCCACTAACAGGTTAGCTACATCTCCACTCTCAGTGAATGTGGCACCATTAACCACCAGTTCAGCACATTGTTATGTGCTGACCTTGAGGTTTCTGACATAGCTGTAGAATGCATAATGTTTATCTTTCACCTGGGAGGCTATCTTAACCTAAAATTTAGCTTTGCTTGACCCAATTAACCCTCTAAACTCCCTATTTACTTTGATAAGAGAGTTTCTATCTTTATGGGATTTATCCTTCCTGACTTTGCCAAAATTATATTTCCTTTTGTTGTATATCCGGTTTAATTTGGGATGCCACCAGAGTGGTTTATTTCTAGGGCAAGTCCTGGGTTTACTTCTGATAGGTACAGCAGCCTCTATGAAGCCATTGACATGGTTGTACAGAATTTTTCACAGAAATTCAGTACAGGCTGCTGTGCTCTCTGGGTTTGGAGGGGCGTTGAATTTCGACAATCCATTTAATAAAAGGTAATTTGCCTTGGAATAGTTCCTAACTGTTACTGCTTTTAATGGGATTATGGAGTTGATTTTGATTTCAAAAGACAGCTTTATGGTCAGACCTTACCAGGAAGGATGAGACACTGGGGGAGTGCAGCATTCTACCATCCAGTATTCTGGACCTTCTAGTGGATGTATTCACTATTTGGACAAGGGTGTTTGTATTCATAAAGTCCAGGAATCTCTGTGCTTGCAGATTTGATTCTGTGTAGGATTCCCAGTCTATTGAGGGGTAATTAAAGTCTCCCATGAGTAGAGTGTTAGCTTGGATGGTAAGGGTCTCCAGTAGGTCCACGTATGCACTGTGAGTTTCTTGGGACATTGAGTGTGACTGACTAGGATATGGTATGGGATGTTTTCTCTGGTTATCTGGATGTGGAATAATTCCAGTGCATCAGCCTGTTTGACCACCCTAGGGGTATGCTTATTACTGATGTATATTGGGATACCAACTCCTTTAGCTCTTGTCTGTGCAGCAATTAGTCTAAAAGTGTAGAAAGCAATGAAACCTTGAACTTCCTGGGTACTCTCCACCACTTTAAACCAAGTCCCAGTAACTGCACAGATGTCTATATTCTCGAGGGTGAAGAGGGCTTGGAAGGAGTGAGTTTTTTGTTTAGGCTTTTCCATTGAGCAGTAATGCCTTGAGGGTCATTTTCAGTTGACTTTGCTATGTCGATATATTTGTAAATTTGGCATTGCCTAAAAAAGTCACTATGAGGTGGATAAAGTTTTAGTCAGTACTTGAAAGCCTAGAGGGGAGAGGTACAGACCATCTTTGGCAAAACAACATGGTCTGTTCACCATGGCATTCCTAAGCTGACAAATATTGGATCCCCTTAGAATGATACCAGAAAGACAGCCAGTTGTTGAAATGAATAATATTTTGCTCATATTGTGGCACCATCCTCGAGGATGGTAATACGCTGCTCAATACTAAACTCATATCAGCCCGAGACACAGTCTCCTCCTTGTTCAGCCTGGTTAGAGGGGCATCAGTATCTCTTGCAATGGAGTCCCCTATGACGAGAGGGAAGCGTGTTTGCTTGCCTTAGGGGATTAGTGTTTGGGGCTCCACCAACAGCAACAGTATGTGTGGTGTTAAGTGTTGTTTTTAATGCATGACTTTGGGCTTTATGTGATACAGCTTTGACAGTGGGTGATCTTGGCAACTTTGTTGTTTAGGAAGATTACTTTAATTGCCTCAGCATATGTTAGGGTGTGTGTGTTGTGTATTATGCGAGGTGGGTGTTGTGTACGTGGTTTCAACAACCTGATGTGCATTTGTATGTGAGAGTTTACCCTCCAGTGTTATTGTTTAAGTATGCCTCTCACATACTGTCTAATTCTTTAAGGATTAACTGGCTGTCAGAAAACATGAGACAACTGCTATACTGTCTTAAGATGCCAATATTCATCAAGTTGGTTACACAGAAGTTAGGAAATTGTATATCCATACTGTCCAGTCCTTTGATTTGTGAGCAACAAGGGGATGGAGTACTGGGGTTACAAACCGATTAACAGTGCTTTTTCTGGAGCAGATTATACAAAACAGTACTAAATTCTACTATCTTTAATGTTAACACAATACTGAATTCAACTAAATCTATAGGTATTGCCACTTAACTCCCAACTAGTTGCTCTAAACGTGTTGGCGCACAAGGTATTTGCGCTATATTGCTGCTTTACAAGGTACAGCTTTATGAACTGTATTTCTAGGTGTTTGTTACTGTATGGGGCACTGCTAACCTACACAAACATGTAACATTTATAGCAGCACAGAAAAAATAGAAAACTAATGAGCCCTTTGGCCAATAAAATGAGTACACTATGAGTCCTTCTGTGTAGTCTCCAACTAAGATGAGCCAGGCAAACACCTCCTGCCACAAGATGAATAAAAAACAGTCCTAATGTAAAAACCCAGCAGAAGAGACCCACAAGGGCAATGCTACCACAAACAGCTTGCTGGAAATCTTTTGCCAAAGGTAATTTCAAGACCGTCTTACAGCAGTAAGTGACAGGAAAAGCAATTTTTATTAATCAATAAATAAATAAATAAATCAGTGAAATGCGCACACAAAAGCAGGAAACCGCATCGATCACTCAAAATAAGAAATGTGATTTAGCAATCAAAGGTATTTAACTTCACCTGGACACCACTGGATACAAGTAAAACACTTCCTGAATGCTGGCTAGTACTCCAAGCTTTGCTGAGCTCCAGGAACATGAACAAGAGACAATATGCAGTAAGGGAAGTTTACTCGAGAGTAATACTGGCTGCTGGGTGGGCACTCAGTATCATGAATTTATGGAAAACAATGAGTGGGAAGAATGCATAAATAGTTTATTCAACATAAAGGGGAAACAGAAAGGGGAGGGAGGGTCTTTGGAAATCAGATTATCATAAATGGTGGAGGCCGGAGATACAGCCTTGTTATAAAACAGCAGCAGCAAAGTACAGTTGTGTACACTTACCATAAATGTAGACGTTCGAGTGTATTCACTGTTGCAGTCATTACATTTGGGTTATCTGCTTGCAGGTAGCCCTCAGTCGGCCTGATTAACAAAGTCTTGGGTCCTGCGTCGAGTTGTGGTTCCTTCTTCCATGACGTCAGGTTGTCAGGGGTATAAAACATGCAACCGATGCCATTACATCAGTTTTTCTTGCCCCAGATGTCAGGTGCCCCCCTAATGGGAAGTAATTAAATATGAAAGTACAATGATATACCGCCAACAAAAAAGCAAATACACCAAAAAGGCTTTTAAGCATAGCAAAGGAAAGTAGAGGTATATCCAAAAGAAGTTAGGGGGCTGGAGGGAGGGTAACCAGGACTGCAACAGTGAATACACTCGAACATCTACACTTATGGTAAGTGTACACAACTGTACTATGTTCTTCGTGTTTCACTGTTGCAGTCATTACATTTGGGTAGATTCCCAAAGCTATGGTTGGGAGGAGGAATTTAGATAGCATTAGGACCAGCTATAAGGCTCTGCAAGACTGCAGTGGCAAATCCAGCTCTGGATTTAGGGAAAATTGGCAAATGATAATGCTTGGTGAAAGTAGGTAAAGAACTCCAGGTAGCAGCTTCTAGGATGTCCCTGGTATGGATGCCTCTGAGAAAGGTTGTAGAGGTAGATGCTGCCCTGGTGGAGTGAGGTCTGATCCCCTGGGGGATAGGTTTTCCATGGTGCTTATAGCAGAAATGAATGCAATGGCTTATCCATTTAGAAATGGTTTGCTTTGAAATAGCCTTCCCCTCTGCCCCCGCAGCAAATGCCACCAGCAGCTGTTCAGATTTCCTTTGAGGTTTAGTCCTGTACAAGTAGAATCTAAGTTGTCTGTGCACATTTAAGGAATGCAGTATCCATTCCCCTTTATTCTGTGGATTGGGAAAGAAGGTTGGCAAATGAATGGACTGATCAAGAGCCACACTGGATACCACCTTGGCCATGAAGGATGGATTGGTTCTGAGGGACACCCTGTCTGCATGAAAGATGATGAAAGGCTCCACTGCCATAAGGGCCTGTAATTCAGATACCCTTCTAGCTGATGTGATTGCTAAAAGGAAAGCTGTTTTCCAAGGAAGAAATTTTAAGTCTGCAGTAGCAGCTGGCTCGAAAGGAGGTAGAGTGAGTTTCTCCAAGACAAAGTTAAGGTCCCAGGGCTGGGGTTGGAGCTCTCCTGGGTGGTCTCAAATTTTTGGCCCCTCTGAGGAACTGCTTGAGCAGTGGATGAGAGAAGAGGGGAGGTTCTGTGTTATAATGAGCTGAAATGGTTGAGGCTTGGATTTTAATGGAGGAAAAAAGACAGGCCCTTGTGAAACATCTCAGTTAAGTATTGTAAAATCTGAGGTAAATTGGGCGCTTCTGTGCTCATCCCATGAGACTGGTTCCAGGCACAGAATCTTCTCCATTTTTCACCATAAGATTTTCTAGTACTAGGCTTCCTTGCCTCTAAAATGATATCCATCACAGGTTTGCTGAGGGATGGTAAAGGACGGATTAAGTAATCAGCCAGGCTGCAAGGTTCAGTGTTAGAAGCTGAGGGTGCAGAATCTGGTTCTCCTGCTGAGACAGCAGGGAAGGAGTCTGAGGCAGGTGCCATGGAGATAACCGTGACATACTGCACAGGAGGGGGTACCAGTCTTGGCGCAGCCACTCTGGAGCAATCAAAATCATCCTTGGTTTATCCTGTTTGATTTTAGTAGTACTTTGGAAAGCAGAGGCAGAGGGGGGGAAGGCATAGACTGATAGGTTTTTCCAGCTGAAGGACAGAGCATCCACTTTCCAGGCTTGTTTGTGGGGAGACCTTGTGCAGAATTTGTCCAATTGGTAGTTCTGGGGAGAGGCAAACAGGTCTATATCTGGGCTCCCCCATTTGCTTGTCAACATGTTGAAAATCCTTGGTTCCAGTTTCCACTCGTGTGGGTCCATCAGGTTTCTGCTTAGTCCGTCTGCCAGTGTATTTAATTTTCCTGGCAGGAATTGAGCTTGTAGGTGCACTTAGTAGTTCAAGGCTGTGTTCCACAATGCCATGACTAGTATGCAGAGGGGGTGAGAATGTGTACCCCCCTGCTTGTTTATGTACCACATTAACAGTGGTGTTGTCCGTCTTTACCATTAATTGTCCTGGAAGAATGTGGTCCTTGAAGGCTGTCAGAGCATTCTATACAGCTAACATTTCTTTTTGATTGATATGCAGGTGCATTTGACTTGGGTTCCATTTGCCCTTAATGCACTTCCCTGCCAGGTGAGCCCCCCATGCATAGTCTGATGAGTCTGTTAGGGTTTGGGTGGCAGGGGGTGGTGTGAAAGGTAGTCCATTGTTCTGGTGGCAGGCCTCTGCCCACCAAAGGAACTCTAGGCATAGGCAAGGTATGATATGAATCAATCTAGGTCTTGAGAATGTTGACACCATAGGCTTTTTAGATACCACTGTAGTTTCCTTGTATGCAGTCTTGCATATGGAATTAGAAGAATGCAGGAGGCCATGAATCCCAAGGCGTGCAGTATTTGTCTTGCAGATAGCAGGATTTTTGTGGCCACTTGTTTGAAGTAGGTTGTCAAATGAATTTGTTTCTCTGGCATGAGGTAAGCCATCTGGGAAGTTGTATTCAAGCTTGCTCCCAGGAATATAATTTGTTGACAGGGTACCAGGTGTGATTTCTTGTCTGGGGTACACCATAAATGAAAAGTCAGAACCCTTTTTACAAAGGCCAGATGATTCAAAAGTATGTCCTGGCTTTCTGCCTGAATTAGACAATCGTTCAGGTATGGGTATATTTGAATATTTCTTTGCCTGCAAAATGCAATAACTGGAGTTAGGCACTTTGGTTTATCTACTGCTCCCAGGGTATTCACAAAGGGCAGTGCAAAGAACTGATCGTGCGTGTAGCCTGCTGTGAAGCGTAGGTATCTTCTGCAAGATTCCCTGATTGGGATGTGCAGGTATGCTTCTTTTAAATCTAGTGTTGCCAACCAGGCATCTTTGCCTAGCATAGGAAGTAACTGGTGAAGAGTCAGCATCTTGAATTTTGGAATCTCCAAAAAGGTGTATAGAGTAGACAGGTCCAGGATAGGATGCCATGAATTGTCTTTTCTGGGTACCAGGAAAAGTCTTGAGTAGAAACCTTGTCCCTTTTCCTCTTCTGGTACCAGTTGAATAGCCCCCATGCTTAAGAGAGAAAGTACTTGTTTTTGGGCCTCTGCCCACTGATTTGGGGGTAGGTCTGGCCACCAACTTGGTGTTGGCAACATGTGAAATCTGTATCCCTGGGACACTATATTTAAAACCCATTTGTCCTGGGTAATGAGTTCCCAATTCTTTGCATGAAGAGCAATCTTTCCCCCCAAAGGGGCAGTCAGTTGATAAGTGCTTAGAAATTTTAAAAGGAAGTAATTGAGACAAGTTTACCATAGGGGGAGTCTTATTATTCCCAGCTTTGGAAGTGGAGGCCCCCCCCACTGCTTAGTTCTGTGTGTCCCTGGGACTGAAACCTGGGGTTTTTGCTGTGTCTGGGTTTGGCTTGAGAAGACCTGGAAGGGGCTGGAAAGGACCAATTCTTAGAGGGCCAGTGCTTGCTAAATCTAGGAGGCTGAACTTGTAAAAAATCTTTAACAGTTTGCATAGATTTAGCTTTATCTTCCATCTTTTTAAAAACTTCCTCAGCCTTGTTGCCAAACAGGCGGTCCTGATTTAAAGAGCATCCAACAATTTAGCTTTAACATGATCAGGCAAAAACTGCTCCTTAAGCCAAGCATGCCTTCTGAGCACAGACCCAGTAACAGCATCCCTGCAAGAGGCCTCTAATGAATCAAAACCACATTGCAAAGTATGTTTTCCAACTTGTTCAGCAGAATGTATTAAATCCTGTAATTCTTTATTTTCTACACAGTCAGGAATCAACATCATTTTCTGTTTAAGCAGTCCAATAACATGTTGCTGATACTTTAACATATGAAACTGGCAGTTTAAAGCCCTAATGGCCAAGGTTAGGTTGCAGAAGTGTAAACCTTCTTACCCCATCTATCCAGCGACCTGGAGTCTCTATCAGAAGGGGTAGGATTTTTAGCAGTAGAAGCCTTAATGCTCTTGGGCCCCTGTGAAATAGTCTCTGGATCTGCAATAGGATTTTTAAAAAGGAACTTGTGGGACACAGGGACCCTGTAGTATCTGTCAGGTTTTCTAGGAGCAGGAGGCAGGGAATCAGGGGCCAAACTAGATTCCGAAAAAGCATCATCAACAATGTCTAGTACAGGAGGAATAGCTAAAGGCCTATGCTGAGGTAGGAGAAGGAAATCCCTAAGCCTCTTTTTTGAATCAGAAAAATCATGGCTTTCCCAGTGAAAATGCACCCTTAGAGTACTGTAAAGTTTCCCCAAAGAAAAATACTCAGGAGGGGAAGCAGAGGGAATGGAGTCCTCTGAATCAGAATCCTCAAGTAGATAAGGGCAAATCCAGATCATCAGAAGAATCAGAAAAAACAGAATCCTGATCAGAAGAGTCATAATCAACTTCAGTCCTAGGCCTCTTAGAAGGGGGGGGGGGGGTTGGCTACCCCCGATTAGTTATTAGATCTTCAGCCATTCTTATCATTTGTTTTTTAGGCATAGAGGCCTGAGCATGTGGCCTGGGAGTTGGTTTTTTAGACATGGATCGAGATTTAGGCCTAAGTAAAGAAGGAGGCGTCAGTTTAATATGCAAGTCCGTAGGCCTGAATACACCCTCAGAAGCCGGTGCCTGCACAGCGGCTCCAGACCCATCCAAGGTAGAGACATCCGTGGGTTCCATAGTTGAAGCATCTTGCGGCATACCAGACTCTGAATGGGTCTTAGTAGAGGCCTGCAAATCAGAAGTAGCGGGTATGAGGGGCTGCGAAAGCGCATCACTGAGTACCGGCAAACTGGCGACTGGCTTAGGAGAAGCGTCATCGTCAGTTTTGGACCTCGGAAGGCCTGTCTCTGTCTTTGCGTTTTTTTCGGAATTCCGGTAGTCGGATGGCTAACCGACATTTCTGGATAATTAAACTGAGAACCGAAATATTTAGAGGCGAAAATATACCGACTACGGATAGTGCGCTGATTAAATAAAGCACAAAGTCGACAGCAAGGTACGACATGGTCAGGGCCTAGGCAAGGAATACAGTACGAATGAAAATCTTTATGAGGTATTTGCTTTCCACAAGTAATGCAATTATTAACTTTTACTGACATCAGTAAGGAACAACAAAAAGTTTCCCCAACAGGGTACTCAGCTTTAGTTGAAGACTTCAGTTCTGAAACGCGAAAACGAAAATTTCAGGAGTTGGCCGATCAGCACTTGCGAACTGCTTCTGCTTCGTGCACCGCACGGCAAAAAAGACTGATGTAATGGCATCGGCTGCATGTTTTATACCCCTGATGACTTGACGTCATGGAAGAAGGGACAGCAACAGACACAGAACCCAAGACTTTGTTAATCAGGCTGACTGAGGGCTACCTGCAAGCAGATAACCCAAATGTAATGACTGCAACAATGAAACACGAAGAACATCAAGGGTGGGAGGATTGAGGAAAACCAAACAGGCTAACTAGTGAGGCATACACTAAAATCAAGTGAATAATGTGTTAGTGGGGGATGGGGCAGACGCAGAATGCAACTTAAGCAGGTAAAAGATTAGCAGAATATAAAAGCACTGAAGCACAAACTGGAGCAGAGACTATCTTCACACTATTGCCCTTCTACAGCTTATGGCACCAGACTATGAAGAAACTTACAAGCAACACTGTTTATGGAAAAATGCAATAATAGATGACGAAGGCTCAAAATGTCTCAAGAGTACACTGCTCTACCACACCTGTGAATTAAACTATAAGCCTATGGGCCAGCAGGGTTTAAAATATAAACAGATGGCTTTTACAAGTAATGACACTTATGGAAACAGAAAGTACAGTTGTGTACACTTACCATAAATGTAGGTGTTCAAGTGTATTCACTATCTGTCTGCAGGTAGCCCTCAGCCGGCCTGAATATCAAAGTCTTGGATTCTTGCATCGGATGCCATCTCTTCTTCCATGATGTCAGGTCGTCAAGGGTATAAAACATGCAGCCAATGCCATTACATCAGTTTTTCTTGCCCCAGATGTCAAGTGCCCCCATCATGGGAAGCAGTTATTACACCTCCAACAAAAAGCAAATACACCAGAAAGCTTAAATACACCAAACAATAAGGAAGGTAGAGCCAAGAGAAGTCAGGGGGGGGCGAGGGAGGGTAACCAGGACTGCAACAGTGAATACACTCAAACATCTACATTTATGGTACATGTACACAACTGTACTAATGTTCTTCGTGTTTCACTGTTGCAGTCATTACATTTGGGTTGATTCCCAAAGCTAAGGAAGGGAGGAGGAATTTAGAGAGCATTAGGACCAGCTATTAAGCCCTGCAAGACTGCAGTGGCAAAACCAGCTCTGGATTTAGAAAAAATAGGTATGTGGTAATGTTTGGTGAAGGTATGTACAGAGCTCCAGGTAGCAGCTTCTAGGACTGTCCCTGGTATGGACTCCTCTGAGGAAGGCTGTAGAGGTAGATGCAGCCCTGGTGGAATATGATCTTATATCCTGTGGGATAGGTTTTCCATGGTGCTTATAGCAGAAATGAATGCAATGGGCTATCTATTTAGAAATGGTTTGCTTTGAAATGGCCTTCCCCTCTGCCCCTGCAGCAAAGCCAACTAGCAGCTGTTCAGATTTTCCGAGAGGTTTGGTCCTGTCCAAATAAAATTTAAGTTGTCTGTGCACGTCCAAAGAATGCAGTATTCGTTCACCTTTGTTTTGTGGATTCGGGAAAAAGGAAGGCAAATGAATGGACTGATTTAGGGCCACACTAGACACCACCTTGGGCATAAAGGAAGTACTGGTCCTGAGGGAATCTCTGTCTCCATGGAAGATAAAGAAGGGCTCCAATTCCATGAGGGCCTGTAATTTGGACACTCTTTTTGCTGAAGTGATGGCTAGAAGGAAGGCTGCTTTCCAAGAAAGGAATTTCAACTCTGCAGTTGCAACTGGTTTAAATGGAGGGAGAGTGAGCTTTTCCAATACAAAGTTAAGGTCCCAAGCTGGAGTAGGGGCTCGTTTGGGGAGGTCTTACATTTTTGGCCACTATGAGGAACTGCTTTAGCAGGGGGTGAGAGAAGAGGGGTGGTTCAGTATTATAATGTGCTGAAATTGCAGAGGCATGAATTTTAATTGACGAGAAGTATAGGCCCTTGTGGATAATTTCTGTTAAGTACTGAAGAATATGAGGTAAAGCTGCGGTGGTGCAGCGGTAGTGTTGTTTCCTCACAGCAAGAGGTTCTCCCGTTCGATTCTCGGCTAGTGTGCGGGGAGTGCCTTCTGTGTTGAGTCTGCATGCCCTCCCCGCGGGTCGAGTGGCGTTCTGAAAGACATGCGTGAATGGGTGTGCCTTCGCTGGGCGTTGAGCTGGCAACTTGGCACTGTGAAAATCTACTGCCAATCATTAGCGGACCGGAGTTCCGCTGTGGCGACGCCTAACCAGATAAAGCCGAAAGACAACAACTGAAGAATATGAGGTAAGCTGGGCACTGTACTGCCCATCCCCCGAGTTTGACTCCAGGAACAGTATCTTTTCCATTTTCAGCATAAGATTTTCTAGTGCTAGGTCTCCTTGCTTCCAGAATAACATCTAGCAACTGCTTACTGAGGGATGCTATTGTAGAGCTCAAGGATTAGCCAGGCTGCAAGGTTCAGGGTTTGAAGCTGAAGGTGCAGAATCTGGCCCGCCTGCTGGGACAGCAGGGAAAGTGCCTGAGGTAGGTGCCATGGCTCCAGCAGTATCATACTGCGCAAGAGGGGGTACCAATGCTGGCGTGGCCAGTCTGGTGCAATCAGTATTGTCGTTTGTTTGTCCTGTTTGATCTTTAGCAGAACCTTCGAGAGGAGAGGCAGAGGGGGAAAAGCATAAACTGAGAGGCTTTCCCAGGTAAAGGACAGGGCATCCACTTTCCAAGCTTGACTGTGGGGAGTCCTTATGCAGAATTTGTCCAATTGGTAGTTCGGGGGAGGCAAACAGGTCTATTTCTGGAGTCCCCCATTTGTTCCTCAAGAGGTTGAATATTTTTGGTTCCAGTTTCCATTCGTGTGGGTCCATGAGATTTCTGCTTAGGTTGTCTGCCAGTGAATTTAGCTTGCCTGGCAGGAATTGAGCTTGTAGGTGCACTTGGTAGCTCAAGGCTGTGTTCCACAGAGCCATGGCTAGTCTGCAGAGAGGGTAACAGTGGGTTCCCTCTTGCTTGTCTATGTACCACATAACTGTGGTGTTGTCTGTCTTTACCAATAATTGTCCTGGAAAGATGTGGTCCTTGAATTCTGTACAACTAACATTTCTTTTTGGATGATATGCAAGTGCATCTGACTTGGGTTCCATTTGCCCTGAATGCACTGCCCTGCCAAGTGAGCCCCCCATGCATAGTCTGATGCGTCTGTTGTTAGGGCTTGGGTGGCAGGGGGGTAGATTGAAAGGGAGCCCCTTGCTGAGGTGGCAGGCCTCTGCCAACCAAGGGAACTCTGTCTTTATACAAGGAATGATAGGAATCCGTGTTTCCTGGTCCTGAGAATGTTGGCACCATAGGCTTTTTAGATATGATTGTAGTTTCCTCATATACAGTCTTGCATATGGAATTAGTAGAATGCAAGAGGCCATGAACCACAGGGCTTGCAGAATTTTTATTGCAGATAGCTGGGTCTTTGTGGCCAGTAGTTTGAAGTAGGCTGTCAAATAAACTGGTTTCTCTGGAGTGAGGAAAGCCATCTGAGAAGTTGTGTTCAAGCTTGCTCCCAGGAATACAATCTGCTGGCAGGGTACTAGATGAGATTTCTTTTAGTTTATGGTGTACCCCAGCAAGGTTAGCAGTTTCTTTACAAATGCCAGATGTTTTAACAGCAACTCCTGGCTTTCTGCCTGAAACAGGCAATCGTCAACGTATGGGCATATCTGAATATTTCTCTGCCTGCAAAATGCAATGGCTGGAGCTAGACACTTTGTGAATATCCTGGGCGCAGTAGATAAACCAAAGGGAAGTGCAGAGAACTGATAGTGCATGGAGCCTGCTCTGAAGTGTAGGTATTTCCTGCAAGATTCCCTTATTGGAATGTGCAGGTAAGCTTCCTTTAAGTCTAAGGTTGCCAACCAGGCATCTTTGCCCAGCATAGGGAGCAGCTGCTGAAGTGTTAACACTTTGAATTTTGGGATTACCAAAAAGGTGTTTAGAATAGAGAGGTCCAGGATATGACGTCAGGAGCTGTCTTTTCTGGGTACCAGGAAAAGTCTGGAGTAAAACCTTGTCCCCTTTCTTCTGCTGGGACAGGATGAATAGCCCTGATACTTAGAAGAGAGAGAACTTGCTGTTGAGCCTCTGCCCACTGATTTGAGGGCAGGTCTGGCCAACTGTTTGGGGTTGGTAAGGTGTGGAAGTGGAATCTGTATCCTTGGGAAACTATTTAAAACCCATTTGTCCTGGGTAATGAGTTCCCAGCTTTTTGCATGCAGGGTGAGCTTTCCTCCTAAGGGAGCAGGTAGTTGAGCAGGGCTTGGAAGGGTTAAGGTTAAGTCACTGTGGCATTTTTCCATAGGGGGTGTCTTACTACTTCCTGCTTTGGAATTGGGAGCCCCCCACTGCTTAGGCCTGTGTGTAGCCTAAGATTGTAACCTAGGTGGTCTGATGTTCCTGGGTTTGGACTGAGAAGGATCTGGGAGGCTGTACTTGCAGGAAATATTTAACAGTTTACATAGATTTAGCTTTTTCCTCCATTTTTTAAGGATGACTTCTGCCTTGTTGCCAAACAGGTGGCCTTGGTTTAAGGAAGCATCCAGTAATTAAGCTTTAACATGATCTGGCAAGTTTTGCTCCTTAAGCCAAGCATGCCTTCTAAGTACAGACCCAGTGACAGCAGCCCTGCAAGATGCTTCTAAAGTATGTTTACCAACTTGTTCAGCAGAATGCATTAAATCCTGTAATTCTTTATGTTCAGCAGTCAGGAATCAACATCATTTTCTGTTTAAGTAGTCCCAAAATATGCTGCTGATACTTTAACAAATGAAACTGGCAATTTAAGGCCCTAATGGCCAAAGTAGCAGAAGTGTATACCTTCTTACCCCATTTGTCCAAGGCCCTGGAATCTCTATCAGAGGAGGCAGGGTTTTTGGCAGCAGTAGCCTTAATGCCCTTTGGTCCTTGGGAAATGGTCTCTGGATCCGCAGTAGGATTCTTGAAGAGGAACTTGTGAGAGTCAGGTACTCAGGTTTTCTGGAAGCTGGAGGTAAAGTGTCTGGGGCCAGGCTAGATTCCAAGAAGGCATCATCTACAATGTCCATAACAGAAGGGACAGCTAAAGGCCTGTGTTGAGGGAGGAATAAGACTTCCCTAAGCCTATTTTTGGAATCAAGAGTAATCCTGGCTTTCCCAGCAGAAATGCTCCCTAAGAGTGTGCAAGGTTTCACCAAAAGAAAAATCTTCTGGATGGGAAGCAGAGGGAATGGAATCCTCTGCATTAGAATCCTCAAAGGTAGATAAGGGCAAATCCTGGTAATCAGAAAAAACAGAAATTTCAGAATCCTGACCAGAAGAATCAGAAGGAAAATCAGTTCTAGGTCTCTTAGAGGGGGAAGGCTGGCTTCTCCTAATTACAGGAAAAAGGTCTTCAGCCATTCTAAGCATTTGTTTTTAGGCATATGGGCCTAACCATGCAGTTTGGACATCGGTTTTCTAGGCATGGGTCGAATTTTAGGCCTTGATGAAGAAGATGGTGCCTGTTTAAAACGCAAATCTGTAGGCCTGAATACACCCTCAGAAGCCGGTGCCTGCACAGCAGCTCCGGACCCATCCAAGGTAGAGACATCCACAGGTTCCATAGTCGAAGAAGCATCTCGAGGCATAGCAGACTCCAAATGGGTCTCAGTAGAGGCCTGCAAATCTGAAGTAGCGGGTATCAGGGGCTGCGAAAGCGCTTCACTGAGTACCGGCGAACTGGCGACTAGCTTAACGGAAGTGCCGTTGGCAGTTTTGGACCTATGCGGTCTGTCTCTGTCTTTACCCTTACGTTTTTGGGAATATCAGTAGTTGGGTGGCTTACCGAAGCCATTTCTGGATAGTTAAACCGAGAACCAAAATAACTTGCTGTGAAAATAGACAGATAATGAATAGTTTGGGGGTTGAATAAGGCACAAAACCGACAGTGAGGGACGTCGTGGTCTGGGCCTAAGCAAGGAATGAAGTACGAATGAAAATCTTTATGAGGTATTTGCTTTCCGCAGGTAAGACAATTGTTAACTTTTACTGACATCGGTTAAAAGCAAGAAAAAGGATCCCCAATGGGCTACTTAGCTTTTTTCGAAGACCTCGGTTCTGAAACTCAAACAAAAATTTTAGGAGTCAGCCGACCGGCACTTGCGAACTGCTTCTGCTTCAGGCACTGCGGCAAGAAAGACTGATATAATGGCATCGGCTGCATGTTTTATACCCCCGACGTCATGGAAGAAGAGACAGCATCCGACGCAGGAATCCAAGACTTTGATATTCAGGCCTGCTGAGGGCTACCTGCAGGCAGATAACCCAAATGTAATGACTGCAACAGTGAAACACGAAGAACATGTACAGAATAACACAGAAACACAATTGTCCCACAGCTGTTAATAAAAATACAAGATTAAGGTCTCAGAATAAACTTAAAATTACAAACTGAACAAAGCAGAAACATGCACAGTATTACCACCACAGGTCACTAAATGCAACTTAAATATATAAGAAGAATTGAAATAATTTAGTTCTCTCTCTTTCCTTTTTTTATTTTTCCAGTAGCTCTGTGCTGGAAATAGGAGGCCAACTAGAGAGGCATACAATCAAATAAAGACAACACTGTAGCTCTTTCAGAAACTTCAGTGACATTTTCAGTGCCTGAACCCCCAGATATTCAGCATTTCTCACCACTACGACCTATTTTAAGAAACCTGAGGTTTTTCAAACTTTGCTTTACAATGTAACAAATATTTGCCCAATAATTACTGGTCCTGACTATCCAACTCGGCCTTTATATTCAAGCTCGAGGTGATCTGCCAGCTCGTGGTTAAACCCTATCCCAGCATGCACCAGAAAACCTCCCCAGATCTTATTTGCACTTATAACACTAGTATGAAAGTATCAAAGTAAAAAAGTTTTGTTTAATAAGGTTTAGGTACTAGATAGTGTTTAGAATGTGTGGCATTGCATTTTGAAATGGTCTTATTATTAATAATTCATTATTTATTAACCAATGCTGCTTAGGGATTGTACATAAATAGGGGATTTGTAAAGGTTTCCAGTATTATGTCTGACGAAGTTACTCATGAAAACGTATATTAAAAGTGGCATTAACGTGGAACTGAATGTGTCCGTCTTTTAATAGTATATGGTTTAGTGGAGTTGTGAATTTCACTATATTTTTTCCCCCTGTGGTGTGGTCAACGTACTCTGGTCTGTGTGGATTTATTAGCATTTATTGACTGGAGGTTCCCCATCTCTTCATGGAAGTAAAAAAACTCTGAGTCAGATGAAGAAGGTCAGAGATTAAGGCAATCCAATTATACAGACTCAGTCTTCCAGGAGTAAAAATGGTCGGGGGAATGGAGGGTGGGATGTAAGAATTAAGGCGAAGATGGACAACACACATGAAACGTTATGGTGAGTATATAACTTCTTTGTGTGTTGTTGTCCTATCTCATCTTCATTCTTACTAGATTGGGACAGCATCCCTAGCACCATCTTTCCTAGGTGGCTCAAGGGAGAATATTCTTCAGAATCGTGGAACCAAAAGAGGCTCTGTTCCTGGAGGCCAAATAGACTTTGTAATGAGTGGTAAAAGTATGTGGTCTTGCCCAAGTTGCAGCAGCACAAATGGTATCAATTGGTAGTTTAGCCAGAAAGGCAGAACAGGTTACCATGGCTCTTGTACAATGGGCTTTAACTCTTTTGGGGAGATCTCTATTTTGAGACTTATAAATAAAGGTTATGCAATCTGAAAGCCATTTTGAAAGTATGACTTTAGAGAGTGGGGTACCTTTCTTTGAGTCTGAAAAGGAGATGAAAAGCTGGCCAGATTTTCTGAATTCCTTAGTTCTGTGCAAGTAAAAATTTAACTGTCTATGCACATCCAGTTGATGAAACGTGTTCTGTCTTATTTTCGTAATTTGGGTAGAAGACTAGCAGCTCTATAGTTTGGTTCAAATTTGAGTCTGAACAGACTTTGAGCAAAAAAAAGAAGGGTTTCTTCATAAGGACACCCTATCCCTATGGAAAAGCAAGTATGGGGGCTTTATAAACAAAGCTGGCAGCTCTGACACTCTTCTAGCAGAGGTTATTGTTATCAAGAGAATAGTTTTCCATGTCAAAAACTTTGTTCGCAAGATGATGCCGACTCAAACGGGGGAAAAATTAAACGAGATAGGATGAAATTTAAGTCCCATGGTGCTGGAGGATCTCTGATAGGTGGTCTTAGTAAAGTACCTTTAAGAAAGGCTTTCCACAGTTTATGAGACATAATATTGAAGCCAGATTCACCTAAATGGAGATTGGATATCGCGGCTAGCTGAACAATAATGGTATCTACAGCTGCACCTTCATTGAATAGCTTTGCTAGAAATTCTAGAATGGAATTCACTGGGGCAGAAAAAGGGTCAATGTGATTATGAGAAGCCCATAAGAAGAATCTTTTCCATTTGCTTCTATATATCTTTCTTGCTGAAGCTTTATGAAAGGAAATTAGGATGTTCTTAACTGATAAAGAGAGGTTAGGAAACTGGCTATTGTTGAAATCGGAGCAGCCAAGCTGTCAATTTGAGGGTCTGAAGTGAAGGGTGGAGGGTTCCTGATGCATGAGTCAAAAGATCAAGAATTGGGTCCAGCAACCAAAGCTCCTCCCGAAGATGAAGCCACAAAAAGGAGAACCAAGTTTGACGAGGCCAGTATGGGGAGATGAGTATCAAGTCCCTTCCCAAGAAATTGGCTTTCTGAAGTACTTCAGGTATTAGTGGAAAGGGGGAAAAGACATAGATGAGACCTGAGGGCCAATTGTGAACAAGTGCATCCTTTGGTGACTCCCCCAGAGGGGGGATAAGGGCAAAGTAGCTGCTGCATTTGGCATTCATGTATGTCGCAAAAAGGTCGCAGCAAGGCTGGCCCCATTTGCGGAAAATATTTTCCACTACTTCCTGTTTCAGGGACCACTCGTTTAGCATCAGAATCGCTCTGCTGAGCCTGTCTGCTATCACTTTGGATTTCCCCGGGATGTGCGCTGCTATCAGAAAGCGTTGGGAGGAGGTCGCCCACTGCCATACTCTCAGGGCCTCTCGACAAAGGGGGTAAGATCTGGTTCTTCCCTGTTTATGTACCATACAACTGATATGTTGTCTGTCTGTATTGTAATACTTCCCAGCAGAAGAGAGTCTTGGAATGCTTGCAACGCTAGAAGCACCGCTCTCATCTCTAGGACATTGATGTGCAAGTGGGCCACGTGATCCTGCCAGGTGCCTTTAACAGTCTTTTCCAGATAATGCCCCCCCACCCTATCTGAGAGGTGTCCGTGGTCACTGTGGCCAGTGGTTGGGGAAGTACAAATGGTTGACCTAGAATCACTTGAGTGGAGTAAAGCTACCAACGAAGGTCCTTCTTGCAAGTTTCTGTTATTATCTTGTGGGACATTGGCAGTTCCTGCATCGACCACTGAGTGGACAGCAGCCACTGGAGAATTCTCATTTGTGGACGTGCTAGTGGGGGATCAGAAATATTGCTGCTGCCATGATTCCCAAGACTTTTAGGACCATGCTTACTTGAGCTTTTTTCTTTGTTAGAAGATTTAAAATCTGACAGAACAGATAGAACTTGAACTCTTTCTAGAGGGAGTCTGACCATCATGTTTGTTGAATCCAATTCTGCTCATATAAACACCACATGCTTAGAAGGCAGCAAGGCAGATTTTTCGTAGTTTATTGTAATTCCTAGATAAAAGCAGAGCTGTAAGGTGGTGTCTCATGTTTATACTAGTAGATGCTTGGTGGTGGTGGTTAGGAGCCAGTTGTCTAAGTATGGAAACACCCAAAATCCTAGGCATCTCAAGTGAGCTGTGACTACTCCATAGATTTGGTGAACAGTCTGGGGGCTGTGGAGAGGCCAAGGGGCAGAGCTCGAAACTGGTAGTAACTGGCTCCCAGCCGAAAGGGCAGGTGTCTCCTGGATCACCTGTCCATTTTTATGTGGTAGTACGTACCCTGGAGATCTATAGAGCACATCCAATTGCCTTGTCCCAGAAAAGGGAGTATTGACTGCAGTGTGACCATCTAGAACTTGGAATTTCTTACCGATTTATTTAAATTGCTGAGATCCGGAACTGGCCTCCAGTCCCTGGTTTTCTTTGGAACTAAAAATAATCTTGAGTAAGTTCCGGATCCTATTTGGTCTGCAGAGACTGTTTGGATGACTCTTTTGTCTAGCAACTTTTGAATTTCTAAAGTTGCCTGTTCCCTTTGACTGGGTAGAATGTCTGGAACCTTTTTTTGTTTGAAACAGGGAAGAAAAAAGGTATGGTGTAACCTCTGGATATGATGCGTTGTACCCATTTGTCTTTTATTTGTTGTCAGGCTTTTGGGTACAAAGATAAGAGGCCCCCGACTGCTTCCAGAGATGGACAGACAGGCCTCCATTCAGGAATGCTGAAAGGGCTTACCAAAGAAAGAATCTCTGTTGCCCTGATTCTGCAGGCCACCTTTGTCACATGGTCAGCGTCTTCCATTACTACTTCCCCCTCTGCCCTAGGGGAAAATTCACCACTTATGTCCTGGAAAGCTCTCTGAGATTCTTGGAACCACATGTTGCCACCTCCTATCTGACCTTAGGGATAAGGTCTGGTAGGCATGGAAAAACTGTCTCCTACAGCAGACAGAGTCTTTCCTTCTTGCTCACACCTGGTAAGTGTGCCCATGACTTTAGGCCCGAACAGGAACGAGCCATCGAATGGGGCATTCAACAAAGGAAGATTTAAAAGCCTCCGTGAAGTCACACAAGCGCATCCAAGAATGTCTCCTTAGGGAAATTCCTGAACCTGCTGCTCTACTTGCTGCATCCGCTGCATAAGAAATCGGTCTCATGGAGGCGTTGACAACTGAGAGCTGAGAGGATACTTTATTTGAAACCCCTTCAGCCACTGAACCTTGGAGAGCATCTCCTAGCTCTTTCATTAGGTCTCTCTGTAACCTAGTAAAATGAGTAAGGTAATTCACTGATCTGAGGGAAAATGTCGCTGAAGAAAAAATGCGCTTTCCATATCTGTCCATTATCTGAGACTCCCTATTCAGTGGATGAACAGAAGATGATGTCTCAGCATTCTTTCTTGGTGGCTGCTGCCAACACCATAGCATCTAGTGGGACTCACTTGGTTAGAAAGGTCTTGTCTGACAGGGATGTGATAAATTTGTTTGGTCTCTTAGAAACAGGTTTCACTGAATCTGGAGACTCCCTCACCTTCAGAGAAACTAGGTCCATAAGTTCATCGAAAGGTGGAAACACCCAAGTAGAGGAAGAGTGAGATCCGAAGGCTTTAGGTACAGTATACGGACTCTTCTGTTGAAGGGTTGGACTTCCAGCTGCATCTGTTTCAGCATTTCTAGGATGTCTCCAAAGAAGACATCATCCAGAGGTGACCGTGAGGACCCTTCAAGCTTCATTGAGGTCCATATCAGGAGTCTAAATGCTTCCCTCTTGCATAATATCTTCTGAGGGACCTCTTAGAGGGGTAACTATGGAGAGGTTTCAGAAGAATGGGGGGGTGCCCTGTGGGGCATCCTGAGTCCTAGGATCTCTGCGCCCTTGTGGACACAAGGGTATAGAGGCAGACACTGGTGCTTTTGGGAGTAGAACATCTGAAGATGACAGTGGAGCTGTCTGTGAAGACAGCACTCTCCTCATCACCTCAAAAGCCCCCCTCGTCTCTGATCTGAGGATATCCCTGGATCCAAAGTTGTTGAGGGAAACTCTAGAATCAAGGATGACGGACCCGAGACAGAGGTAGGAGCCAAGCTCACCCGAGCCGATGCCCCAAGAGGCAAGGCGGGATTCAGTTGTCCGATCCAACTTGTCTCCCTGGACCCAATGGGACAGCATCAGCTCCTAGACTCTTCGTGCTCCGTGGACCCAACGGGACAGCGTCAGCTCCTAGACTCCTCGTGCTCCGATGTAGCCGAGTTCGGATCCAAAGATCCCGTTATAGGTCTCGGATCAAATGGTTCCATTAACATCAGCTCTGGATCTTCTGACTCTGACGTTCGGTGTCGGATTGGAGGAGGAATAGAAGAGGTGGATGTAGTAGGATCCAAAGCCCTTGGGGTTGGATCCAACAACTTGACCAGTCAAGGGGGTTTGAGACTTCCGAATTTCAAACTCTACCAGCACCAAGACAGATGGTGTCAGAGCTGAAGATTTTTCAGATCCAATGGGCTTTGGATCTGGTGTAGAAGTTTTGGAAACCTTTTCTGATGGCTCAGATAAGGTAGAAGAGGAAGATCTCTTCCCAGACTTGTCCGATTTTGAAGTTGGAGGCATGTCAGTTTTAGATAAACCCAGACCATCTTCTATAGCCTCTGAGAAGGGTGTTTTCAATAACCCTTTCAATATCAACTTGTTCTTCCTCTCCAGGAGAGCTCTGTGGTTAAAGGTATGGTAAATAGAGCAGGACTCCTGGACATGGACAGCTCTAAGGCAAAAGACGCAAAGCTTGTGTCCATCACTTAAGGGCATTTTCTGCCCACATCCCTCGCATTTTTTGAAACCTAATGGTTTTTAATCCTTATTAGACATTCTGACAGAGACAAAGGTAGTAAAAGAACAGAGAAGATTTTCAAAACAACTCCCTTTTTTTCTTTCTTTTTTTTTTTTTTCAGCAGTTATATGAAGGAAAATAGAGGGGAAATAAAGGAGGGCACAGCCCTTTAACTTAAATGGAAAGGGAAAGAGAAAGGTCTCTAACTTAAACGGGCTAAAAGGAAAGGCAGTTCTCTAACTTAAATGAACTGTCTTCAATGGGAGTTCAGAAAGAGAAAAAACAGACAAACAGGAATAAGAGCCCTCTAACTTAAACGGGCTATTCAGCTTTTAAAAGGAGAAGCCGGGAGAGGACAACAAGGCCTGAATGGAAGACGATGGCCAATAGCAGAAAACGGCCACAAAAAATGGAAACAAAACTATCCAGTAAAAAAATGAACTATCTCAAGATAAAAACAGCCAACAATAGCTTATTTTCAAAGTTGAAGAGTAAAATATACTTAGCCAGAGCTAAATGAACGAGCACCCAATCTTGTTTAGCAACAAATGAGATTTGGGGAGGTTTTCTGGTGCATGCTGGGATAGGATTTAGCCATGAGCTGGCAGAAGACCTCGAGCTTGAATATAAAGGCCAAGCTGCAGCAGAGGATCGGATCCAAACTCAACCTAGTAAGAATGAAGGCGAGATACAACAACACATCTTAGTTTTTCCTGTGGCTTATGAAGACAGAGATACGAAGTGTTAACCTCATACACAGCAAAAGAAGAGAGTCATACCAGAGTTTGAAAACAGCACTACATAAGTATTCGGACTTATTTTTACATTTTTGTACTTGTTATTGCTTTTTTCCACCTTCTTTTCTAACTAACTACTAAGTCAATTTCCAGAAAAATAAAACAAAAACCCAAGTGTGTTTCAGTGTTCGCAATCTGTTATACTACACTCGGGGCTTCAACAGTAAGAAAGACAGCAATAATGAAAATCCTTTGGAGCTACCAGCCTATTGCAATCGCATTTATTAATTGATTTGGCTGTCATTGGCAAAAACATTGAACCATGACATAGCAAACCTATGAGAAATAAACCAAAACTAGTCATTTCATAAAAAAGAATTTTATAATATTATATTTTACATACTACTTCAGGCATGATTACAGATGAGTAACAATCAAGATGGAGAGAACTGAAGAGAACATGAAAAATACTACATATGTGAGGGAGCGATGAGTTATCTCCATCAGCACTTAGGCAGCATGGCACCTCACAGAAACAGTGTTACTTTTTTTTCTGACTGGGAAAAAGAGTATAGGTGGGTAAACCCACATCTTATGATTTACCACTATAATGACCCTCCCCCAAAGCAAATACAGGAGAAGATAAAACAAAGTAAAACTAGGCAAGTAAGTTTAAAGTCATGTTATATAAGACACTGGAAAGGATGCTAAAGTCGTGATCAAATATATACATTTGTATCTGGCAGGGGGGTGACAAAGGACTGAGGGATAAGAATCAACACAGATATAATCTTATTTATTTATTTAGGCCTTTTTTGCTGTTCACCAAGGTCTTGCCCAATGGCTCCCCTTCCTTTGCCAAATTCACTTGTTCATTCCTCTCTTAGGAGCAAAAGTCAGACAATTTCTGGCTCAGGCCAGAGCTCTCCTTTGCATTCACTCTTTGGCTGGAGGGTCTATCAGTCAACTTGTTCCCCAGGAGAGGCCAGAATCGGGCAGCAAGAAGTCATGATGGTCGATTCTCTTTTCTTTCCCTCTCCTCTGGCACTCCTACTTTCTGGAGTGACGCACTAACGCTCTTACTAGTGTTGCATACTGTGATGACCACCTTTGCTCAGTACTCTGGAGGCTCAACCTCTGCAGGTGCTACACCTACTACTCCCTCTAGGTGTCACTCCAGAGTCACCTACCCTCCCAAGGTTGGGGAATCTGACAACAGCCCATTCCCATCTTCTCCGCTCCCTTCAGCAGCCTGATCGTTTTATTACTAAGCCACAATGTATAAAGTGTTTGGGGAATTCAGTAAATTTCTTGATTCAGTATCAAATAAGAAGGATATAGGAAGGCTATACTTTTTTTTTTTTTTTTTTTTACAGCTGAGCATTGTAAATTAGACTGAACGGAGTTTTCAGAGGATCAAGGTTAAGGGGCAAGTGATCCAACAGAGGTTCCAGTCGGTAACACCTTTAGTGCTGGTGTTATTTAGTGTTAAAATTTGTGGAATTGAAGAATAAAGTGACTTTTCTGAAAACAGACAGCAGGAAGGCTAGTCTGATGGTGATGGATGGCAGAACGATTTCTCGAACCAAGTTTTATCAAATTCAGTTTCATAGTGACCAATGAGGGAATATACAATTTCAAGATGCATTTTCCACAAATACAGCTGTATTTGCAGGTATCTATATTTTTATTTGTGTGTGTGTGTGTGTGTGTGTGTGTGTGTGTGTGTGTGTGTGTGTGTGTGAGAGAGAGAGTGTTCTGGTTGGTAGGAAGTGGTACAGTTTTGGATTGCAACCACAGTATGTTTTTTATGCAGTGAAGTGCTCCAGACACAGTGCCGGGAAACATTCCGTTTCCAATGGTGTTTTTCCCTTCCATAGAAATGTGCAACCACACAGACACAGTAGATTTAAATAACTGGGAGGAATAAAGCCTCTCAGATGCTTTTACTTGGGTGAGTGGGGGGGGGGGGGGGGGCTTCCTCCTGCAAAAAAAAAATTGCATTATTTCTACTGCAGGTGTCCATCATATCCACTACAGAAAGATAGTATGCATCCATCTTGCACGTTTAGAAATGTAGTACATAACCAAGCTTTCACAGCCTAAAGGTTAAATGCTAGGGGAAGTTGACATTCTACAACAAGTAGAGACAGTGACTGAAGAACTGAGAGAAAGGGGCTACAATGAAGGAATGATTCAAACTAATGTAGTAGATGTTGTGAACATGAGGAACACTAGAGCTAAACCCTATTATTCAAATGGAGAAAGACAGAAGTCTAAGGATGGAATGAGGCAGGGTAGGAATAAGTTGAAGGTACCCTTAAAGCTATACCAGTGATGTTAATAAATATATGGATATTATTCGAAGGCAATGGAATATTCTGACTACTAATAAAGAAATAGCTACAGTGTTAGAAAATGCACCTAAGTTCCTATTAGGAACAAGAAATCCTTGAAAAGGAGATTGATTTATCCTAAGGGCAGGCATTATGAACATGAGTCCTCAGGGACTTTACCTTGTGGTAAATGCTCTTTTTGTAGTGACATAGATACTAGTTCAGAATTTGACCATCCTGATCAAAAGAAGTACAAGTTTAAAGTTAGTGCCACATGTGAAACTAAACATATAGTTTACCTTGCTCATTGTTTAAGCTGTAGGAAATTTTATATTGGGAAGACTGATAGGTGTTTTAAAGACAGGATTCGTGAACACTTATATCAGCAAAAGGAACAAAGTTAGTGCCCTAGCCAAACATGTTCTTAGTACAGATCTATCGCATGTTTTTAAGTTTATGGCAACAGGCAGGATTTACCCAAGTGTAAGAGCAGGTGATATACATAATCACACTGAGGAGTTAGAAGCAACTTGGATAGCTAGATTAAGGGGGGATGCAGGACATGGCCTGAATGACCATCTCCCCAAGACCTAAACCTAAGTCAAGACCTTTGTTTAGGTAATTTAAAGAGTGTTTTTATATATTTTTATTTTATTTTTAATAAAATGTTTTATTATGTTGGAATTGTTCAGATATAATGTCAGTATCATGTGATGAATGAGTAAAGTAATGTAATTTGTTAATAGGTGTATAAAAGGAGGGGGTATTTTTTATGTTATTTTAAGCACCTCATGAAGCTGTTTGTGAAAGCACTTGTGCAGTTTGTACTGTGGATAAACCTGAATTTTACACTGGAGAGAAGACCCTTGCCTGGGACTGTCTGCTTATTCTTGCATATTTATTATTTATTTAGAATTTGTTGACCAGGTTGGTCTCACTAGGCCAATGGCTTCTTTTTAATTTATTTTTAACTATTTGTGACACTAAAGTTTTGAATCAACATCAGTAGTTTCAATTTTCCTGTTTTCTGTCTCCTGAAGGAGATGAAGTTTGTGGTAGGGGCTTTAAGTATAAACTTAGTGCTGTGATGCATTTTGGTGTAAGTAATTTGTGCACCGATTACTATGGTAGCAAGTGCTGGGAGGTTTGATGGGAAGAATGACTTACAAGTATAGAATAAACTAAAAATGATTCCTCATCATTGCCGCTTCACAGCATCTGGTTCTACAGTTCATTTCCAGCAGGGGCAGCCTCCATTTTGATCTCTACATATTTTTCCTGTCCACTGAAGTTCTTAGGGGTGCTCGTTTCCTCCCACATCCAAAATAAGGGCAACTGTTAGTCACTGTTCTATGCAGACATGTATGATAATTGTCAAAAAATTGCCCCATTTCATTAATGCCCCAAATTCAGATCCTCCTGTGACAGATGATTTTTATTTGGTGGTCCAGCTGCAGACCTTCTGAAGACTTTGCAGAAAAAAGAAAACAGGGAGTGTCAGTACAGAATATTCTCCAGCTATTGGACCACTGAAGGCCTAAACGTCCAATAATCTCCTTCCTGAAGGAGCAATTCTCCATAACGTGCAAACATATAAAGGTGTGTGTGTGTGTCCTATGATGGAATGGTGCTCTATCTGTGATTAGTCCCATGCTTTGCCCCTACTGCCTTGCTGGAATAGACTACTGCCAGCTGTGACTCAGAACAGAGTAAAGAAGATTCTGCAAAATAAATGCAAGAATTAGTCCAATGTGCAACAATTCACAAAATAAAAATCATATTTTGGTTTACAACACTAAGAGTTTTACAAGGGCCAAGGAAACTAAGCTGCTATTTGAGAAGGCTCTAGTTAAGACATACATGTGGAGTAGTGTGCGTAAATCTGCAGAACGTGAAGTCTGAAAAGAATGAACTGGTTGAATTGATGTAAAGCAGAGCAGCAAATAAAATTAAAAGTTGTCTCTCACACACACACACACACACACAATCGCATGTGGCAGTACACAGGTGGATCAGGAAAACCATACGGTAGGAGTCCACCTTGGTACACAATCTGGCTGGTACACTGACTTAAGCTAGTGTGTTAGTGAATAATCTATCCTGAAAGATTGGTACAGACTTGGAAGGGGGCAACCCAATTAGTATCTAAGGAACAGGAACTATAGAAACTGAAAGCAATGGGATAATACTGGGGAGGTTGATATAAGGTACTTGTACCTCAGAAACTGATGGCTGTAAAAACTGCATTAATGGGTTAAATGATCTTACTGGATCAGCAACGGTGACCAATAACCTATTTAAAGGTTGCAGAGGTGACTAAACCTGTAGTACAAAAGATAATAAATAAGTAGGCAACAAATCAGCAAAGGTGACAGACCCCAGTACAGACAACACAGCAAGGTTTACGCTGATGAAGCTAGTGATGGTCTACAGCTAGGCACTGCAGGGGTACATTCCTGACCAACACAATATCCTTCACCAAGATTAAAAGATGGCACATGAAAGGTCCATAAAATTACTGCAGGACTTCTTGATTACGCACAGGATGGGGAAAGCCCAGTCTATGTCACCTTCATGCCTCTTACAAAACTGGTTAAAGATTCCACTAACTTGGCGATACACTGATTCTGGTTTAGTGAAAAGGAATTTCAAACTCTCTTCAAATTCCAACCTCTCTCTAGGGGCTAAGTTTTTGAGAAGGGAGAGAGACACTTTAGTCTTGCATCCTTTTTCATAAAGATTCGTAGAAGATGAAGACATGTCCCTACATGCATGAAGTTGGCAGTGGCTGGTCTGTTTCGTTTCATTTCCTTTTCTGTACCTCCATGGGCCAAAAAAAGTAAAAACAGGTGGCAGAACTGGCCTCCAATTTTAGCAACTTCTTAGCTAGGAGAAAATTAACTTATGTCTTAAGTGACAGATCCTAGTCAAATTGTTGACATCTTGGCAAAAATAGCAATTTCCAATGCACTAATCTTAACAGCATACCACTCACTCACTTTTGTTGGCAGTGCCAAAATGATGCATGGTGCTTTATGAAAATTAATCTACAAATAGCAGATACTGGAATTCATTCTGTGCTAGACTCCTGTAAAACACTGTCAAACTGTTGTAGCATCTGTCAATGCACCTTTAACTTTATCAGCATCTTCATTGGAGACCACATAATGGTTTGATGCCCCTCCAAAGCCATAGTATGACATCCTCGTCGTAGAGTTACATTTCATAATTATATCCTTTCCATGTGTTTTGTTAATCACAGAAAGTATCAACTATAAAATAGGAGAAATTAGAACACATTATTTCAAGCAGTGCCAAAAATCTCACAACAAACCACATCTTAGTTTTTTTTTAAAATTAAAGGATGAAACATTCATAAAGATTCAATCATTTTAATGAATGCCTGTTGTGGTTTACAATTCAGAGACAGCTCTCAGCATTTTAAAAATAACTATGGAAAGAAACACACTAAGATGGCTACTTTTTCTCAAGTAATAACAAATAAACTAATATTACATTAAAAATATCAAATTAAACATACCAAAGGTTTCATAGGTCCATATTTTTCAAGAGCATTTTTGAAAGGAGTAGGGGTTCGTGGTGTGGTTTCTAAAGCAGTCTTATTGTTTGGAGTTATGAATCTGCAAACAAAAATACTAGTCCATCAAACGGTGACAACTCAAGAAAAGAAAACAAAGTTATATACATACCATAATGATGCATCTGGTTGAAGTACATTCTTGACTAACTGCAGCAGGCTTTAGGACAGCTCAGCGTGTACAACTATCCTGGAGTACTATACCCCTTCCCCTCTGCCCAGCATACAGTGCTTAGAGCTGTACACGCCCCATATTTAGTATACTGTACAAAGCAGACACAGTTAAACATATACTGTTAAACCAAGTCATCAAGAGGAGGGGGAAACAGCTCCAGTGTGCCAATGAGGATGGACTTCCTCAGATGTATCACTGTGGTAAAAAAATAATTTTTGCTGATGGTATAAGAAAGTCCATCCTCGTTAACTGCAGAAGAGTGGTCCCACTAATGCTTCAGGGTAATCTTCCTGTCAACATACCGTGGATTACTTTGGCTCACAAGGAAGGCCTTCACCTGCATAACACATCCAGCTTACTGTGTCCTGTAAAGGCAGTGAAGGCCACATATTTGCTACAGAAATATCAACAAAGGATGCATTATGGAAAAATACCAGTGAGGTAACAACTGCTGTAGTAGAATGTGCCCCTGGAACAGCCCAGAAATAATCACAGCTGGTGTGATGTCCACAGGGAAATGTTGTCTAGGACAAGTATTTTAATTCTACAGATCAAGACGGCTCAAGTAGGAGGCAATGTTCTCGTACACAAAACAGAGTTCACATGGAAGAATGGAGCCCTTAAGAATTAGTCAAAAGAAAGTTACCTTAAGAAAGGCTTTCAGACCCTTAAAGAAACAAATGCTAAAGAATGTACGCCCTGAGAGAAGTTGGGAAAAGCTGTCAAATGAACCAAGAGTGATTAATTAATAGAGTCCACAGTAAAAAAAAACTTGTGAAAACCATTCCAACAAAAAGAAGTTATATACTTACCATAACATTCAATCTGTTTTGTCCATTTTCATTCCACCTCGACTGATGAGTTTGGATCCAAGCCCTCAGATCTGACTCAGCAGTTGTAAAAGCTTGTGGCAACCTTAAATTCTCGAGCTTCTCCCTTACCCAGAATGCACCACCCCCATGACTTCAGATTATAGTAAAAGACTAACCTTTTACTCATACAGAGAGAATTTTAATCAGAAAATTTGCAGATAACAGAAGCACAAAGCTATATCTGGACTCTTAAAAGGTGAAGGAAAGATCCCAAAGGTTGGCTCTAGCCACTCACTCTTCAGACAACACTGGATGGGGATTGGTGGGTGGGGAGTTGAGGAGGAATGAAAATGGACAACACAGATGGAAAGTTATGGTAAGTACATAACTTCTCTATCTGATGTTGTCGATTTTCATTCTGTCCTCGACTGATGGGACAGAGTCCCCAGCTACTATAATCCCAGGGTGGCCACAAAGAAGGATATTCCTAAGCACCATTGAGCTAAAGGACGCCTTACTTCTAGAAAAGAAGTCTAGCTTGTAATGAGATATCAAGGTGTAAGGAGAAGCCCAAGTTGCCGCTGCACAAATACCATCCATGGAGGCTCTTGAATGAAATGCTGAAGAAGCTGTTATGGATCTTGTAGAATGAGCATGCAATTGCATGGTTAAGGGCAAATTTAATTTACCATAAATTAAAGAAATGCAATCAGTGAGCCATTTGGCTAGGGAAACTCTAGACGGTGGCTTGCCCAAGTTCTTTTCTGCAAAAGAAACAACTGATCTGATTTTCTGAAATCCTTTGTTCTGTGTAAGCAAGAACACAACTGCCTATGCACATCTAGTAAATGAAACAAATATTCACCATTACTTCACCACGAACTGGAAACAGAACAGCTCACCACCACACAAGGAAAGAAGCCAGTGATTACCTTTATATTTTATTAAAATTGTAGTTCAGTCCAGTAGTAGATCCACAATGTAGACCCACAAAACAGGTAAAATAAGCACACACTGGACCCAATCACCACTGTTTATATAATTTGGAAAGAACACTGGAAGGTTGATAGATTGGTTAATGCTGGATTCTGGTACAACTTTGGGCAAGAAGGATGCATTAGTTCGCAATGTAATTCTATCTTTATGAAAAGGTAGGTATGGGAATTTCTGAAATTTGTCTGGCTGAAGTAATGGCCATCAAAAATAAGGTCTTCCAAGATAAAAATTTGAGACCTCAGGTATTTGCAGGCTTGAAGGGTGGGAAGAACCAAAGCTTGCAGTACCAAAGTTAAGTCCCATGGTGGAGAAGGATCTTTAACTAGAGGTCTCAACAGAAGTGTACCATGTAGAAAGGTCTTACAAAGTTTATGCAAAACAAGGGAACAGTCATCAAGACCAATGTGGAAATTGGAAACTGCTACTAATTGAACCTTTACTGTAGAAGAACTGGTTCTTTGATCAAAAAGCAGTGACAAAAAATCCAGGATAGTGTGAATCGGTGCACAGAAAGGATCCACATCATTTTCAACTGCTCAATGCACAAATCTTTTCCATTTGCTAGCATATGTTTTTCTTGTAGATGGTTTAAGGGAAGAGCATAGATTGTCTGGTTATTACTGAAATGGAGAAACCAAGCCATCAGCTTAAGCTTTGGAAGATCCAGATGAACCATTTCTGTCTGGTGGGATAGAAGGTCTGGAACTGGACACAGAATCTGGGGTTGATGGATCAAATGAGGCTACAAGAAGGGTAAGCAAATTTGTCAAGGCCAAAAAAAAAGAGCAATGAGAATGACCTTGCTCTTCAACCTGGCAGCTCTCAAAGAATTGCGATATCAGAGGGATCAGAGGATAAAGCATACAGAAACCCAGGGTTCAATCGTGAAGTAGAGCATCCCTCAGTGACTCCCCCTGAAGGGGGATAAGGGCAAAGTAGCTGCTGCACTCGTTCAGGGGAGATGTAAAGAGATCGCAGAAAGGCTGGCCCCATTTGTGCAAAATCATGTCAGCCACTTTCTGGTTGAGGGACCGTTTGTGAGGTAACACAATGCACTTGCTCAGTTTGTCTGCTAGTACCTTGGTCTTCCCTGAAATATGCATTGCTAAGTTAAAGGGGTTGGAAGAGATTTCCCATTGCCACACTCGCAGTGGTGCTTGACACAGGGGGGTATGGATTTGGTTCCCCCTTGTTTTGTTGATGTGCCAAACCACTGACATGTCTGTTTGTAGTGCATTCATTCCCAGCAGGGGAGCATTCTGAAATGCTTGCAATGCTAAAACCACTGCTCTCAACTCCAGAACACTGATATACAAATTGGCCTCTTCGGGGGACCACATGCCTTGGACCGTCAGAATTTCCTCAGATTTCACACGAAAAACAATATGCAATGAAATACAACAGTAAAAAAAAAATGTATATACAAAATTATATAGAAATTTAAAATAAATACATAACTACATTATTTACCGAATGAAAACCATTCTAAGAAGCATCAGTTTGATATATCCAGTTATAAATCATTAACCCTAGAGAGCCCCTACCATAACCTCTCTGCTTTTTCCTTTAGGATAGGGGCAACTGAAACAAATTTGTTTAAACCTGGTGGAAAATTTGTTGCCAACCTTAATTGACATTGTGTTTCCCTTTTACTTAACAGGGTTTTCCAATCCCAACCCCTTGGACTTATCAAAATCTGTTCTATGATACCAAACATGAACGTCCTAAAGCCCATACACTTTATAGAATGTTTAAGCAAGGCATTGGTCTCTCTTTTTTTTCTATTGTTGTATTTCATTGCATATTGTTTGTGTGTGAAATCTGAGGAAATTCTGACGATTACATCATGTGACAAGGGATGTTAACAGGTTTTAACATTGGTTTTACTGATTCTGATGAAGTCCCTGGTTTCGGAGGGACAAAAGTGCTTAATTTAACTGTTTATTAAAGTGTGGTGTGGAAACCTACTTGACCTCCACTGTGTGTAGTTCATTCTACTTTGGTTCTTATGGTTACAGATGTGACTTTTCGAAATTAATGGCTATGCCTAACTGGGCACAAAGCTGGATTACTTCATCTCTTGCCATGATGTGCTGATGCCTGGTCGTGGCAGAGATGAGACGGTCATCTAAGTAAGAAAATACTTGGAATCCGTGCAGTCTCAAGTGAGCTGCTACCACTGCCATACATTTGGTTAACACCCTGGGGGCTGTGGTGAAACCAAAGGGCAACGCTCTGAACTGGTAATGACTGGTCCCTATCCGGAAGCATAAGACCTTCTTGGATCTATTCATTTTTATGTGATAGCACGAATCCTGGAGATCCATCAAGCACATCCAGTTGTCCTTCTCCAGAAATGGAAGAATCGATTGAACCGTGATCAGTGCTTTTTTTGTAAACAAACAGGTGGTGGTACACATATGTTGCATTTGGGTCAACCCCCCCAGACCTTCCAGTGTCCCATTATTTGGCTGTTTCTCCCCAGTTGCCATGAACACTGTTCAAAACTCAATTTGCATACTGCTTTCTGCTTTACTTCCACAATGATTACAGATATTTGGATTTCATTTAAAACTTTTATTTCAAAATTTTCAGCACAAACACTAATAGACGTTTGCTAAACAAAGCAATACAGTCTCACAATGAAAACAGACTTAGCTTTAAAACTTCTGTGAGTTTGAAACTCACATTCATTGAAACAGCACTGAAACCCACATTCAAAGAAAATGCATCTGGCCAGTGGCAGATTAAGTTTATCTTTGGGCTGTTTTCAAATCACAGACCCCTTGCACACATTTTTAGGACCATGCAAAATTTATTTGATTCACCTTCCTGATTGTATTAAATTATAATATATAATAATTAAATTATATCCCTAGTATAATACACCACTTGTTAGAGGGTGTTTTAAATTTACAGCCAGTAAAAGCAAAGAAGCAGAACATATGAACCAAAACTGCCCAATTCAGAACATTTCAACCATAAAAGGCCACTCAGACTTCTGTCATTACAACTCACCAATATCAGTCAATATACACAGTCTCTGCAGAAGTAAAAGTCATCTGAATAATTCCACATTAAAGAGATCTGACTGTAACTAAAGAAAAGGTTGCTGCTAGCAAAAAACTTTATATTTAAGTATGTCATCTACAAATTCACTGCCTGCTGCTGTCCTTGAAGAATAAATTGTCTATGTTACATTAAAAATGATAAGCTGGTAATATTGCAATAGGGAATGGATGGCAAACTAAAACAGGTTCTTGGTTACTAGGCATCTTATCCAAAGTAGGGCATACACAGGACTGCAGCACCCCACCCTCTTAAAATCTCAGCAATCCATCTACATGCTGTGGGAATAGAACCACAGCCTTCTGCATCAAAACAAAAGTATGCTATCTGCTGTGCTACTAACACTGTTTTAAAACTCTAAACACACAACACTGATGCCCATTTGCTAAGCAAAACAATTGCATATTTTGGGTAGAGGATTCAGGCTCTCGCTTCCTGTAGCTAAGGTAAAGAGCTTGAGCCTAAGCAAATTACTAACCACCTGCTAAACCCTAAGTAGGGGCATTTCACTGTCTCGCACACATACCTCAACCTTTTAATTGCAAGAAATCTGGACAAAGTCTAAAATAAATAGTAACAGATTATAAATATTTCTCTCATGAACTTAGAAAATTGCTAGAATAACAGGATTTGTGTTAGTATGCATTTTTCTAAAGGATATCAAGTTAAAACCTTGAATATCTGTCATTATTTAGCAACTTCAATCTTTTTATGAGGAAAAAGAAATATGGGGCAAAAATCTAGACATTCTGCAAAAACCTGGGCAGTTGAGGGATATGCTATCTATCTCTTACACACACACACACACACACACACACACACACACACACCATACCTCTCAACCTCTTAGCACAAAAAGTCTGGGCAAAGCCTGTCATAATGGGGGGACAAAGGTCCAAAACTAGTAACACATTTTAAATATTGTTCTTATAAATTCAGAAAGTTGCTAGAATAATAGGATTTGTGTAAGAATGCATTTTCTAAAATATATGAAGTCTGAAACTAAACTCAATATCTACTCTGTCTCTGTACAGTGTTCACAATACTAACTTCTGTACTTGTTATCCTGTATAATTGTAGCTAGTCTTTTTTTTGCTAAGTTTTCTTTGCTAAGTTTTTAATACCTTAATGAATTTGTACATGGAGCTTTTCTCCCTGGGCCTCTGCTGAAAATGGATATGTATCCAGCTAGACTAGCCCGGTCAACAAAAATAAATAAATAAATAAAAATAAATAAATGCATGCCATTAGTTAGTAACTTTAATCCTTAGATAATCCCGGTGATTTCTCAAAAAAAAAAAAAAAAGACAATTTGTATGAGGAACAGACCAAAAATATAAGGCAAAAACCTTTTAAATATTGCTCTTACAAACTTAGAAAGCTGATAGAACAACAAGTTTTGCATTAATATGAACTTTCTGAAGGATATGAAGTCTAAAGCTCAAATGTCTGCCATTATTTGCTGTCTTAATCCTCAATGATTTGCCAGAGAATGCCAGAAAAACACAGTTTTATGAGAAACAGACCACACGTGAGACTAAAATCATTACATTCTGCAAAAACCTGGACGTTTCTCACACACACACACACACACACACACACACACACACACACACACACACACACACACACCTACTTATACACAAACACACACACAGACCTACCTGCTTCTTATACATACACATACCCCACCTACGCATTTCTTGCACCTACGCACACTCCTCTTAAAAACTTAAACACACACCCAACACCTACCACTCACTTGTCTGGTTGTGGTCCAAAGTCTTAAACGTCTTCAGGAATTCAAATTCCGCATGTGCGGACCAGGAAGATATAAACGATCTGTAAACGATCAGTCGCACATCGCATAGACGTCTTTTGCTTCTGTGTGATCCGACGCAAAGGGCGTTCTTAAATAAGAATGCCCTTAAAACAGGAAGTTTTTTTTTTTTTTTAAAGAAACAGGGCAGCAGAGGTGCCAGTATGCTGTACTGGCCCAAAAAAAGCCCTGACCATGTCCATCAGAATGTGTGTTCTGAACAAAGTTGTTCAGACTACTGAGATCCAGAATCGGTCCAGTCTCCTGTTTTCTTTGGCACTAAAAAGAATCTCTAGTATGTTCTGGATTCTTTCTGGTCTAGGGGACCACTTGGATGACTTTAGTTCAGTAGCTTTTGTATCTGAATTGCTGCTTGTTCCCTCTGACTGGGTGGAACATTGCGTCATTTCCTGGAATTTAGAGGACAAAGAGAAAACTAAATTATATAACCTCTGAATATGATCCTCTGCACCCAATTGTATTTTGTTATTTCTAGCTAGGCTGTCTGGTGCAGGGACAGATGACCCCAGAGTGCATCCAGAGGGGACAATCAGGTCTCCTTTCAGGAGTGCTGGAAGCATTTGCCAAAGAAAGCTCCTCTGGGCCCCTGATGTTGTGGGCCTCTTCTGTGGAGAGGGCAGCATCTACCATTTGAACTTCCCCCTCTGCCTCTGGGGGAAGATCCTCCATGTGTGTCCTGGAAAGAACCTTGTGATTTTCTGAACCATGTCTTTCCACCACCTTGATTCCTCAAAAAGGATCTTTGGGGGTGGTGGTGTACACCTGCAGAAAGGGTCTTTACATCCTTTTCACACCTGGACAATGTATCTTTTACTTTGGGGCCAAAAAGAGAGGTGCCATCAAAGGGAGCATTAATGAATGTAGATTTACAAGGCTGAGCAAAATCACACAAACACATCCAGGTGTGTCTCCTTATGGCTACGCCTGAACCCACTGCCCTAGAGGTTCTTTCTGCTACATTAGAAATAAGTCTCAAGGATGAATTAGAAATTGATTGTAGGGTTGCCAGCTGAGAAGCAACAGAATCTTTCACCTCTTCAGACATGGATCCTTTGAGAGTACCTGAAAGTTCCTTAATCAGATCCCTCTGAAGCTTAGTAAAATGTGCCAAGTAATTCAGACACCCTAAAGCAAAGATCACTGAAGCATAGACATGCTTCCCAAACCTGTCCATTGCCCACGTCTCTGTCAGGAGGATGGACAGAGGTACTTTTTTTCAGCAAGTTCCTTTCTAGTGGCCAAGCTTTTGATCCATAGTCCCACCCTTCTCAGAGGGCAGCCACTTGGAGGTCGAAGTTGGACCCAAACTGGCCATTGCCGAGGCTCCAAGATGCATAGACAGCTCAGAAAACCTCAGAGTTGACTGCAGCACCTCTGACCCGACAGGGGAAGAATCGGCTCAGAGAGCCCTCCTGATCCAATTGAACCAAAGAGCTCAGAGCAAGTCTCGGATCTAGGGATGTCACAAACCTTCAATCCAAAAGAGGTGGTGCTGGACGATTTGGATCCAAGGGCTCAGAAATCTGGATAGGAGTCAAAGTAATTGGTACTGGAGGAGTAGTGAATGCATGGGCTTCCCAACCAAATGGGATAGGAGCCAAGGAAAGGGCAGACTGGCTCTGCAGAGAGACTATCTTTCTCACTAGTCTCTCTATGTCTTCTTTGGTGAAACTTCTGGATAAACAGGTGGACAGAGCAGATGGAGACTTTGGTCTTTCTAAAAAGGGAGAAGGCACTCTGGATGGAACCACGTCCACCAAAGAAGAGTATCTTGTCCTAGGCAGAATAGGTATCTGATCCGAAGTCTACAGATCCAACAAATCGTTGCTCGTCAGAGACTTTGGATCCAAAGAAGCCATTGGATCCAAGGACTTGAATTTGGGCTTAGTGGAATCTGACAAGAGTTGGAACCAATAATTTTTGTCTCTTCTTCAAATAATCCGAAAATACAATAGGATCCAAAGAAGTTCTTTTTTCTGATTTTTCCAAGAACTTCGAGGATACTGAAGAAGTGCTCGGAGAAGTAACAGCTGTCTTTTTAGGTTTCCCTTTGGAAGGTCCAGATATAGCTTCATCAAAGAAGGCAAAAGTCCTTTTAGAACAAGTTTCTGTGCTCTACCAATGCCCTAGGGTTGGAAAGCATGGTAGATCGCACAATTCTCCTGGAGGTGGAGAGGTCCACAGCAAAAAACACACATGGCGTGCAAGTCAGACATGAAGATCTTTGGACTACATTTTCCACATTTTTTGAACCCACCCAGGCTCTTGCCTCTGTCAGGGAAGAACTATTACAACCAAAACTAAAAAAGCCATAGAAATACAATCTTTAACATAAAATACATTTTTTTACACAGACAAGAGAAAAGGGAAGAGGAAAGTAACAACAATATAAGACTACGGTAATCGTAGAAGAGGGGAGTTACTAACAATAGTAACGGAAAATACCATGAATGGTAAAGGAAAGGAAAAAAGTAGACAGAAAAACTTAATCTGCAAATGATTAGAAAAAATGGAGATAAATTTAAGTTTTTAAACCTGTTACTTATCACTCAAGCTCGAGAAAACAATGGGACCATGTCTTTTCCCTAGAAGCGGTAAACAAGATCTGAGGTAGTGGGGGTGGTGCATTCTAGGTAAGGGAGAAGCTCGAGAGTTCAAGGCTGCCACAATCTTTTACGACAGCCGAGTTGCATCTGAGGGCTCGGATCCAAACCTATCAGTTGAGGAAGGAATGAAAATTGACAATATCAGATCAGAAGTGACAGGAGCTGTGAATGAGTCAAAACGTTTTGGTAAAGACATACAGAAATAAAATCCACTTGCTTTAGGTTTCTGGGAAGAAATAATCAGCACTATTCAACTCAGAAAAGCAGGATTACTGGTCAAAAGATGTGAAGAAACCACAGGAATGATTAAAGTAGGGAGCTGAGATCTAGACAGGGATTGACAATCAAATGGGACCATATGGTCTTGAAGAAGCAAAGTTAGGACAGGTTTCTCCAAAGGATGAAGCATTAGCAAAGGAAACCATTCTTGTTGGCACCAAAACGGACCTAGAAGAATGACTCCAAACTTGAGATGCCTGACTTTTTAATTGACTCCTGTCATCACAGGAGAGGGAGTAGGTGTAGAGGACACCAGGGACCATTTCTGGACAACATAATCCCTGGGGAGTTCCTCCAGTGGAGGAATGAGGAGAAAAAAAATTGCTGTAGTTCATGTTGATCAATGAGGCAAAGAGTCTGCAGCAGGACTTTCTTCTGCTATAAAACAGTCTCCCTCCTGCTGAGGTGATGAGGGAATGAGTTGTGTGGCACAAGCAGATAATGGCTGCACCTCTCTGCTAATGACTTAGCTTCCTCTGGAATGTGGTTTGGTAACACTTAAATGACACAGTCCATTCCAAACCCCTACTGCTTTTTGACATGAGGAATATGAATGGGATCCCCCACCCCTAATTATATATGAAAACACTGTCAGGTTTTTGGTGAGGATGGCTAATATATCTTACAGCAGGGAAAACTAGAAGACTTGGACTTTGAGGACTACATTTGACTCCAGTATACTTATTTGTAGACTGGCCTCAGTATGTGAATAGACATTTTTACACTGTTCTTGACTATGCCCTACCCCACCCTAGAGGCATCGACATTGAAGTGGTAATCTGCAATGCTGCCCCTCACACCAAATTGTGTTCATGCATACACCACTGTGGATGAAACTTGCAGACCCTGGAAATTTTAACTTGCTGGGACTCGCAGTCTCTGAGAGCTGTGATTACCATATACAGTGCCCACTGTAACTCTCTCTCATATAACATGTGTTGAAAGGTACCATGGGGATTGACACAGTCATCAGACCTAGGTTTCTGAGGTAAAACTGGGTCCTGTTAGACTACAGCTAAATGACCAGTCAAACCAGTTGAGGGTGAAGTAATTCTTTCTGCGGGCAGATAATCTCTACCCAAAACTGTGTGTGGACTGCAAGCTATGAATGTGAATTGCTGAAATTTCACAATGTTCACTCTAAAACCCTAAGAACTGAAACAGACTAATAAGAGATACTCCTTATGTATGGAATTCCTGCCGTGGAATCCCGATGTCTGCCAGGTTTACTATTAAAATGTCGAAGTTCACAATGTAAACCTATTACTTCCGTGGTTAACAGCAGTGATGATCAGCATATTAATGACTTATAATGCCGAATGTAACACTGCTGTGAATAGAGTGCAAATCCGTCTATATTTTTCTTTTTACTTGTATCAGTGCTACTGACTCTAATCCCAAAATTGTGAAAAACATGCAAGTGCACATATGTAAAATCAATATATGCGTACACTCAAAATCAGTAAGTTAGGAGCACTTCCAAATCTCGAGGTTATATTCTCCATTACAGGGTACTGCTCGCTCTTATTTCTTATTTGCACTGACAGTGATCTGTTTGCGGGTGGGGGGGCAAGCCCCCCACAACTTATATATTCCAACTCCGAGATCGCACTACAATTTGGAACAGGATGAATCTCCCAATCTGCACTGTCCAGCGATCTCAATCAAAACATCGCTCACGACTGAGCGAATGCACAGTGGCATTCGCTGAACAAGGAACTCACAGACGTGATAGTTGGCAACATGGAAATCGGCCACCTAACATTCGCATTCCCATGTTCGCCTAACCATCACTTTGCATTTTGATAGTAAGCCTGTTGGCCAGTATACAAAAGCCTACTGTTGCTTTATGGCACGCTGAACATCACCCATACGCTCCATGTGTAGCATAAAGCATAAAGGTAACATCTGGACGAACCAACCTCAGAACTGATTGTCCCAGTAGGAACACCAGTCTAAGGAAACCCAGTAGGTAACCAGTACATCCAAGAAGGAAAAGGACTTGGGGAAGGAAGGAGAGTGTGAATACTGCAGCAGTGAAGGAAAGGACATCTACTATGTTCTTACATTCACTGCTCCAGTATTCCTTATATATGGGAGAGTGCCAAAGCTCAGGAAGAAACTTGTAAGGAGGAAGGGGCAGTAGAACCCTCCTAAGAAGCCATGAAGAATAGCTCTAGCAAAACCAGCTCTAGCTCTGGAGATACCATCCAACTTGTAGTGCTTGGGAAAAGTATGCAAAGAAATTCAGGTGGCTGCTTCAAGAATAGAGTTAGTATCCAAGCACTTGAAAAAAGCACCAAAAAAAGCCACAGCTCTATTACAATGAGCCTTTACAGAAGAAAGAAGGCTCTTACCATGAAAAGTATAACAAAAAGAAATAGCTTTTGAAATCAAAGAAAAATAATAATTTACTTGGATACAGCTAATCCTAAGCACCTGGGATGAAAAGTAAACACTGATCAGATTTTCTAATAGCCTTAATCTTTTCCACATAAAATCTGAGTTGTCTATGCACATCCGAAGTATGCCACACCCTCTCACTGTCAGATTTTGGAGAAGAGAAAAAGGTAGTCAAATGAACAAACTAAGAAACAACTCAACCACCTTAGGCATAAAAGAAGGAATAGTACATAAAGACACCCTGTCCTTATGAAATACCAAAAAAGGAGGACAACCCATAAGGGCTTGTAGCTCAGACACTCATCTGGAAGTAGTAACAGCCGACAAAAGAATGTTCTTTCAAGAAAAATGCTGCAAGGAACTGAAGCAGGAGTCTCAAAGGGATCCAGAGTCAACTTCTCCAAAACAAAATTAAGATCCCAGGGAGGAGGAACAGGCTTCCTAGGAGGTCTCATATGAAGGATGCCTTTTTGAAATTGTTTTAGCCTGAAATCTAGAAGCTAAAGAGGAGATAAAGGCAGACAAGCAGACATGGCTGATAAGTGGGCCTTAATAGAAGCATAGGCCCAAACCAGCACTGAGCAACTCACAGAAATGAGAGAGAAAGGAACATCCGCAGTGAGTGAGCCCAGGTTTCAAGAGAGACACCAAATAGAAAAACTCTTCCATTTGGATAAGCAGTGAGCTTTACAGGCCTCCTGCAGGACCTGCAGCACGTCCTCAGAAAAAAGGTGTCTAAAAGGAATCAAGATCCTATTATCCACAGTGTCAGTTGAAGAATGGACAGGTGAGGATGGCTGAGAGATCCCTTGTCTTGTGTGAGTAAATCCATCCTGTGAAGTAACTTGTGATGATTGCCCTTGGCTAAAAGCAGAACAGGAAGGAACCAATGCCGTCACAGCCAAAAGGAAGTCACCAACAATATTTTGGGAGCATTCTTTTGAATCTTGAACAGGACTTTTGGAATGAGAAGAGGGGGAGGAAATGCATACAGAAACATCCACTTCCAAGAAAAAGAGAGGGCATCCACCTTCCACACCAGAGGACCTGGGGCTCTGGCACAAAACAGAGGAAGTTTTCCATTCAAAGGAGAGGCAAACAGATCTACTTGAGGAGTACCTCACTGGTGGACAATGTCCAGAAACATATCCCTGTGACGCATCCATTCGTAGGATTGAGTTAAGCACCTGCACAAAGCATCTGCCACAATGTTCTGATCTGAAGAGATATAAACTGCCTGAAGAGTCACTTGATGCTTGACAGTAGCATCCCACACCAGAAGTGCCAGTCAGCAAAGAAGATAAGATCTCGTTCCTCCCTGTTTGTGTATATACCACATCACTGTGGCATTGTCTGTGAACACCTTGAGAGGCCCTGGAGAGAAAAGAGGATGAAAGTCCTGAAGAGCTGGCATAGGAACTCATCTCCTTGACACTGATGTGCTCTTTCTGCTGAAGAGGTGACCACAAACCTGTACCTTTAAGGAACCAAAAGCTGCACCCCATTCCATGTCTGAAGCACCTGTGAACAGTTCCTGAGAGGAAAGAGGGGGATGAAAAGGGATTTAGAGACAACTGCTGAATCCACCAGTGAAGTTCCTTCTTGAGACAAGGAAAAAGAGGAAAGAATAGTTGTGTAAGAACTTAACATAACATATGTCCATATCTTCTCTGTTGCAGTATTCTTTACATGAGGGAATTGCCTGCCCAGGTGACCCGACATCAGCCAGTATACCAAATTATTTTACTACCGTAGGGTGCGCAGTACATCTCACATAGGCAGCTATTTATTGGACGTAGGCCATAAAAGTGATGTATACGCACACCATCCTCAGAACTGAAGCCCCAGATGGACAGAGTCCAAAGATTAGAGAGTCAAGCACATCCAAGAACTATAGGAAGTGGGGAGGAAGGTGGGACAGAATACTGCAACACAGAAGTACATCTATCATTATGGTAAGTTTTTACACAACTATTCTATGCCCTTCTATTCATCTGTTGCAGTATTCTTTACATGAGGGAGAATACCAAAGCTCATGCAGAGGAAGGTGGAGTTAGCTGAAGAATTTTCCAGGAAGCCATGAAGGATGGCCCTGGCAAACCCAGCCCTAGAGCTGGAAAAGGAATCAGGCTTGCAATGTTTGATAAAAGTGTGGACAGAGGTCCAGGTAGCTGCTTCTAAAATAGAATTGGTGTTTAGTCCCTTGAGAAAGACACCAAAGGAGGACACTGCCTGGCAGAGGGAGTTTCGATCGAGCAGGGAGGGTTTTTCCATGGTAGGGATAACAAAGTAAAGGATTTGGAAATCCAGTTAGACATGGTTTGTTTGACCCTGAGGTGGAAAGAAACAAATAGCTGGTCAGATTTCCTAATAGCTTTAGTTTTGTGAAGGTAAAATCTGAGTTGTCTATGCACATCAAATGTGTGCAAGATCCTCTCGCTATTGTTTTGGGAGAGGGGAAAAATGTTGGTAAATTAATAGCCTGGTTTAAAGACAACTCATTAACTACTTTGGGCATAAAGGCAGGGTTGGTGCGAAGGGAAACCCTATCTTTGTGGAAGACCAAGAAGGGGGGAGAAGCCATCAGGGCCTGGAGATTGGAGACCCTTCTGTTAGAAGTTATAGCTAGCAGTAGGAGTTTTCCAGGTGCAGTTTTTTAAGGAGCTAGAGGAAGCTGGCTCGAAGGGTGCAAGGTTCAGTTTCTCTAACACAAAGTTAAGATCCGGGGAGATGGGCTCAGGCCTCCTGGGAGGTCTAATGTGGAGGACACCTTTGAGGAACTGTTTGGCCTCAAATCTCAAAGCTAAACGAGGTGAAACAGGAAGACGTGGAAATGGCCGACAGATGTGCTTTTATTGAAGAATAAGCTAAGCCAGAATTGAGCAACTCGTATAGATATGAAAGACCCAGAAGGAGATCCACTGTTAGTGGGTCCTGGCTTTCAGAGAGACACCAGATAGAAAATGTTTTCCATTTGGAGAGAGAAGATTTCCTTGTGTTGGGTTTTCTGGCCTCCTGCAAGCATGTCCTCAGAGAATAGGTGTCTAAAAGGTATCAGGGGTCTATCACCCACACATTGTTTTGTGCAAGTGTGAGCTAAGTTGTGATGACTGCCCTTGGCTAGGTGCCAGGAGAAGGGGGAACCAATGTTGTCCTGTCCAACAGGGAGTCACCAGCAAGATTTTTGGTCTGTCCTGTTGAATCTTCAGCAGGACTTTCGGAATGAGTGGAAAGGGGAAGTTTCTACATGCGTTCCTTCTCTTCCTTGGGATTGATAGGGCATCCACTTTCCATGCCAGAGAGTGAGGTTCTCTCGCAGAACATTTTGGGAGTTGTCTATTTAGAGGGGAGGCAAACAAGTCTATATGATGAATACCCCACTGGTGAACTATATCCAGGAACACATCCTTGTGAAACATCCATTGGTGGGCCTGTGTTGTGGATCTGCTCAGTGAGTCTGCCACGGAGTTCTGAATGGAAGGGATGTAGACATCCTGTAGAGAAAACTGAAGTTGGTGGGCTAGTTTCCAAACCTCTAAGGCTAATCTGCACAGAAGATAGGTCTTTATCCCCCTCACTTCTTTTTACATATCACAGAACAGTCATGTTGTCTGTGTAAATCTTCAGCCATTCTGGGCTGAAGAGGGATTGAAAGGACTGAATTGCTAGGATCAATGCCTTCATCTCTTTTACATTTATGTGGTCCTTTTCCTGAGATGGAGACCACTGACCTTGAACAGTATATGTGGCCCCACAGTATCCCCCCCACCCTGTATCTGAAGTGTCTTGAGTTGGGGGCAATGGATGAATGGAGAGTCCTGGCTTGATGGACATTTGCTATATCCACCATAGGAGCTCTTTCTTTAAGCAAGTTAGGAGTGGGATTAGAAATTCCAGAGGATGGGCATATTGTGCCCACACTGACTTCAGGAACCACAGAAACTTCCTCATGTGGAGCCTTGCCAGGGGGAGCATAGGGATGGAGGAGGCCACCAGTCCTATGATTCTGAGAAATTGCCTTGCTGAAAAGTGGTGTAGGGTAAGGATATCTGAAAGGGTCTGACAGAGCTCCTGAGCCTTTTGGGGTGGAAGAGACACTATCATTTTGTCTGTTTGGAATCTGCACCTCAGAAAGACTATCTTGAGATGGAATAATGGTAGATTTTTTGCAGTTGATTGTGAATCCTAGATGTTGTAGGATGACAATGGCGGAGCGAAGGTTCCTCAACAGTTCCTTTGGGGTGTTTGCCTGGAACAGGAGGTTGTCCAGGTATGGGAAGGTTTGAATGCTCTGGAGTCTGCAGAAAGTGACTACTACAGCTAAACATTTTATGAAGACTCTTGGGGCTGTAGAAAGACCAAAAGGCAAGGCTAAGAACTTAAAGTGCCAGGAACCCACAGAGAAACAGTCCTTACATATGGGTAGTCGCTGTCCCACAATCCCCGAATACCAAGGGGTTGAACCGCGCCGGTCATCGCGCGAGAGACTGACGTAGTACGCGTACTTCAGTACAAATGCGGCGCATGACCGACGCCATTTTCCATAGACATTCCCTGAACTTGGGATGAATGGGAATATGTAGATAGGCGTCTTTGATGTGTATGGATGCTAGAAAGGCCTGTGGGAGGATTAGAGGAAAGAGGGGTGAGCATTATGAATGAGGGCACCTTTAGGAAGGTGTTGAGGAAGGAAAGGTCTATGATGCGTCTCCAGGGCCTTCCTTTCTGGGAACTACGAACATGTGAGAGTAGAAGCCTTTTCCTCTTTGGGGTGTGGGCACTGATAGTATGGTTCCCTGTTGTAGCAGGACTGCCAATACTTGGGGGAAGAGGGGTATCTGATCTGCAGGTGGTTGTGGGTTACCCCTGAAGGGCGGCATTGTGTGCCAAGCCATAAAATATCCATGTTTTATGATGTACAGGACCCAGGCATCTTGTGTTATGGATTCCCAGGCTGGGAGGGATAAGGACAGGCGTAGGGAAAGAGAGGCAGTGTAAGGGAGTCCCGAGGAGTCAAGAAGAACCTGCTCTGTCAGGAAAGGGCTGCTTGGCAGCATGGAAAGCAGAGGGAGCAGAGAAGCGATAAGGTTTCTTGCTCCCCTTAGAGGGTTTGGATTGGGCGGGCTGGGACTGCCTGTGGACAAAGACCTGTTCTGAAGGGTAGTTCCTGTGAAACGTTGGAACTGGAGAGACCAGAATACTTTTAAGGCCTTTTAACTCTTTGGTCATTTCCTGCAGTGGGCTTGAAGAGATCAGCTGACGACTTACCAAATAAGGCAGAGTTGTCAAGGGGAGCATCCAAGAGCTTCACATTGATGTTCTCATGGAGGGGTCGAAGCCTCAACCAAGCAAACCTTCTCAGTACTGAGGCAGAGGCTGCAGCCCTGGAGGTAATCTCAACAGCATGACAGCTGCATTTTATGGAGTGTTGGGCCACCTTGAGGATGCAGCAATGAGGGAAGAGGCCAAGGCTTTATTTTCTGAATCTGGCATGTCAGATACTATTTTAGTTAATTGTGACAAGTTCCATGGAATACTTAGTCATATGCATTTGGTAATTCAAAGCCCTGAAGGCTAACGTAGCTGAAGTGAAAATTTTCTTCCCCAACCTCTCTAGTTCCTACAATCTTTGTCAGAGGAGGAGAGAAGTGGAAGGAAAGGACCTTGAAGCCTTGTCAGAGGCTACAGAGATGACAGAGGGGTCTGTCATAGGAGTCTTAAATAGGAAATTGCAGTCTTGTGGGGCTTTATAATATCTGTCCGGCTTCTTAGAGGCTGGAGGCCAACAGTCAGGGTGTAGGGACTTGGAAGCAAAGGCATCCAGGAAAGCAGGGATAACCACAGGGACAGCTAAAGGGCTAGTGGTTTCAACCTGCAGGAGGTTGTAATATCTCTTTTGTACCTCAAACATTTGTGAGCTACCCCATTTAAAGTGGTCTCTCATTTTTAGAAGAGTTTCTCCAAATCAGATCTCCTCCACAGGGGAGTCTGTCCCATTAGAATCTTCTCAGGGGAAGCGTAGTCTAATGGGAAAGGTATTTGTGAGGAGTAGGCTCAGGAATCACTGTCCCCATCAGAGGAAGAATCTTCCTCTGAAGTAGGTTGTTGTCTGACCCTTTTTTGAAGGGAGGTAGGCCAGGAGGGAGGGAACCCAGTGGTAGACCTCAGGGCCATGAAGGATTTGAATAATCCCTGGGCAAAATTTTGCCACTCTTTCTGAGGGTCTTGAGGAGATGAGGAATGCTTGGTTTTCTGCTTTTTATTAGCAGCAGCGTCCATCCGATGCAAAGTAGGGGGTCTGGAAGTAGGTCTGCACTCAAGCACATTCGAGTCGACTTCTTTCCTCACTAAGACTTGCATGTTTCCCTTAGGGACTTCCAACAGAATAAGCCTTGGCTCCCCCTGGACATCAATACCTGATGTCTGTGAGGCCTCCCTGGACATGCTGGCATCTGGTTCTAAGGCGGCCTGTAAAACTGGCTTGTCCTGAGGATCCGATCCAAAGCAGGGCACATCTCCGTGCTACCATGTGCCTCAGAAGAAATGTCCATGTGGGGAGGCGCAGCTTCAGGCCTAGGCCTTTTGGCCTTCCACTTGGTAGGCTCAGTCGTCGGGCCGGAGGAACCCTCCAATGTGCTTTTAGCAAGAATTTTCAAGAGCTGGTTCTCTAAGTATATTGTTAGGGATGAAAGTCAGCTATGAAGGGTCTTGTGGATGAACGACTGGCAGACAGAACAGTTTTTATGGTTGTGATGGGACCCAAGACAATAAAGGCACTAAGAGTGACTATCCTTGTGTGGAATCAGTCTTCTACAATCACACTTCCCTTTCTTGGATGACATTAACTCTATGCAAAGAAAATACAACAGCAAAGACATAAAAGTTTCCTCAGATTCCGGCAGCAGAACAACGTTCAGGACTGGTGATGCGTCTGGCAGCAAATAATTTCTGAGGATGGTGCACATGTATGTCACTTTTTATGGCCTATGACCGATAGTTGCCTACGTGAGATGTACTGTGCACCCTACAACAGTAAAAGACTTTGGTATACTGGCCGATGCCAGGTCACATGTGCAGGCAACTCCCATATAAAGAATACTGCAACAGATGAATAGAAGGACATCTACAAAGTCTAGGGGATGTGCATGATGAAGTCACACTGACCTCAGAAACCACTGGAACTTCCTCATGTGGAGCTTGGCCACAGGGAGCATTGGAATAGTGGATGCCATGAAACCCAGAACTCTCGGAAACTCCCTTGTTGTAATGCAGGCCAGATTAAGAGACTGAAAGAAGGAAGTGAGAGTTAAGGCATTTGGAGAAGGCAGAGATACCAGGATAGGCAGTCTGAATCCTGCAACCCAGAAAGACATGATCCCAAGAAGGAGTCAGAGAAGACTTTTTGAAATTTATTGTGAACCCTAGGCTCTGAAGAAGGGACATGACAAAATGAAGATTTTGCAAAAGGATCTCTGGAGAGAATGCCTGAATTACCAGACTGTCCAAGTAAGGAAATATTTGGATCCCTTGAAGCCTGCAAAAAGCAATCACAGGAGCGAGGCATTTGGTGAATACCCTTGAGGCAGAAGAAAGACCGAAGGGCAAATCAGAGAAATGAAAATGCCAGGAAGCAACAGAGAAATGCAAACTTTCTGAAAAAAGGATGGATCAGAATATGAAGATAAGCATCCTTGACATCCAGAGATACCATATAGGCCCCAAAAGAGCAAGAGAGGAAACAGAGTCTGAAGGGACATCCAAAGAGGGTACCCTCAGAAAAGTGTTTAGATGAGAGAGGTCTAGAACTGGTCTCAAAGTACCCTCTTTTCTGAGCACTAGAAACATTCTTGAGTAAAACCCCTTCCTCCTTTGGACAAAGGCACCTCTTGAACAATACCCAGAGTCAAAATATCTGAAAGAACCTCTGGGAAAAAAAGGAAGCTGTTCCTGAGGAGGCTGAAGAATGCCCTTAAAAGCAGAACAAGATTTCCATACTAAGAAGTACCCCTGAAGAATGATGAACAGAACCCAAGAGGCCTGAGTAATCTGAATCCAGACAGGAAGGGAAAGAGGACTGTGGCTTGGAAGAGACAGACAGTCATACAGCACCTGGTTTATCAGGAAAGAAGGAAGGCTTCTGAATACCTCAATTCTGAGTGGCCTTAGCAGAAGGAGTCCACCACTCTTTTTACCCTTATTAGGAGGACAAGACTACCTACAAACAAAGGCTGACTTATTGGAGTAGTTTCTTTGAAATATTGGCACAGGTGAAACAAGCTCCTGTAAGGTATTCCCCTTATCCTGAAGGGACTTAAACCAGCAGCGGCTTCCCCCAACAAAAGTTTATTATCCAGGGGAGCATCCATCAACTTAGTCTTAATATCATCAGGTTAAGGTTGAAGCCTAAGCCAAGACTACCTCCTCATCACTGACCCAAAAGTAGCAGCCCTAGAAGAGGCATCTGCTGCATCATAACTACATTTGACAGAATGCCAAACTACTTGAGAGGAAGCCCCTAGCAAGGAAAGGGCAGAAGTTTTACCCTCAGAGTCTGGAGGATCAGAAATAAGCTGACAGGTCTGAGAAAGGAGAGCAAACACATGCCTAGACATATGGGTCTGATAATTAATAGCCCTAAAAGCTAGGGTAGCAGAAGTGTAAACCTTCTTACCCACCCTTTCCATAGCTCTGCTGTCCTTGTCAGAAGGCAGCAACTTAGGCAAAAGAAGCAATTGAGATGGCTTGTCAGAAAGCTACAGACATTTACACAAAAAATGACAATCCTCAGGCACCCTATAAAACCCATCAGGCTTCTTGGGAGCCGGGAGCAGAGAATCAGGTGCTTTAGAAGCATTGGAAAAAGCATCCAACAAAGCAGTCAAAACAGGAGGAACAGCAGCAGGTTTAGGAGACACCATCTGGAGCAAGACATCTACATTTATGGTAGGTACAAAACTGTACTATGTCCTGGAGGAGGTAATGAGAAATCTAATGCAATTTCCTATCCATTTGGAGATTGTCTGTTTTTTCCTTCTTTTCCTGTTGCATAAGCTACCAGAAGCTGGTCAGTTTTCTATTGTTTTTGTCCTGTGATTTGTTCTCATGGACACTCTATCTTGATGGAAGATCATTTCTAGCACAAAGTTCAAGTCCCATGCGATGCATGTATCTTGATGGAGGAATAGGACAGGCCGGACATGCTCCTCAGCAGTGGATACCAATGTTGTCTTGGCCAGTCTGGAGCTATCAGAATGATCTTTGAAGATGTATATGTCTGCTAGAATGTTTTCCTTCCCTGGTACATAAATTGCCTGTAACTGAATGTTGTAGCTCAGAGCCACATCCCATAGGTCTAGTGCCAGTGTGCCTCCCTGTTTGTTGATGTACCTTATCAACAGCTGGCCTTCGTGGAGAAGAGGTCTGAATGCCTTTTAGATTTATGTGCAGATGCAGTTGGGTCTGAGGCATCTGTCGTGATAGCTTGTCTTGGTTGACTTTTGCAGAAGGGCAGACCTATGTTTGATTGACAGAGAACTCTTGCTTCAGGCATGGGATCATTGGAATTTTGGTTTCCAGGCGAAGCCTGGCATGGGGACCAGATGCCATGAAGCCTAGAGCTTGTAGCACTTTTCTTGCAGTTAGATGGCTCTGCTTTGTTAATGCCAAGAAATAGAGAGGAAGTTGCTCTTTCTTTTCTGCAGTTAGAAATGCCATTTGTTTTGATGTGTCCAGTTCTGCACCCAGAAAGGTTATTATTTGGGATGGAATCAGCCTTGACTTTTGTATTGACATTTGTTTTGTTGTCCGCTTGTATCAGGCAGTCATCCAGGTAGGGATAGATTTGAATTAAGGGCAATGCTGAGAATTGATAATGCTCTGATCCTGCAAGAAATCTGAGGTATCTTCTGCAAATTGGTCTTATGGGGGCGTGCAGGTATGCCTCCTTGAGATCTAGAGTTACCAGCCAAGACTCCTTGCACAGCATGGGAAGAAGCTGCTGTAGGGTCAGCATTTTGAATTTTGGAACAATGATTGAGAAGGTGGTAGGTTTGGCATTCCTCTCTTTCCTGGTAGTGTATGGAAATGGAACCCTCTTGTAATGCAGTGCCAGTTTCTTGAAAATAATGTTAGCTCACTGTGATTGAGTTGTTGTAGTGGTGGTGGCTGTATTTTGTGCCTTCACAGATTTTGCTTTCTCTTCCATCTTTTCAGTACCTGCTCTGGGGCACCAAATAAATTGACCTTGTCCATAGGTGCATCAAAGCTTAGATTTGACATGGTCTGGTAATGCCTGCTCTTTCAACCATGCATGCCTCCTGATAACTGTGCCAGTCATGGCTGATCTAAAGGAAGCCTCCAGTGCATCATAGCCACATTTTAAAGAATGGTTACTAACCTGTTGTATGTTATGGAACATTTCTTGAATATACTTTTTATCTAAAGATTCTTCAGAGGACAGCTTTTTAGTCAACTGGTCAAGCATAAACTCTTGATATTGAATCATATGAAATTGGCAGTTCAAAGCTCTAGCTAACAAAGTAGCAGAGGTGTAAACTTTTACCCCATCTCTCTAAGGACCTGGATTCAGCTTTAGGGCCCTGGGAGATAGTCTCTGGATCTGCAAAGGGGCCTTATATCCTGTAGTACCTATCTGGAGGTAATGTATCAGGAGTAGTGCAAGCATCATTAAATGTATCATCAACAACAGATAGAACCGGAGGAATAGCTAAAGGCCTATGCTGTGGTAAGTGTAGAAAGGTCCTAAGCCTTTTCTAGAGTCTGAGAAATCTTGGCCCTGCCACTGAAATTGTTCCCTAAAATTCCTCAGGAGGAGAGGCTGAAAGAATAAGAAGCCTCAGGAGGGTCTGTAAGTTCTGAATCATCAGAAGAATCATCTGTGGCTACTGGCTCATTTCTGGAGGAGGGAGAGGCCCTGTCTGGATGAGGCTGGGATCCACGAATTAAAGTTATGAGATCCTGTGCCAAAGCATATGGGAGCTGGTGCTGGGCCTGTGAGAGGGGCTTGGCAGGCACAGGTTTGGAAGTTTGGCTGCTTTAGCCCTGGCAAAGGCCTTAATAGACATAGCTGGAGGCCTAGCAGCGGTAGAGATATCTAGTGGAATGGTGTCTGATAAATCCTGTGAAATGTTCTACCAGGATAGAAGAGGCCTCGAAGGCAAGTTATCAGCTGAAGTTTGGTTATTTGTGTAGTCGGAGGGATCCGCGGCATAAATGTAAGAAAATCGGGCGAAAATCTGTTCAGCATGCAATAGGAGTGAAATTTTTATGAGGTATTTGTTTCCCACAAGATAAACAGTTATTAACTTTCTCTGACATAGAAGTCTTCAAAGTAGTATTGAACAGCTTCTGCTTGAGCGCCGCGCCAGAGAAAGACTGAGGGACAACCCATTTGTAAGGACTGCAGATGCATCCTTGAAGGACATCTTATAGTATCACTAATGGAAATCAGAGACCTGAGCACAATCCCACTTAAAAAATTCCATCATCCTACAGAATCTCTCTCCAAAGGAAATTTCCTCAAAAGAAGAATCAGAAATATTAGATTCCTCCTCCTCTGACTCATAGTCCAAAGAAGAAGGAATTTGAGTAGAATAAGTCAGTGATTCCTCATCAGACTCTTCCTCAGAAGAGTCCTGTTTTCTAGGCCTTTTAAGGGGAGTACAGGACCAAGGAGAAGCAGGAACAGAAACCCCCTGAGGAGATTTTAATTACATTACAGCATTAAACAACTACTGAGTAAAGGCCTGACACGCAAGTTTGTGGATCCCTAGGAACAGAAGAAACACGTTTAGTTTTTTTACTTCTTCTTCAAGAGAAAGTCCACCATATAAAACTTAGAAGGCTCTGACTCCGGATGGCATTGAATAACAGTAGTAGGAACTTTTTCCCTGACTAGTATCGGCAGTACACCCCTGGGCCACTCGGAAATAATTAAGAGTGGTTCCCCGTGAATGTCCAAAATGGACGCCTGCAAAGCCTTGTTGGACATGCTGTCAGCCGGATCCTTGCCGGCCTCTAACCTGGTCACGGCAGAGAAATCCAACAACACAGCCGGGTGAACCTCTGGGTCATACAGACCTCAGGAGAAATACCCAGCAGAGGCTGGACAGTGGAAGATTCCAGTCTTACCTTTTTCACCTTATTCCCTAACGGCTGACCTTTGGGGTGGGAAGTTCCTTTCACTGTATCTTCAGCGAGAAACAAAAGATGCTGGTTGTCAAGGTACAAAGAAAGGGAAGAAAGCCGGCTACAAAGGGTTTTTGCAATGAAAGCCTGAAAATAGGATGCAACTTATGGTTGCGAGAAGCTCCTAGGCAAAAAAGACTCCTAGGCAAAAAAGACTATCGTAGTGGTCCTTATGGGGAATTTGTCTCCTGCACTGGCATTTCCCTTCCTGGATGACATTAACCCCCCAGAGCAACAAAAAGCTAAGATAAAACAAAGCCTCAATGGAGAACTTATTTGGAATGACTTAGAACCAGCAGAAATATGTAGGCATTCACCGGAGCACGAAAACTGTGTTCAAACTGGCAGAAAATGACATTAAGCGTGCAGACCGATGACCTGGAGGTGTTCGGACTGGCAGCAAAGAAGTTCTGAGGTTGGTATGTCCGGACATCACCTTTATGCAGTACGCTACGCGAGTAGAGTATGGATGATGTTCAGTGTACCTTAAAGCAACAGTATATTTGGTATACTGGCCAACATCAGGCTTCCATGGCAGGGAATCCTATAAGTAAGGAGTACTGCAGCAGTGAATGTAAGGACATCAAGGCAGACAGCTCAAACTCAGACATACTAAAAAGTATTTCACAGACAGGAGGAAAGTAGTATATAGCAGTCTTCCAAACGAGACAAGAGGTTTGAAAAATAACCGACTTCAGAAACACAGGGAGAAACAATGTTTTTTATGAGGTATGAAAAAAAGTGAACTGATAATTAAACAAGATGTGTAGGTTTCCCAGTGGACAGATAATTGGACAGAATGGCTATGCTATGCATTTCTTAAGCAGAGTCAAAATCTAAGATTCTGGTTTTATTTCTCTTAGTATCAAGTATACAATAGACACAGTACTGGAAAAATCATAGAAATAAAAGGTCTTACTTATTAGCTTTACCACTTTTATATCTACAACTTCAAAATAACTAGGGAGGTAAGCTTTTATGAATAACAACAGTTTATTAGAAATCTGCTATTTCTAAAGAGATATGAACAATAGTCTAAGGTCATATAACCTACCTTGTAGGGCCATGTATAAAATCTTCTGTGTGTCTGAAATATAAAGGATTCTGTAAGTGGTCTATTTTAGTATGCTAATATTCTTCACAGATACATTCATTGATAAGCAAGCAGGAAGCTAGCTGCTTTTCATAGACTAAGCTCAGGCTGTGTCACAAATAAAATGCACAGAATGTCAGGGTAAAAATACCAAAAAAATTAAACAGGTTTTCACTAAATGCAATTTTGCAATTCTGCTGTAGTGCAGCTGTTCCTAAACAAATTACTGCAATGCTTATGGAAAAGTGCGACTATGGTCTCAGCGTGAACATTTACCCGAAATGCTGACACCCAGAGCAGCTAACATTTTAGATAAGCTGCAGGAAGCATCAAACATGGTGCTGTCAAGCAAGTTTTCAAGACCATCAAATTTTGGATGCAGTTTCCTGTCTCAGTGCCTTCTCTTTTTAAAAGTTGCAATTACTGCACACTTCAAGCAAAACATGATTATAAAAAATATGTATTTTAGAGACTTGTGTAAGGAATACAAAAAAGAATATCTTCATTTCAACAGTGATGGAAATAACAAAACAGAAGAAAGTTGTACAACTAGAGAGCACTCAACCAAATGAAGACTATCGATATACAGCCCCAAGGCAGCTATCAGAGATAAGATTATTAAGAAATTGATGGAAAACAAGATGGTTATGATCCAAGACCACAGACTTCCAGAGGCAAAATGCAACATGCCATCATCCAGTTTGGACAGAGAAAACAGACCAATCAGGATGTCTGACCTTGACGGGTAATGTCTGGAACCAAGAAAAGGAAGATCATTTATATATTAAGGATCTTGAGAAGGACTTCAATGAGTTTTGTAGGCAGGCAGGACACTCAGATAATAGATGGGCCAGCTCTGATATGGATCTCTCCTGTGACAGGACGTTGGTGGACCATCACTCCCCCCCCAACAAGTCTAAAATGTCTCTGAAGGAGATGTTTTCCAAGGGGGGAGGGGGAGGGGAATCATCCTTCTCTTCTATGAAATCAGTATCCTCAGTTAGGGGCTCCTACGGGGGAGTCCACATACCTCCTTTTGCAAGTATGCTTTTTCTGCATTTCTACAGTGGAAACTTCTGGAGAAGACTCGGAAGCATAGGAGTCGTCTGCAGTATGAACTATGTCGAGACCTCTCAAAGCTGGGTAGCCAATGGAAACGGGAAGAGGAGGATGAGGGACTGAAGATTTCAGCAAACATTAGGATGGTTCAGAGTATGGAAGGAACACTTCTCTAAAGGGAACACTTCTCTAAATTTAGACAGATCTCTTTCAAAAGCCTCAAAAGCCAAAGCTGGCCCACGGATTTTCCTGTGGGATGCAAAGAGCCTGACAAAGGAATGTCCTGAAACCCAATCCAGCTCAGCTATAAAGTAGACACTGCAGCTGAGATGTGAAGAGTAGAAGCACTGACAGGGGGGGGAATCCAAAAGTCTCAGTCTATCCCAACCTCTGGCACCAGCTCCAACCTCTCGGCTCTAGGACTCTCCAACATCAGATGCTGACAGAGTTAAATGAGTAAGAGTTACTGCTGGAATTGAAGACACATAAGCTATTGGCTATGATGCAGGTAAGTCCTCGGGAAACACTCAGACCCAAAGGCACTGGACTTGAAGGTTGGATCAATGAAGAAGATACTAAAAGAGTGATTGTAGGGACAGTTTTCAGCATTCCAGCAAACGGAGGTACACGGAGGACCCCCAACTAAACCTGGGTCCTCAAAAACTGCATCCTGTCCACATCTGTCTCAGAGAAGTTGCTTGAAGACAGCACAGACCTTAAGGAAAAAAATGTCAATGTCAGCCTAGATGACTGATGAAAGGCCCTTTCTTGGAGAAAAAAGGAATGGAACGGAGGACTGACCGGCTCTGGTACAAACCTTGCTTCCACAGTAGGAGGAACAGATGACCGGATCTTAATGGGTTCCAATGAGAGAAGTGAATCTGAAAGTCTTGGAAGCTTTGGAGCCAGACCTGAAGGTACCAAAAGGTGGGGAGAGCTATTCCGAGCTTCCTTCCCATGGGACTAATCCTACAGAGATTTTTCTTTGGGAGACTCCCTTTTCTTCTTTCTAACCTCATCTTTTGTCATCTGTCTCTTACTTTTCTATCCCGATTTCTTGCTAGATGGAGAACTAAACTAGAAGAAGGTCAATTTCCCTTCACTGTGGCTGGGAGAAGACCCTTAAGTAACAGTTTAGACATGGTTTGAAAGAGCCCTAGCTCCAAAGGCTGAGAGCAAAGAACAATCCCTGTGCAGATGAGAAGCCCTCAGCAATAAACACACTATAAATGTGGGTGCTGATGGGGAATACTGCGACCACAACTGGTACATTTCTTAAAAGCAGAGGCCTTTTTGGACATGTTCATAGGTTTACAGGTTCATAGGTGTTTAATAGGCTAATGACAAGGGCCTTTTTAAGCCTAGCCATGCATCCCAAATCTCTGACAAGTTCTGCTACCCTTGATAAGTGTAAACGAGGGCCTGGGAGATGAACCATTTACAGGTTACCTGTGTCCATTAGAGACATAGGTGCCAGACCAGGGATGAATTTCCAGTTTCCCATCCAATTATCCAAGCTGCACTTGAATTGGGTTACGGAGGAACTCTGGTTTACATGGATAGGGAGCCTGTTCCATAGATGGGGTAGTCTCTGGGATACATACCGATCTCTCCAGCAGGTCCTATTTATATCACAGGCAATGTTTAAGTGTTTAGAACAGGTAATTCTGGTGTTGTTTGTTTTGTGGATATGCAGGAGGTCCATTACAGTGGGGTCTGACAGTGCCTGCATGCCAGGCATAGATCTCCCCTCAAAAGCCTGTAGGAGACAGAATACAGGGATAAGGCCTTGAGGTGGTTTTCATAGGATATTTTACTTACTCTCTTATTCTTTTAGTGAGGAACCTTTGTGAACATTCCAGTTGTTGGATATGCCTGGTTAGGTACATAACAAAGGGGGCATTACACTCAATGATAGGTCTGATGAATGCCGATTACAGTGGAACAATGCCTTCCTTGGACGTAGATGCCATACCTTTGTTTATAAGTTCACAACATAGAATGATTTCCTCACCACTGTAGACACGTGATAGTCAAAGGCTAGATTACCATCTGTGTCCCCAAGTCCCTGACTATTGGGTCAACTCTAAGAGATGTGTTGTCAGTATTACAGTTACCAAGGATGGATAACTTCCTAAAGGATAACATTATCCATTTCTTGGCATTTAGTTTTATAGTTCATGGATCTGCACCAGTTATTTACCTGTGTCAGTCCCTCCTAGGGAACCTTTGTGTCAGTGTGAGATTCAAGGACAGCTCCTAATTTACAATCATTTGCAAATTTAGTCAGCCAGAGATCACTGACATTGGCCTTAACTTCAGAGAATTACATGCCAAAAAGGAGCGGTCCAAGGACTGATCCCTGAGGGACTCCACTTGTGACTGGCCTCTTTGTAGAGTTGGACTCCCCAATTCTAACTTCCTGGGTCCTGTCTATGAGCCAGCTGGCTATCCACTGGGTGACATGTGGGTTTGTACCTAATCTCTTAAGTTTGTCAACAATGCCCAAGTGGGGTATTGTGTCAAATGAATCAGCCAGTTCAAGGTAGGCAGTGTGAATGATTTTGCCCTCACCCATTGCTTTGGTGACTTTCTCAAAGAAGTCTACCAGGTTGAGTAGGCATGATCTGCCCTTGACAAAACCAAACTTGAGTTGGGTCCTGTGTCTGGAGGCTTACTATATCTCTGTTGATCATCTCCATGATGATTCTTTCCATGGCTTTACATATAAGACAAGTAAGACTTTTGGGTCTGTAGTTTCCAGGGTCTGTAAATGGCCCAACTTTGCGCAGAGAGATGACTGTTGCCCTTCTCCATTCATGAGACATGAAGCCTGTTCGGAGGCTATAGTTAAATAGCAATTCCAGAGGCCTGATAGGTCATGTTTCATGCTATTTAAAAGGCATCCGGGGATATTGTCTGTGCTCATTGATGCAGTGTTCTTGGTCTTAGAGAGAAAACATTAAGGACCTGTTCCCTAGTGATAGTAGGGGGAGTTATATTTGATATTTCCCCAGGGAAGGTCGAGGGGGACAGGGGGTAAAGTTGGAGCTGAATTTATCAGCCAGGATGTTTGCTTTAACTTCTGGCTCAATATAGATGGCTCCTTTCACAATGACCTTTGCACACAACTGTATATTTCCTTTGAGGTTGCGGACATAGCTAAAGAATGCTTTGTGGTTGCCCTTGGCCTGGGAGGCCAAACATAGCTCAAATTTGGCTTTGGTAGACTTTATTTGTCCTCCGAGTTGTTTATTTAGTTTGATGAGACTGCTTTTATCCTGCTGGGTGTGCTGCACTTCCAAATGTTTGCCATAATTTTCTTCCTCCTGTTATACAGCCTATTGATTTTGTGATTCCACCAGGGTGGTGTGTTTTTTGAGTTAGTTCTGTACTTCTGGTGGGTACAACTGCTTCTATGCAGCTATTAACATGCTTGTATAGGGTTTCTGTGAACAGCTCTGCATAGCCAGCAGTCTTCTCAGGGTTTATGGGGGCTTGACATTTTTACAAGTTCTCACTTAATAGCAGGATATTAGTCTTAGAATAGTTCCTGAACATTCCAAGTTTAGCTGGGGGTCCAGGTTTTATTTCTACTTCAAAGGAGATCATTTTGTGGTCTGAGCTTACCAGGGAAGGCATTATAGTAGGGGGTGTGCAGCAGTCTCCCACATTAGTGAACAGATCCAGTATGGTTCCACCCCTGGTTGGTGTATTGACTATCTGGTCCAGGGAGTTTGTGTTTACAAAATCCAGGAATCTGTGCATAAACGTTTGGTGTCTTGTAGGATTCCCAGTTAATAGTTGGGGAATTAAAGTCACCCATGAATATGGTACTGGGTTGGATGGTTAGTGTTTCTAATAAGTTTAAATACATGGCATGGATTTCCTGGGTCAAAGAGGGGACCTATAGCTTGCAAGGAAGTGGTATTGGATTTTACCTATGGTGATTTGGACATGGAGCAGCTGAAGTGCATTGTCCTGTTTGACCAGCCTTGAAGTATATTTATTTTTTATGTAAATAAAGACACTTCCGCCTTTAGTCCCTGCCTATGAAGTAGCTGGCCTAAATGTGTGGAAGGCATTATAACCTTGCACTGTTGGTATGCTCTCTGCGGCTTTAAACCATGTCTCAGTGACCGCACAGATGTCAGCATTCTCTGGGCGTAGAGAGAGCTTCTAGGGGGTGGCGTTTTTTGTTTAGACTCCTAGCATCGAGCAGTAATACCTTAAGATTTTCTTGGTTTTGATTTGCTATGTCGCAAGTACTTTCAGTTTGGCATTGCCTAAAAAAGGCACCGGGGGGGGGGGCGTGGCAAATTTTTAGCTACTATTCAAAAGCCTAGAGGGGAGAGGTGCAGACCATCCCTGGCAAAGCAGTATGGTCTGTTGACCATCTCCTTCCATGCTGACAAACACTGCACTCCCCTTAGACTGACACCAGAAACTAAGCCAATTATTAAAGTCAATCATCTTTTGATCGTTTTGTTTCATGTTGGGTGAAAGAAGAAAAGCCACACATCTGGAAAAAAAGTTCTTTAAACACCAAAGCACAATACTAAAAAAAGCTATATTATATGTAGTATTACCAGAAAACTATCAACAAGGACTCTGACACTATAGTCTGTATCAGAAGACAGACTTTTATTTTTTAGTGGGAGGCAAAGGCATGAATGGGGAAGGCACAAAAAAGAAACAGAAAGCTAGGGTACTAAATGGGAGGAGAAAAAGAAGAAAAGACAATGAATTGAAGCAAAAATCCCAGAAAAAAAGTTCACTTATCTGAAAAAAAAGAACCACCAAGAAGTGGGCAAGGACGATGTATAATGCATACGAGCTGCAAACTAGACCTGAAGCACCAAGAAAATGGAGTAGAATTACGGGTAAGAAGAGCCTGAGCCTTGGATCCAAACATCTAAATCTGAGTGTGTAAATAAACTCAAACTCCCAGTGCAATGCTAAACACTGAAATAGTATCACCATGCAAATAAAATTTTCCGACAAACTCTGTTTTAAACAACTGCTTAAACAACATCTTAATCAGTCCTGGTCCTGTACGTGCTCATCACAGGGTTAACATTTTTTCACTGTACAATACTATCCTTAAACATAATATTCCCAACCTCTTACTGAAATGACAAAACAATTTTAAACATAACTGGTGCCTGTACAATCCACTTTGTCTTTAGTAACTTCCAGCTCTGTAAAATCTTATAGGTTCATATGTGTTTAATAGACTAACTACCACAAGGGCCTTTTTAAGCCTAGCTATGTATCCCAAATCTCTGACAAGCTCTGCTACCCTTGATAAGTGTAGGCGTGGGCCTGGGAGATGAACCATTTACAGGCTACCCGTGTCCATTAGAGACATAGGTGCCAAACCAGGGATGAATTTCAGGTTTCCCATCCAATTGTCCAAGTTGCACTTGAATTGGGTTAGGGAGGAACTCTGCTTCACATGAACGGGGATCATGTTCCATAAATGGGGTAGTCTCTGGGATACATACCTCTCTCTCCAGCAGGTCCTATTTATATCACAGGCAAGGTTTAAGTCTTTAGAATGGGTAATTCTGGTGCTGTTTGTTTTGTGGATATGCAGGAGGTCCATCAGAGTGGGGTCTGACAATGCCCTGTATGCAAGGCACATATCTCCCCTAAAAGCCTGTAGGAGACAGAATACAGGGGATAGGGGATAGTCTTACAATGCATATGTAAAAATGTAACTACTGTTTGTATATAAATATAAATAGAAATGTAACTACTCTATTTGACTGGAACTTAGCATAATGCAATGTAAGCAAATGGAGCTTTTCTCCCTGGTCCTCTGCTGAAAATTGGCATTACCTAATCAGACTTTCCTGGTACACAAGACAAATAAATAAAATAAAATAAATTAATAAATAAAATCTGCCAGTGTTAGATCCATATGAATCCAATAACCCAGCAGTTGAGGTGGACAGAAGAGACATCATTAGATCTGATGTTATAGTTTACTATTACTGTAACTCTCCATAAAGATCAGTTGCTTATCTATGCCAAATTGGTATTAGGCCTAGAGCTTAACTGGGAAGCATCTACCAGAAATAAACAAAGAAAAATTACACTGCTTGTTTTACAGCCATCATTAAGGTCAAATGCTGCACTATTTTCTGCTGCATCCACTCCCAATCAGATACAATGCATTATGCATTAACAGTTTCTGAAATACAGTGTGGACAGAAGTAAGGCGAACACAAACACAAAGGTGGTAGGGGCTTTAAGGACAGACAACTGAAATCAGCAAGCTGCTATCCACAAAAGGTGACAGAAGTACTTAACCCAAACCCTTAGTACATACTCCGAAATGTGCTCAGAGACCTGTAAAAGCCTATTCTTCCCTAGACATGAGGGTCTCTACCAGCCTACACAAATGAGGATTGGTGGTGACCAAACCAGAGATCTAGCATACAAGTGTAGTTGTCAAGAAGACACCTCCCTTGAAGAAGATGAAGAGGAGTCATTTTTCCACAGAAGATGGTATTTTGCTCAAGAGAATAAGGGTACTAGTGAAGCAGAGAGCTTAGCAAAGAAATCAGGCTTACAACTTCTAAAGCTTGCCCACCTGATCAAATCTTAAACATAAGGATAAGCTGTCAACCCTGTTTCTTCATTGGGCCACTTTTAAACCAGCTAGACGTTAGGAGCTGGCAAAGCTTCCAGTTATTCTTGGATAAGAGGGAGACAATGGGTTCAAAGTGGTTAAAGCAGTAGCAGAAGGGATATCTAGATGTTGTAATACCTCTTAAGGGGTCTAGTTTAGGATCTAATGGAGGTAGTCTCAGACAGACTATTACTTAGGCATCAAATGTTGAACATTTTCTAAATGATCTGTTGTAAGAGAAGGCTTGAAATGCTCAAAGAGTAGGAAATAACTGAGGGCAAATGGATGCTTACACTCCACAAAAGGGATGACAAGTTAAGGCCTGGAGGGGAAGCATCGGGACTCAAGAATCTCAAAAGCACCAAAAACAAGGTGCAAAACCTGAAGTATGAAGCCGTTTCACACACTGTACAAGATCACCTGAAATAAAGTCTGATGTTAAGGATAACAACTTATTTTGCTTCTAGTGCATTTTCAGAAGCAACTCAGAAACGCACATGACAAAAGTACAGTTGTGTAAAATCTTACCATAACAATAGATGTCCTTCGCTTCACTGTTGCAGTATTCTTCCCAAAAGGGACCTCCTGCCAGGGATAGCCCAACATCTGGCTAGTATACCAAAGCCTTCAGCTGTTCTAGGCATCATACGTCACATATATGCTCACTGTGCAAGATGTAGGGCATAAAGGTGATATACAGATGCAATCACTCAGAAAGTACAGTTGTGTACTGCAGGCAGATAACCCAAATGTGATGACTGCAACAGTGAAACACGAAGAACATCTGGAAAAGCCCGGGAGGAACAGAATATCCTCAGGGACAAACAGGAACATGTGCATCCAGAAGGGTGCCTCAACCAGGAATGCAATCAGAACACACAGCAATATTTAGGACAGAGGGGGAAGGAGGGAGGGACCAAATACTGCAACATTAAAGAGAAGTTCCTCCACTATTATGGTAAGATTTTACACAATTGTACAATGCCCTTCCACATCACTACTGCAGTATTCTTCACCTAAGAAAGAGTACAAGAGCTCAAGAGAAAGCTAGGGAGGACAAAGACACAGAGGAACCCTCCACAAACCCATGCAGGATCGCCCTAGCAAGGCTACTCTAGCCCTGGAAATAATATCCAACATGTAATGCTTAGTGAAGGTATGAACAGACCAAGTAAGCAGCCTCAAGGGTAAAATCTGTATCCACACTCTTGAAAAAGGCCACAGAAGCGGCAACTACTCTAGTAGATTGGGCCTTTACAAATGAGGAGAGACATTTGCCATAAAAATAACAGCAAAAGGAAATTGACTTAAAAATCCAGGAGGAGATGGTTTGCTTACAAACAGCCAAACACAAAGTTCTGGGATGAAAAGAAACAAAAAACTTCTCAGATTTGCGAATAACTTTAATTTTATCTCAATAACATCTGAGCTGTCTATGGAAATCCAAGGTGTGAAAAGCCTTCTCACTGACAGACTGCTGAGAAGGAAAAATGGAAGGAAGATGAATACACTGATTAAGGGACAACTCATTAACCACCCTGGCATAAAAGATGGATTAGTGCGAAGAGACACCACCTCGATGAAAAACTAAAAAAAAAGAGGGAATAATCAAGATAGCCTGAAGTTCAGACACACACTCGGCAGAAGTAAGAGACAAAAGATGTTGTCTTCTAAGAACAATGTTGCAAGGAAGCCGAATAAGCAGGCTCAAAAGGAGACTGGGTCAACTTTTCAAGCAGGAAACTGAGGTCCCAAGGCGGAGGAATAGGCTTCCTAGGGGCCTGATATGAAGGATGTCTTTATGAAATTGTTTGACCTGAAATCTAGAGTCTACAGGAGAAGTCAAGGGTAGACAAGCAGAGACTGCAGACAAGTGAGCTTTAACCGAAGAATATGCCAACCCACTATGGAGAAGATCACAGAAGTAAAAGAAAACCAGAGGAACTTCTCCAGATAAAGGATCTAGATTGTAAGGGAGGCACCAGACAGAAAATATTTTCCATTTGGACACACCGGATTTTCTGGTAGTGGGTTTCTTGGACCCCTGCAGAACCTGAAGCACGTCCTCAGAAAAGAGGTGCTAAAACAGATTGTGCCAGCTGAAGAGTGGTAACTTGTGGAAATTGCCTATGGCCAAGTGAGAGAGAAGGGGGAACCAAATGCTGTCTGGGCCAAAAGGGAGTCACCAGCAAGATTCTGGGAGAGTCTTGCCTTATCTTGTGCAGAACTCATGGTAATGGGGGGGGGGTGTACAGAAACATCCCCTTCCAAGGAAAAGACATAGCATTCACTTATCAAGTCAGAGGACTTGGGACTCGAACAGAATAGAGGAAGTTGCCTTTTCAGAGGGGAGGCAAACACATCTACCAGAGGAATACCCCATTAATGGACAAAGTCTAGGAACACATCTTTGTGTAGCATGCATTTGTGAACTTGTGTTCTGGGCCTGTTCAAACAGTCTACCACTAGATTGTGCTCTGACGGAATGTAAACTGACTGAAGAGTCACTTGATACTGGATAGCTAGTTTAGATACCTGAACACAGTCTGTAAAGGAGGTAGGACCTTGTGCCCCCTTGCTTGTTGACATTCCACATCACGTTGGTACTGTGGAATGAAAAAAGGAGTGAAAAGATTACACAGCCAAAAAGCAAAGTCTTCATCTCTTCTATATTAATATGATATAACTTCTGATGAGGAGGTTACAGATCTTGGATCTTTGGGGGAGGAGGGCACAAGAAGCACCACACCCCGGTCTGAGGCAACCATGAAAAGCTCCTGAGCAGGAACTGGGGAGTGAAAAAGAAGCTCAATCTTAAGACAAGGAAGAAAATGAACAAGAAACGCCAGGAGGTGGCAATGCTGAGGCAACACCAATTAGAGTTACCACTAACATTTCCTCATATGGAGTCTGATGAAAAGGGGCATGGGGATGGTGAAAGTCATGAATCCCAGGACATGACAGCAGGGCAAGAGACCGGAAACAAAGTTGTCAATGAAAGAACCTTGAGGGCAGGAAGAGATGCCAGCATGACAACAGACTGAAGCCTGCATCTGTGGAAAACATGATCCTGGGAAGGCATCAGAACTGATTTCTGGAGGTTTATCATAAAAAACAGACTGTGTAAAAGACAGGTGTTAAACTGGAGATCCTGTAACAGACTGCTGGGAGAAGGAACTTGATTAAGCAGATTGTCTAGACAAAGAAAAGTTGAATACCTTGAAGACTGCAAAAGGCAATGACAGGAGTGAACACCCCTGGGGAAGTAGAGGTACCACAGAGTAAAGGAAAGAACTGACGATGCAAGGAAAAACAGAGAAATGTAAAAAAAACTCCTAAGTAGAAGATGAATGGGTACGTGAAGGTATGCATCCTTGAGCGACAAATACACCAGAAAAGCCTGGGTAAGCAGAACAGGAATAAAGGTCTGAGGAGACAACATCAGAAAAGAAGGGATCGTAAGGAAGGTGCTGAGCAGACAAAGATCCGGTGTTGATCTCCATGTACAAAAAACATTCTAGAGTAAAATGGTGCCCTGATCCAAGAGAGATTGCAGAACCTCTGGAAACTGAGGCAGCTGTTCTCGAGGAGATTGAAAAATACTTGAAAAGACAGGAAGAAACTTCCACACCATGAAGTATCCCTAACAGATAATCAACAGAGCCCAACAGTATGATGTGATCTGAAGCCAATTCGGAAGAGACAAGGAGAGGCACAGAGACAAGGGAACCCGGCTGAGGGGAAGGGAAGGCCAATCATCAAATAGAACTAGGCTGATCCTGAAAATAATGCTTCTGTGAGGAGGGAGTCTGTGAGTACAATTAGCAGAAGGAACATGCCTAAAACCTTTCTTACCCTTAGGAGGGAGGAGAGTCTGTCTATGAACAAAGGCAGACTTAGAAGGATATTCCTCTGAAACTTGGGAATAAGGGAAAGACATGTATGCTTAAGTTCCTGCAAGGCCCTATCCTTATCCTGAAGAGACTAAGTCAGCAGCAGCAGTCCCAAAAAGACTTTTGTTTCCAGAGGTGCATTCAAAAGCTTGGCCTTGATATCATCAGGCAAAGCCTGAAGATGTAGCCAAGAATAACACCTCATCACTGAACTAAAGCCAGCAGCCATGGAAGACACATCAGCAGCATTAAAGCTGCACTTTACAGAGTGACAGACAACTTGAGAAGTGGATCCTAACAAGGAAAGGACAGAAGCCTTTCCTCTAGAATCAGGAAGGCCAGATACTACCCTAGAAACCTGGGAAGGTAGGCCAAAACATACCTGGTCATATATGCCTGGTAGTTAATGGCCGCAAGGACAAAGTAGTGGCTCTATAAATTTTCTTGCCCAACCTTTCCATAGCTCAATTATCTATATCAGAAGGAAGGAGCTTAGTAGATGGTAACAATTTAATAGGTTTGTCAGAAGAAGCTGATACCGCAGAAGGATCAGCAGAAGGGCACTTATAAAGAAATGTACAGTCCTCAGGCACCTTGAAGAACCTACCAGGCTTCTTTGGAGGAGGAGGCTGAGACTCAGAGGCTACAGAGGATGTAGAAAAAGTACCCAAAAGGACAGCCAGAACAGGAATGACAGCTGACAGTTTGGGAAACTCCATTTTTAGGCACTCATAGTACCTTTTTTGAATGTCAAAGACCTGGGTATAATTCCAATTAAAATAGTCCATCATGGGGGCAACAGTATTCCCAAAGGGCAACTCTTCCAAGGGGGAGTCTGGACTTAAACTTCTTCCTCCAAAACATAGGCTGGGGGTGGGGGGAATTTGAGAAGAATAAGCTGGGGATTTATTCCCCGAAATCCAAATCCTCATCTGTGGAATCCAATTCCCTAGGCCCCTTAAGGGGAGTGGAAGACCAGAAGGAGCAGAAACAGATACCCCCTTGAGGAGGCTTCACAGCCATTAATGTATTAAGCAATCCCGGAGTGAAATTCTGCCATTCACGCCTGAGATCCTTAGTTTTCCGTTTCTTTTCTGTAGGATGTCCATTCATAAAACCCTTGACATGACTCAATGATAGTGGTAAGAAGTTCCTCTCACTAATATCTGAGGAACCCCCCTTGGCCCTCAGATATTGTCAGCAATGGTTCCCCCTCAACTTCAGGAGCAGATGCTGGAAAAGCCTCCGAGGATGTCAGAGAACTATGATCCATGTCAGCCTCTGACGGGGTTCACAGCAGAGGAATCCAAAGCAAGCACCACATGGTCTTTCAGGGCTTTCACTAGCCTCTAGAAAGACATACAGAGAAGGCTGGGCAGCAATTAGATTGGACTGAACTTTTTTTGCCCTCTTCTTGGCAGATGGGTGGCCCTCTGGATGGGAAGATTCCACCATAGCACCCTGAGCCAACAGCTTAAGTCGCTGGTTCTAAAGATAAATGGACAAGGAGGAGAGGCAACTACGGAGGGTCTTCGGTACAAACAAGTGACAGACAGAGCATTGCATATGATCACGGGAAGCACCCAAGCAAAAAAGTCAACGATCATTATGATCTTTATGGGAAATCTGCCTCCCACACTGACATTTTCCCTTTCTGGATGACATGAACACAATACCATACAACAGTAAAAAAAGAAAAGATGAAACCCCAGTGGGGCGCACTTACCTGATAAAAAGGCTTAAGTACAGCAGAAGGGCATTCAGACCAATATACAATAATGGTGTTAGCACTAGTGGCAAAGAAGTTCTGAGTGAATGTGTCCATATGTGACCTCTATTGCCCTATATCTTGTGCAGGAAGCATACATATGATGCATGACCCCTATAAGAAATTAAGTCTTTGGTATACTGGCCAGATGTTGCGCTATTCTTAGCAGGAGATCTCTTAGGTGAAGAATACTGCAAGACAGATAAGGAAAGACATCAAAAGATCTGACCTTGGGGGGTGTGGCCAGGATGCTGACAGGCTAGCACCACAGTTTTCTTATTCTGCTACTCTATTTCTACTTCTAACAGGAAAATTTATTTTTATAATATCCTAAACCAATTTTTGAACAAAACTTGTTACCTGATACTACACTGAATATTATCTAAACAATTTCTAAAAATTTTAATTTTTCCTGTCAAATTATTCATTTGAAATGTCTGTAGCCGTAGCTGTGAAATGAGTCAAAGATAATCTCTCAGGACTTGCCGTTAAAGAAAGACCTCCAGTCTGCTCTAACATACACAAACTTTCTTTAAAATGGATAGAATGGATAACAAACTGGACAGCTTTAAAGAAAACTGCACCACACAGGTGGAACAGATGCATGACATTTTAAAACAACAGAAAAACAATATGTGGAGTGGAAGATGCCCTTAATGACATAAAAGGCAGGGTATCCGAAGATGAAAACATTGAATTTCTACTGCGACAGAATACCTTATTACTAAACAAGATTGATGACTTGGAGAACAGATCCAGGAGAAATAACATTTGTATTTTTGGACTGCCTAAAAAATAGGAGAAAATATGTTCAGATTGCTTACTGCCTGGCTTCCTAAGACTCTGAATTTATCTGAAGCTATGTCGTATGGTATAGAAAGAGCACACAGGTCTCTAGTTTCTACTTCATCAAAAACTAACTCTTCACAGAGATCAGTTATTAAGTTCTTCTCGTATCAAGACAAGGAGCTAATACTTAAGCAGACTTGTCCAAATATCCTCTTAAACTGGATGACAAACTAATAAGATCGGATAATGATTATTCCAATGCTGTGATAACCAAAAGAAAATGTTTTTGCATCTTATAAAAGAACTTAAGAAAATACAGTTTAAGGTGCATTTGCTCTTTCCTGCCAAGCTCAAAATATTCCTTCTGGATGAAATTAGACACTGTAAAGACCCAGACTCTGCACTGTCATTCTTAAAAACAAAAAAAATTCTAGACCAAGCTGAAGATATGGACTGGAACAATAGTACTTTGAAAAGACGAGCAGAAGTAAATACCTGGAAATCCAATGAGAAGAAAAAGAAACTAATGGACAAATGACTCTCAGCTTTAGTATAACATTGATGTTAACTGTTTTAATAACAAAATTATTTTTCCATGACAAAGTTTACCAAATCAGTTACTGGAGATGTAGGTGAAAGGAAGGAAAACAATGATTCACTTCTCTATAAGGTAAATACATGTTACCTTTTCTTTTCCTATTTGTATTGCTAAGCTAATATTCTATATTTTATTTTCCATATTAAATATATGCCTTAGCTTAATAAGCATTAAGAAATTAATTCTAATAATAAGCTTTCTTTACATATATATCATGGGATCTTGACCAACTCTCCAAACTATTGCAACCCTTCTACCTTCCCTGACTCTTAGTGACCATTCTCTCAGCTCTACCTTAAGGCACTCTCCTCATCTCTCTAAGCACCACATCTCTACAGAGATTGCAGGAAACTGACTAACTTTTCCACTGAAACCTTTAACTATAGACTCTCTGCCATCAACTGGTCTTTCCTAAAAACTCTCCCACTCGATGCTGTTACTAAACTCAACCACATTTCCTTGATTTCCTAAACTCTCTTGCCCCAACTTGCAAAATCAGAATCAAATCTAATTTCACACCCTGACTCCCCAAAGCTACTCATGCTTTCATGTATGAAAGAGATGCTCTATGGAAAAAATGGCAAGCCACTAAAACTCTCACCTTTCTCCAAGGTTATAAGCAACTCATAAATCATGTAAAACAGCAATATTTCACTAAATTTCAAAGCACTCACCCAAATGACTCTAAAGAATTCTGGATTACTATACACTCCCTGCTCCGCACAAGTTTCTCTTACCATCCTTAACCCTTTCCCCTATCACTCTCCCTCTGAAACTGCAGGCTTACTCAACAAATACTTGAAAGACAGCATCTCTAAACTCCTACCCTCTGGTAACTCTGGCTCATCCCAACACTTCTGTGTCACCCTCACCTCTCCCTAAACCTCTATATGCTCCTCTGTCTCTCAGCCTTTTACATTGTGATCTGTTTCAACTAAATATATCAAATTCCTGTTTCTTAAACTAAAACCATGCTCTCCGTCCACTGATAAACTCCTCCCTCATCTCTTCTATACCACTCCTCTGCACAAAGGTGGCAACTTCGTTGAACCCTCCAACTATAGACCAATCGCTACTCTCTCACCACTGTCTAAGATCCTTGCAAAATGTATGCATACTAAACTACTGTCCTATCTCATTCACGAAAATCTCCTCAGCCCCCTTGCAACATGGTTGCCGCCCTAAACACAGCACCTCGACTGCTTTATTATCCTTTACTCAAAAGGTTGCAGAAGCTAAGGACAAAAACCTGTAGTCTCCTGGCTATTCCTTGATCTCTCTAAAGCCTTCGACACTGTCTCATCCCATCCTTCTTAAACTCTCAGACCTAAACCTCTCTCCTTCTACTCTTGGCTGGTTCCAATCCTACCGTATTGGCAGAAAACAAGCTGTTAGAAGGCAGCAAGCTTTCTCACCCTTCCTTGCTGTTCAAACAGAAGTATCCCAAGCTCCATACCTGGACCGCTCCTTTTCAACATTTTTACCAACAACTTATATTCATCCTGCAGTATCTCATATAGCAATAACCCAAAGCCAACCGTGGGTAAATACAGCATTACACACACCCAGAAGTGGGTTATTGCTATTATACCATGACATTATTTAAGAAAAGAAACTATTACTTTTCTTAAATAATGGCATAGTATAATGCCTGTTTACTGCCCTTCCGCAGATGTCTGGCATCCGTGGCAGTTCTGATGTACTGCGCGCCTGCGCAGTACATCAGAGCTGTGGGCAAAAGCAACGGAGAAAGCAAGATCTCCATTGCTTTTTTTACTGTTTCTCTATGTTAAATGGGTTTAACATAGCGAGACAGCTTTAAAATAAGCAACGGAGATGTCCGTTGCTTATTTAAAACTGTCTCGCTATGTTAAACCCATTTAACATAGCGAACAATAAAAAGCAACGGAGATCTTGCTTTCTCCGTTGCTTTTTAAAACCTGTCTCGCTATGTTAAATGGGTTTAGCATAGCGAGACAGCTAAAATAAGCAACGGAGGTCTCCGTTGCTTATTTTAAAGCTGTCTCGCTATGTTAAACCCATTTAACATAGCGAGACAGTGTTTTAAAAGTAGAGTTATACTAATGGAAAAAAGTCCGGGCGACCGGACCTTTTTCCATTAGTATAACTCGATTTACAATGTGCACGCTGGCCAATCAGCGTGCACGTTTTGGGGGGTTCATGGTATAATCTGTAATACAATATGCAGATGACTCTACTCTCTTACCTGTCCCCAATACCATCTCTGAACTACACACACTAACACAGGATTCCTTTATCTCAGTTGAAAAATGGCTTAGAAATAATCAACTAATCCTTAACACAAAGAAAACTCAGCTCCTTCTCTTCCCTACCTCAAACACTCTCTCACCTTAAATCCAACTTTTCTCTTTCCTCCCTAGATGGCACCACTATTTCCCCTGCCTCATAGACCAAACTCCTTAGGGTAATAATGGATGACCAACTAAAATTTGACTTGCACATACAACAGGCAATCAAAAAAGCACCAAAACTTGGTCTACTTTATATGAACAAAAAATTCCTCACTATTGCCACTAAACGCACTCTTGTGCAGACATTTCTCTTACCTAGTCTTCTATATGCTTCCCCCAGCCTCACCAATATCCAAACTACCTCAGTGCAGAAACTAGAACAAACATACAACAAAACTGCCAGATTTATTCTAAACCAACCACTCTCATTGCATCATTGCCTCTCACTTAAACTTCAGTGACTGGAATTTCCACACCTTCTCCTACAACCAACTCCACACTACCTTTTCCATACCTTTTCCATACTCAACAACTCTCCTGCCTGCCCTGCTCTAGCCTCCCATGTTACTCTGTACTCCCCCCCCAGCCTATCCATAGTGCTGATCAGCATCTACTCATAGTTTATAAATCCAAAAGGAATAATGGCAAACTACTTTACAAACACACCGTCTCATTAAATTGGAACAAACGCCCTCGCCATATTAGATCCAACTTTTCCTTTCCCTGTTTTAAAAAGAAGCCTAAATCCCACCTACTAAACTTGAAATTATGCCATTGCTTTGACCACACGTAGTCTTAAGTCTGTCCTATCGTATAACCTGTTGCATCTTCTAACATTCTTTCTCTGTAAATAACTTCTGCTTAAACTAAGCTCCTAAACCCTCAGCTCTACTACTATTGCCCTACTATAGCCCCCTCCTTTCTCTCCCCCCTCTCATTCTCCACACTATCTTTTTCCTCCACTTCCTATCAATGTCTGTACATTTTTCTTCTTTTGAACAACGATTATCTTTTTGTTTTGCTCACAGTACATTAAATAAGTATGTTGTGAATGGACTAAATTTTTATGATGTTTTACTTTTTAACTCTTAATTCACATGTCATGGTTGATTGGAATATGTGAGGTGTTGTTATGTATGAGCTTTGGATGTGCTTTTTCTAAGAGAATTAGACTGTTATGCTGTTTATGAGTGCTTCTTTACTAATTAAGCGATAAAATGGTGGGTGTATGCAGTGTGTATGAAGCAGTTTTCTTTTTTTCCTATCCCACCCCCCCATAGCCTTATCTGTGATGTTTGGTGCAGGTTTATTCATTGGGGAGGGGTTAGGAGAGGAGAAATACAGTAGTGAAGACAATTTAGCAATTATGTACTTCTCATAACTTGGCATCTGTGTTGTCCATTTTCATTCCTCTTCACAATTAGGATCCGAATTGGCTGCATTTTATCAGACTTGGATCCTATTCTTGAGCTCCTCCCTCTTGCCACAATGCCCTGTACCATCCCATACTCCCTCAGATCGAGTTTGCAGCCTTACAGGACAGAAGAAAGATAAACATGCAAAAAGAGAGAAACTCAAAGTGGATGCGAAGGATCCCCATGCTTAGGATCTTCACAAGTAATTCTGTAGGGGATGGCAGGGTGGGAAGGTGAGGAAGAATGAAAACAGGTAACACAGATGTCAAGTTATGGTAAGTACAAAACTAATAAATCTGATGTTGTCCATTACAATCCTCCTCACAACTGGGTCAGAGTCCCCAGCTATGCTACTCTTGGGTGGCTCAAGGAAGGATATGCCAAGAGCACTGTCAACCCAAAGGAAGCCTTACTTCTGAAGACAATGTCTAATTTACAGTGAGTCACAATGGTATGCATCTTTGAACAAGTGGCTATAGCACAAATATCATCAATTGATGCCCTAGAGGAAAAGGCAAAAGATGTATCCATAAACCTTGTCGAATGGGCTGTGGAGGGACAAGACAATTCCAGACCTTGACTAGAATAAATGAAGGCAATGCAACCAGTACTCCATTTGGCCATGGTAATCCTAGAAACTGCCTGGTCCAAGCATTTTGGAGAAAAAAAGATAAACTGGTCTCACTTCCTGTACCATTTTGTTCTGTGCAGGTAGAAATGAAACTTCCTGTGTACATCCAAGAGATGTAGAAGTTGTTGTTGTCTTTCGGCTTTTCCCAGTTAGGGGTCGCCACAGCGGAAACTCCAGTCTGCTAATGATTGGCAGTAGATTTTCATGAACGCCGAGGTGCCAGCTCGACATTCAACCTTCAACGAAGGCACGCCCATTTACGCATGTCTTTCGAACGCCCACACAACCACGGGGAGGACTTGCAGACTCCACACAGAAGGCACTCCCCACACTCCAACCGAGAATCGAACGGGAGCACCTCTTGCTGTGAGACATCAATGCTACCACTGCACCGCCGTGGCTATCCAAGAGATGTAGAAGTATTCTCCCTTATTAGAAGAATTAGAGGAAAAGACTGGCAATTGGATGGTCTGATTAATACTAGTTTCTGGGGCTACTTGGGGCATAAAGGGTGGGTTAGTGTAGAAGGAAACTCTGTCCTTATGAAAAATGATATGACATTTTAGAAAACAAAGCTTGCAATTCAGAATTCTTTCAGCTAATGTAACAGCTACCAACAGAATTGTTTTCCAGGACAGAAATTTGATGTTGCATTTATCAGGTGGTTCAAAAGGTTTCTGAGTAAAACAATAAAGTACTAATGTTAAATCCCAAGAGGGAGAAGGGACTTTGATAGGAGGGGGTCTAAGTAAAAAGACTACTTTTATGCAAGCTTTACAAAGCTTAGAAGCAGATAAAGAGCACAAATCCATTCCAGAATGGAAGTTAGAAATATCTGTCAACTAGATCCTTAAAGAGTGAAGTAAGGATAGAATTATGGAGGGAACAGAAGCCAAAAAATGGTCAATGTTCCTGCGTTGATCAAAAAAGAAACCCTGTAATTTACGATACCATGTCTTCTTACCATCCCTCTGGTTCCTAGAAAAGGTATGCTGGGGTAGAAAACTTGATCGCTATGGCAGATAGGGTATTTCCCTCCTGCTTGCTGCGGGTAAGGGTGTCTTTCACAGTAGGCCCAAACAAGCATGAGCCGTTAAAGAAGGCATTCACAAAAGGCACCTTGAAGGATTTGGTGAGGTCAAAGTCTCATCCAGGCATGTCTTCTCACAACAATACCTGAGCCGGCTGCCCTTGAGGTGCCTTCTGCTGCACAGGAAATGAGCCTCATGGAAGAATTAATCACTGATACAAAAGTAGCTAGTTGGGGAAAGACCTTTTTTAAGTCCTTGTCCAACATAAACTCAAAGGGAATTAGTAATCTCTTTGGCCAGATACCTTTGCAATCTGGCAAAATGGGCCAAATTTTTTAATAACCTCAGAGTGAAGGTTGCTGAGGCGTAAATGCACTTAACAAATCTGTCTATTGCTCGAGACTCCTTGCTCGGTGGATGGACAGAGGAGCACTGTTCTGCTAGCTCCTTTTTGGTGGCTGCTGCCACAACCATGGCATCAACCAGATACCCTTAACCTGTGAAGCCTGTCTTTAGGAAGGACCAAAAACTTATTGGGATGCTTTGGAATGGATTCTGTAGTGTTAGGCTCCTTCCAGGCCCAGCGGGAAACCAAATCAATGAGGTCATCTGCTGGGGGGGGGGGTCACCCAAGACATAGACGGGCCCATGCCGAATGCCTCCAAGAAAACAGACTCCTCAGGAGGAGGAGTTTGGGCCGACCATCCACCCTTTTGTCCGAGGATCTCTAGACTCTAGGATATCTCTGAAGGATACGTCCTCTGATGGTGATCATGGGGATTCTTCCCTTTCATCGAAGTTGGTATCTTCAGTAAGGGACTGCAAACATGAGCGCGTGTGTCTCCCTTTGCAGGACCTCTACCGATGGACCCCTCAGGGGTTATTCTGGGGAGGTATCGGAAGTAGTGGGGGGGGCTTCTTCAAGGGGAACATCCAGGAGGCAACGTGGGGCAGGCTGACCACAGACAGAACTAATGGTTTCAACACGCAGATCCAGTAAGGGATGCATACTGAGATCAGAGGCAAGAAGAGTCAGAGCTCTGTGTGCAGAGAAAGTCCCTTTCCATAAACTGGAAATCCAATGGACCCATTGAATTCCTCTCTACACCTCTCGGACCGGAAACAGCCGAAGAAGTGTCCAAAGGGACTAGCCCAGATCCATGGCTTTTAGAGAAGACCGGACCCGAACTGTTGAGGGTCGAACCTCTGAGAGGAATGAACAGATCGGACAAGGTCAGAACAGAAGCCCTCTCCCTGGACCTAGCTCCAACACCAAGGATCCGGGGCTCGCTTTGATCTGAAAAGGTGGGAGCACAACCAGTCAAAGTAATCAGAGTTGAGAAAGAGAGCAATCTCGGATATGATGCAGACTCACTCTGCTGCCTCAAATCCTGCTCCGAAACGACAGAATGGATCAGAGAAGGAGATGGTAGAAACTTGGTCTGAAAGCTCATGGATCCAGATGGGGCCAGCGCTGGTAAGACCCCCATCTGAATTTGAGCCTTGAGGAATCTCCTCATCAGTCTTTCCATATCTAGAGCTGACAGAGTCCTACAAAACATGGAGGAAGTGTCAGATGCAGGTCTTGAATGTCCCTTGGGAATCTGTAAAATCTGTGAAGGTATGGTAGGGGACACTGTCCGCATAGCATATTAAGGTGTACAGCTCCGAGATTTCGGATCCAACCTGGAGGTGGAGGGCCTGGGCAAAGACAATATAGAAATAACTTCTGTCGGATCAAAGGTCTGTGTAGGATCCGAAGAGAAAGACTTGGCCCTATGATCCGAGGAATTCGGATCCGAGAGTTTCCCAACTTTGGTAGGGAGTTCCAAGTAGGCCCTAGAAGGCACCTTCTCGGATTTGAAGATCCTGTACGAGTCCTTGAGGGGGTTTGAGCCCCTAGAGATGAAGCAGCATAAGCCAGAATCATCCCTTTTAGTAGCAATTTATTCCAGTGGTCCGAAATGGCCCTGGGATTAAATCCCTCACAAACTGAACAAAAAGAACTTAAATGTTCCGGGCCCAAACAGTATACAGATTTAGAATGAGGATACGACTGTGGAATTTTGTGTCCAGTCAGAACAGCGCTTAAACCCCACTGGTTTCTCAGATATTTTATTCCACTCCAAACAATTTAACACACAAGGCAAAATATTTTACACCCTAAACTGCATAAACACACACACACAACGTGACTAACTAACTTAGAGAACTATTAATAAGCACACTAAAAAAACTACTAATACTAACAATAATAACAATCAACTGTAGAAGGACGACTACAAGTATTAAGAAAAAAGACTAATGTCTTAATCAACCGTTTATATCAAAGAGAAATAAAAGGAGGCAGTAGAACCCCAACGCCTGTGATAAGTAGGTAGGGGAGGGTTAATTTAGTTATCAGAGAAAGAGAAAAACTCACAAATACCAACTTTTGAAGAAAAGATTTATCAAAAATGTCACTTATCCCAGCTCGAGAAAGTAATCAGTATATGATCGCTGAAGCTGCAAACTTCAGTTCAAACACATACCAGAGAGCAAGCCGATTTCTCTCGTCTCACACTATGCTGGTATGTGGGATGTTGACTCACCCGAGTTGATTGATGGGTGAGTCAGAATTAGGGAGATCAGGAAGTTCCAAATGATTTCCACTGTGTGAGAGAAATCATAACCAAGTTTGACTAAATGATTTTTGGTATGTGTTTGAATTTTAATTTTAGAGCTCCAAAATGAAGCAAATGTCCTTATGTGAAGCAGCTAGTTTATTGCTCTATTATTTTGTTATAAAGTTGAGCGCTTGATGCCATTTTTTAGAATGATCGGGCATTGCTTAGTTCTCAATAAATATTCATGCTGGAACGAAAACAAGTATGTTCTAATCTTATTTTAAGTTGCTTAAAAAGCTTTGGCAACTTTAATGTTTGGAGAAGTGTTAATGTGCGCTTAAATTTTATTTTAGAATCTTAGAGTGGTAGTGCACTGATTTATTATTATGCTATAAAGTTGAACACTTGATGCTATTTTTTTAGAATGATTTAACAAGGTGTTGTTTTTATGCATTACTTGATATCTAAGTTTGAGTTATGTACTTGGATTAGTGAGTAATTAAGGATGTGTGTGTGTGTGTGTGTGTGTGTGTGTGTGTGTATATATATATATATATATATATATATATATATATATATATATATATATATATTCATATATACATAGTTTTTATCAGATATGCAGCCAATTGACTTAAAAAGATGTTTTTAAGTATGCTGTGTTTGAAAATCTTTTGAACTCATTATAAAGTCTGTATAATGTTTTTTGTGAACGTATTATGAATTGTAAGATCTGTTTACTTCTTGTGCTAGTTGAAGTGAATGTATGTGTATCACTTGATTATTAACCATGACAACAACTGTTTTAAATGAATGACTGACTGCCTATATATATATACATATATATATATATATATATATATATATATATATAGTGGCTTTCAAGGTTTTTAAGAGTCTGATGAAGCATGGTTGTTCCATGCGAAAGTGCTTACAATTTATTATCCGAATGAACACATATTTTTGCTTCTAACTGGCTGCCATGTTTGTTGCCACCATGTTTTATTTTTCTATTTTACAAACCAATAATGGATACACAAGATCGAATTAAAACATTTAATAAAAATATACTGAAAATAGACTGTCAGATCATCAAATAAAAATTGCTGACAAGCCTGCATCAATTTCTGAACTCAGTTATTTAAAATGAATAAATTAAAACCCAATAAGGCACCTGGAAATGACTGTATAATAACTGAACTATACAACATGATGATTAAGGATGCTTTGAGTATTTTACTAGAGGTATTTTTCAATAGTTAAAGGACTTACAAAGGTACCACCATTCTGGGAATATACCCCAATATCCCCATTTTTAAAATTGGACAAGGACTCAACACAATGTTCTTTATACTGACCAATTTCATTATTAAATGCAGATTATAAAATATTCATGGCAATCTATGTCTCTAGAATAAAACATTTTCTACCAGTGTTGATAAACAATGATCAGACTGGGTTTGTAATGAAGAGGAACACCTATGATAATATCAAGAGACTGTTGTTGTCTTTCGGCTTTTCCCGGTTAGGGGTCGCCACAGCGGAACTCCGGTCCTCTAATGATTGGCAGTAGATTTTTTCGAACGTCGAGGTGCCAGCTCGACGTTCAACCTTCCACAAAGGCACACGCATTTTAGCATGTCTTTCGAATGCCCACCCAACTGCAGGGAGGACATGCAGACTCCACACAGAAGGCACTCCCCGCACTCTAGCCAAGAATCGAACAGGAGAACCTCTTGCTGTGAGGCAACAATGCTACCGCGGCAATCAATAAATGATTATACTAATAATTCAAAAAAGAACTACCTTTGGTTAGTCTGGATATCAATAGTGCATTTGATTCAGTTAATTGGGAGTACTTATTATTAGTATTAGAGGGAATGTAGTTTTTCAAGCAATTTCTTACAATTAATCAAACTCCTTTACATACATTAAGATAAGCTCAGATACTTCCCAATCAATCATGATTATTAAAGGTACTAAACAGGGTTGTACCTTGTCCCCATTGCTTTTTGCTCTAGTCATGTAACCTTTTGCAAATGATAAAAGATCAAATAAAAACATCAAAGGCATACTAATAAATAATGATTTAATCCCAAAAATACAATTATTTGCAGATGACAACATTTATTTGACTGATTGCAGTTCTTCTCTTATTGCGGTATTCCAGTCAATAGAAGTATTCCAGAAGAAATCGGGACTCAGTTTTAATGAGACTAAGACTAAACGACTACCTGTTAATTATAATATTAATAAAATAGATAAGAAATTACACAAATATATTGTGAAAGATCACTTAAAATGGATATAAAAAGTCTACACACCCCCTGTTAAAATGCCAGGTTTTTGTGAAATAAAAAAATGAGACCACAGTACATCATTTCAAAACTTTTCCCACCTTTATGGTGTCCTATAACCTGTACAATTCAATTGCAAAAAACAAATCTGTTAGGGGAAAAAATATAAAAAATAAAAAACAAAAACGTGCAATACGCTGGTTGCTTAAGTGTGCACACCCTTAAACTAATACTTTTTTGAAGCACCTTTTGATTTAATTATAGCTTTCAGTCTTTTTGGGTACACACCTGCCATCAATTAAAGAAACTCTGATTAACCCTAAATAAAGTTCAGCTGTCCTAGTAGGATTTTCCTGACATTTACTCAGTTGGCTGCTACAGCAAAAGCAATAGTTCACAGAGAGCTTACAAAGCATCAAAGGGATCTCATTGTTAAAAGGTATCAGTCAGGAGAAGGGTACAAAAAAATTTCCACAGCATTGGATACACCATGGAACACAGTGAAGACAGTCATTAAAAGTGGAGAAAATATGGGACAACACAGTAACAGTGCAAAGAACTGGACATCCCTCCAAAACTGATGAAAAGCTAAGATGAAAACTGGTCAGAGAGGCTGCCAAGAGACCTACAGCAACACTGAAGGCGCTGCAGGAATTTCTGGCAAGTACTGGTTGTGTACTATATGTGACAACAATCTCCCATATTCTCCATATGTCTGGACTATGAGGTGGGGTAGCAAAACTTTTCTTACACAGAAAAACATCTAGGCCCAGCTAAAATTTGCAAAAGAATACATTGTCTCCCAAAAGCATGTGTGAAAATGTGTTATGGTCTGATGAGACAAAGATGAACCTTTTGGCAAAAACACTTCACATCACCAAAAGAACACCATCCCTACAGTGAAGCATAGTGGTGGCAGTATCATGCTTTGGGGTTGCTTTTCTTCAGCTGGAACTGGGGTTCTAGTCAAGGTGAAGGGAATTATGAACGGTTCCAAATACCTGTCACTTTTGGCCCAAAACCTTCAGCCGTCTGCTACAGAGCTGAAGATTAAGAGGAATTTCACCTTTCAGCATGACAATGACCCCAAGCATACATCCAAATCAACAGAAAAATGGCTTCACCAGAAGAAAATTAAAGTTTTGGAATGGCCCAGACCTAAATTCAATAGAAAATATGTGGGGTGACATGAAGAGGGCTGTGCACAAGAGATGCCCTCGCAATCTGACAAATTTGGAGCACTTTTGCAAGGAAGAGTGGGCAAATATTGCAAAGTCAAAATGTGCCATGCTGATAAGACTGGTACCCAAGAAGACTGAATGCTGTAATTAAATCAAAAGATGCTTCAACAAAGTATTAGTTTAAGGGTGTGCACACTTACGCAACCAGAGTATTATATGTTTTTTATTTTTTTACATTTTTTCCCCTAACGGATTTTTTGTTTTTCAATTGAATTGTACAGGTTATAGGTCACATTAAAGGTAGGAAGCTTTAAAATTATTTACTGTGGTCTCATTTTTTATATCACAAAACCCTGGCATTTTAACAAGGGTGTGTACACGTTTTATATACACTGTATTTAGAAATAATCTTGTCTGATAATATTAAAGACAAAGCACACTTACGGAACCAGAGTATTATGTGTTTTTTATTTTTTACATTCCCCCCCCCCCTCCCAATGGATTTTTTGTTTTTTTAATTGAATCGTACAGGTTATAGGTCAGATTAAAGGTAAGAAGCTTTAAAATTATTTACTGTGGTCTCATTTTTTTATATCACAAAACCCTGGCATTTTAACAAGGTTATATACACTGTACTTAGGGATAATCTTGTCTGATAATATTAAAGACAAAGCAACCCTTAATTATAATAACTTAAATTCTATAAAAGAAACTCTTAATAAATGGAAACATTATTTTTCACTATGGAAGAGAGAGATTTCTTAATTAAAATGATTATATAAAATACAATATTTATCCCTCCCACTCCCAAAAAATATAAAAGAGTATAATTCTTTGTTTCTGAGATTTGTATGGTTTCCTAATAAACCCAGACTGGCTTTAAACCATCAAATTAGAGACTGGACATAGGGTGGTATTGGTCACCCAGATTTAGAACTGTATTCCTTATCCTCAATTCTTAAGAGGATTTTTTGGTTAAATAATTATAATGCCAAATGGAAAGATATTCAGGGAAATATTTGGTATAAATCCAATAATTTAACAAAAGCATATCATACCAATGTAACTATTAATAAATTTCATTGGTTAGTAAAAGATTATTTTATAGAAAAGAAAAACAAACCAGTTAACTCTTATTATATTAACACAATAATAACCTCCTTTAAAAATTTCATTTTCAGGAACCCTGAGCATAAATTGCTTTATATTTCTAATTGCTTACACTCAAAATAATATTAATACATTTAATTTAACAACCATGACTACATTTAAAGACAAAAGGCTGTTATATTGGTATCAATTACCAGACAATGGGAATTTACAAAATGCTGACCATATCATTAATAAGTTTGAGTTAAGCAATGACACATGGTTAGAAATTCAAAATAGTAGACAACTGGTTGAACATAAGATTAATCTAATGGAACCAATAATTAGAAATTCTTTCCCCACATTCCTTGATTTTACTCATTATTCTAATGCACCAGAATATAACTGGAAATAGACTTCTATCTAAAATATACAAGGTACTTAAGAAATTAACAATATGCCACAGAGAAAACTATTGGTATTATTTAGACTTGTTACTCCAATCTTCAAAACAAACTACTTCATCACTTAGGTGGAGGATGTTCTCTTGAAACTTCTCACATAGAACCTTTATCACAACACAAAGTTGAATCGATGTTTAATAAAGGCTTAGGATGCAAGAGATGTAAACTAAATGTTAAAGCTGACTGGCAGCATATGTTTTATGATTGTATAAATCTTAAAACATATTTGGATAATACGAATCCTGCCCTACAGTCTTAATACACCTATTCCGACTTATGTCACAAAAATAATAACCTCATTTATGGGATATCTTAGCATTAGCAAGAAAAGTCATCACCAAGAACAGTAGGAATGAGACCACTCCTACTATGAAAGAATTTGTACACTTGGCAGCTGAAGGCTGTCATATTGACCTTATCACGATCAAGACAAGAACATCTAAAATCAACTCTTCATATAATACATGGTTGAAATTCAGAGAACTGCTGGATAAACAGACTTTAACAACTACTCTTACCACATCTCTTTTTCTGTTTAAAAAAACTGTTTTATAGTAGACACCATTGTAAACAGTTATTTAGTTGTTCATTATTGCTCTTTTAGATAGGTATATTTGTTTTATAATATTCCTATTATCATATATTGTTTTGTTAAAATATTCAATAAAAACAATTTTGAAAAAAAATATATGACCTTGGGGAAATGAGAGGATCCAAGTGCATAACCTTCAAAAATATAGCATTCCTAGTGCAGTACAATGGTGAAGAACAGCACTTTGATCTCCAAACACTGCAGGTATGCAAGGTATTGTACAATAAGAGAAAGCAATGCATATGTTTACAAAGTGACAGACCAAGCGGGATCACTCTCCGCTATGACACGTGTCTGAGTATCATTAAGAGAGCCATTTTGACAGTTGCACAGAAGACCCACCAAAAAGCCAAAATAAGGAAAAATCTATTCAAGGAGATGTATAAATTACAACTAAACAGCAGTGCGTGATACTCACTTTGGTCAGTGTTGGTTATGTTTTGTCATCTTCCTTTCCCATTTAGGAGAATGGAAGAATATTACACATTACAATAAATAATATACTCCCTTCCTTACACAATACATTTCCAACCTGTACTTGAAATCTGTGGTCACTTGATAGCTGCAGTACAGCAAACTCTCCAAATCTCCAGGTGGCTTTGTTACAGACCTAAGACTACTCAAGATTGGAATGTAAACTATAACTGAAAAATTCCAAACCTTAGCAAGTTCAAAATAAACTTAAAGCTTAGACTTCAGTTGCATGTCGAACAACATAGAAACAGAAAGACATGCCATAACATGATTATGCAAACATAATCCAATATGAATTTACATTCAAACATCTGTTCAATTTACTTTACATCATACTTACGCTAAAGCCTTTTGAAGAAGAGGTGTCTGGTCTCTGTGTAAAGGTGTTGTCACAACTGCTTTCTGACTGCACACTGGGGTGGAGGTTAAAGATGGATTTTCAATATCTAAAACATCCTGCTTAGTCCAGAAATTGAGAAACTGCCACAAAATTGTAGGTAACTTGGTTAGTAGAAATGTGACTGTCTTAATGAAACATGTTTACTATAAAACTTAAAATAATCAAAATTATGAATATACAGCTAAAAGGACATAAGAAAAAAACATTGAGCTAAGACATTTTTACTGGTGGTATATTCGCAGGATCATAGGAGGTTACCACGTTATCGACCCGGAGGTCATTTCAAGCCTAGCTGTTTCATCCCAATGTAATACCATAGATATCCTGGTCAATATTATTTAGTAAGGACTGCCCATGTCCAGGAGGGTTGAGGGCACTACCTCAGGTAAGAAGGCAGTCACTGTCAGACAAATCTATCCCTCCAGCATGTCCTATTAAAGTCACAGGCCACACATTTGTTTTAGTCAACGACAAATCAGAATTTCAGAAATAAAATATAAAAAAATAATCACAACTTCAAAGAAACAGCTGTAAATAACCAGTGGATTTTAGCTGTAGATGAACACTTTTCAGCTCTGCTAGGACAATATCAAAACATGAAAATCAAGGCAGCAACTTCCCTACTGGGGGTATGTGCTCCAGTCACGTCTTCTGTTCTCTTTACAAATATATGCATGCCAAATCCTTACTTAGCCACATCTAGACAAAAGAAATTTCCTATCCAGCTTTTCTTGTAAATAGTTCCTATAATCTAGATTCTACTACAATTAAATTCCCCCAAAGTTGAATACATTGAAACCAATGTAGCACACATTTAAAAAAAAAGGAAAGGTAAGATATAGCCATCCATTTCACTCTAAAGCAGATTCAAATGTTAATATAATTTGTGGAACACAAAATAAAATATAAGGTTTCAAATTATGTAAACTATGTATTCTTAAAGGCAAAGGGAAATACACTTTTAACCATTTCCATGCTTCCTGTTTGCAGCTATAACTGAAATACAGGCTACCATTATCAAAAGCAACCCTATTATCCCCCGTGTTGTTTTGGACTTGAACCATAAATCTTGCATAAAGTGTTTGAAAGGTATGCCAAACCAGTCCATCAACCTTATCTGTATTTTTTCCAAAAGGAAAAATACAAAATAATAACTCATGCATTCCATGGATGTCTACAGAAAGCTAAGATTTCACTTTAGCAACAGTAAGGCAATGTGAAAGAAGGATCAGCTGTGTGTGTCTTTGTACAACACAGCTAATGCCTTTGGGTATCCAAAGTCACTCTGTCAAAAATGATATTAGATTGCTCAAAGTATTCATTATTGAAAGCAGATAATGACACACCACTGTTTATTTGGCTCATTCAGCGAGAGTGGTAGGCACCTTCGTTGTCTTCCTAATGGTATTTGTTTTTTGGAAATACACAGATAAGACTGATGGACTGATTTAGGAGGGTTTTGGTTGCTACTTATTGTCAAGAAGGTCAACACTGACTTTACCACGAGTCAAGCAAAAGGGCTTAACTTACAAGGCCTGTATTTCTGAAACTCTTCTAGAAGTTATAACCACCGTTGAGAGCATTTCCTAAGATTGGGATTGGAGATCTGCCGTAGCACCCAGATCAAACAGAATTTCTGCAGTGCCTCCAAAGTGAAGAAGTGAAGTACAGTTCTCAAGGAGACAAAAGGTCCCTTATTCGGCAGTATCAAGAAGAATGTACTATTTAAGAAAGTCTTGCATATCTTAGAGTTGACCAAGGGCAACAGGTTCTGGTGCTTATGGTAATTTGAGAACACTAAGTAAACCTTAATTGAGGACTGAGCCCTCTCTCAAACATCTGCCAAGTAGTTAAGGCTCTGTTTATAGTTACTTGATTAGGTTTCATGCTTTCACTGGCTACCCAATGAAAAACCTTTACCACTTTTCCTTGCAAGTATTCCTAAAAAGTGGCTTTGATATTGTAGTCAAGATTTCCAGAATTTTAGATGCGAACATACATGTTCAAACTTGCAGAATAAGACACATCACATCTGGGTGATTCACCAAGGAGAGGTGCGATCAGCCACTTCAATAAAAGGAGTCTGAGGAAGTCTTCCAGAGTGGGCAAGGCTATTAATGGGGACACATCTGGGTGGGGCAACAAGTAAAAGGAGTTGTATTCATCATAATGTTCCCTCTGTGTTCTCCATTTTCATTCTTCAACTGTTCAAGTTTGGATCTCACTCGTCTGATACCAACGCTCATGGTAACCAAAAAGCTTTCAAGCTTCTCCATTACCCATA